>NW_027363749.1:0-489728 GCF_046119375.1 Phyllobates terribilis
GGGCCCCGATCACCTGGTCCCCTCCCGGTTGGTCGGGCATGAGGCGGGCCCCGATCACCTGGTCCCCTCCCGGTTGGTCGGGCATGAGGCGGGCCCCGATCACCTGGTCCCCTCCCGGTTGGTCGGGCATGAGGCGGGCCCCGATCACCTGGTCCCCTCCCGGTTGGTCGGGCATGAGGCGGGCCCCGATCACCTGGTCCCCTCCCGGTTGGTCGGGCATGAGGCGGGCCCCGATCACCTGGTCCCCTCCCGGTTGGTCGGGCATGAGGCGGGCCCCGATCACCTGGTCCCCTCCCGGTTGGTCGGGCATGAGGCGGGCCCCGATCACCTGGTCCCCTCCCGGTTGGTCGGGCATGAGGCGGGCCCCGATCACCTGGTCCCCTCCCGGTTGGTCGGGCATGAGGCGGGCCCCGATCACCTGGTCCCCTCCCGGTTGGTCGGGCATGAGGCGGGCCCCGATCACCTGGTCCCCTCCCGGTTGGTCGGGCATGAGGCGGGCCCCGATCACCTGGTCCCCTCCCGGTTGGTCGGGCATGAGGCGGGCCCCGATCACCTGGTCCCCTCCCGGTTGGTCGGGCATGAGGCGGGCCCCGATCACCTGGTCCCCTCCCGGTTGGTCGGGCATGAGGCGGGCCCCGATCACCTGGTCCCCTCCCGGTTGGTCGGGCATGAGGCGGGCCCCGATCACCTGGTCCCCTCCCGGTTGGTCGGGCATGAGGCGGGCCCCGATCACCTGGTCCCCTCCCGGTTGGTCGGGCATGAGGCGGGCCCCGATCACCTGGTCCCCTCCCGGTTGGTCGGGCATGAGGCGGGCCCCGATCACCTGGTCCCCTCCCGGTTGGTCGGGCATGAGGCGGGCCCCGATCACCTGGTCCCCTCCCGGTTGGTCGGGCATGAGGCGGGCCCCGATCACCTGGTCCCCTCCCGGTTGGTCGGGCATGAGGCGGGCCCCGATCACCTGGTCCCCTCCCGGTTGGTCGGGCATGAGGCGGGCCCCGATCACCTGGTCCCCTCCCGGTTGGTCGGGCATGAGGCGGGCCCCGATCACCTGGTCCCCTCCCGGTTGGTCGGGCATGAGGCGGGCCCCGATCACCTGGTCCCCTCCCGGTTGGTCGGGCATGAGGCGGGCCCCGATCACCTGGTCCCCTCCCGGTTGGTCGGGCATGAGGCGGGCCCCGATCACCTGGTCCCCTCCCGGTTGGTCGGGCATGAGGCGGGCCCCGATCACCTGGTCCCCTCCCGGTTGGTCGGGCATGAGGCGGGCCCCGATCACCTGGTCCCCTCCCGGTTGGTCGGGCATGAGGCGGGCCCCGATCACCTGGTCCCCTCCCGGTTGGTCGGGCATGAGGCGGGCCCCGATCACCTGGTCCCCTCCCGGTTGGTCGGGCATGAGGCGGGCCCCGATCACCTGGTCCCCTCCCGGTTGGTCGGGCATGAGGCGGGCCCCGATCACCTGGTCCCCTCCCGGTTGGTCGGGCATGAGGCGGGCCCCGATCACCTGGTCCCCTCCCGGTTGGTCGGGCATGAGGCGGGCCCCGATCACCTGGTCCCCTCCCGGTTGGTCGGGCATGAGGCGGGCCCCGATCACCTGGTCCCCTCCCGGTTGGTCGGGCATGAGGCGGGCCCCGATCACCTGGTCCCCTCCCGGTTGGTCGGGCATGAGGCGGGCCCCGATCACCTGGTCCCCTCCCGGTTGGTCGGGCATGAGGCGGGCCCCGATCACCTGGTCCCCTCCCGGTTGGTCGGGCATGAGGCGGGCCCCGATCACCTGGTCCCCTCCCGGTTGGTCGGGCATGAGGCGGGCCCCGATCACCTGGTCCCCTCCCGGTTGGTCGGGCATGAGGCGGGCCCCGATCACCTGGTCCCCTCCCGGTTGGTCGGGCATGAGGCGGGCCCCGATCACCTGGTCCCCTCCCGGTTGGTCGGGCATGAGGCGGGCCCCGATCACCTGGTCCCCTCCCGGTTGGTCGGGCATGAGGCGGGCCCCGATCACCTGGTCCCCTCCCGGTTGGTCGGGCATGAGGCGGGCCCCGATCACCTGGTCCCCTCCCGGTTGGTCGGGCATGAGGCGGGCCCCGATCACCTGGTCCCCTCCCGGTTGGTCGGGCATGAGGCGGGCCCCGATCACCTGGTCCCCTCCCGGTTGGTCGGGCATGAGGCGGGCCCCGATCACCTGGTCCCCTCCCGGTTGGTCGGGCATGAGGCGGGCCCCGATCACCTGGTCCCCTCCCGGTTGGTCGGGCATGAGGCGGGCCCCGATCACCTGGTCCCCTCCCGGTTGGTCGGGCATGAGGCGGGCCCCGATCACCTGGTCCCCTCCCGGTTGGTCGGGCATGAGGCGGGCCCCGATCACCTGGTCCCCTCCCGGTTGGTCGGGCATGAGGCGGGCCCCGATCACCTGGTCCCCTCCCGGTTGGTCGGGCATGAGGCGGGCCCCGATCACCTGGTCCCCTCCCGGTTGGTCGGGCATGAGGCGGGCCCCGATCACCTGGTCCCCTCCCGGTTGGTCGGGCATGAGGCGGGCCCCGATCACCTGGTCCCCTCCCGGTTGGTCGGGCATGAGGCGGGCCCCGATCACCTGGTCCCCTCCCGGTTGGTCGGGCATGAGGCGGGCCCCGATCACCTGGTCCCCTCCCGGTTGGTCGGGCATGAGGCGGGCCCCGATCACCTGGTCCCCTCCCGGTTGGTCGGGCATGAGGCGGGCCCCGATCACCTGGTCCCCTCCCGGTTGGTCGGGCATGAGGCGGGCCCCGATCACCTGGTCCCCTCCCGGTTGGTCGGGCATGAGGCGGGCCCCGATCACCTGGTCCCCTCCCGGTTGGTCGGGCATGAGGCGGGCCCCGATCACCTGGTCCCCTCCCGGTTGGTCGGGCATGAGGCGGGCCCCGATCACCTGGTCCCCTCCCGGTTGGTCGGGCATGAGGCGGGCCCCGATCACCTGGTCCCCTCCCGGTTGGTCGGGCATGAGGCGGGCCCCGATCACCTGGTCCCCTCCCGGTTGGTCGGGCATGAGGCGGGCCCCGATCACCTGGTCCCCTCCCGGTTGGTCGGGCATGAGGCGGGCCCCGATCACCTGGTCCCCTCCCGGTTGGTCGGGCATGAGGCGGGCCCCGATCACCTGGTCCCCTCCCGGTTGGTCGGGCATGAGGCGGGCCCCGATCACCTGGTCCCCTCCCGGTTGGTCGGGCATGAGGCGGGCCCCGATCACCTGGTCCCCTCCCGGTTGGTCGGGCATGAGGCGGGCCCCGATCACCTGGTCCCCTCCCGGTTGGTCGGGCATGAGGCGGGCCCCGATCACCTGGTCCCCTCCCGGTTGGTCGGGCATGAGGCGGGCCCCGATCACCTGGTCCCCTCCCGGTTGGTCGGGCATGAGGCGGGCCCCGATCACCTGGTCCCCTCCCGGTTGGTCGGGCATGAGGCGGGCCCCGATCACCTGGTCCCCTCCCGGTTGGTCGGGCATGAGGCGGGCCCCGATCACCTGGTCCCCTCCCGGTTGGTCGGGGGCCCCCCCGGGGCCCCGATCACCTGGTCCCCTCCCGGTTGGTCGGGCATGAGGCGGGCCCCGATCACCTGGTCCCCTCCCGGTTGGTCGGGCATGAGGCGGGCCCCGATCACCTGGTCCCCTCCCGGTTGGTCGGGCATGAGGCGGGCCCCGATCACCTGGTCCCCTCCCGGTTGGTCGGGCATGAGGCGGGCCCCGATCACCTGGTCCCCTCCCGGTTGGTCGGGCATGAGGCGGGCCCCGATCACCTGGTCCCCTCCCGGTTGGTCGGGCATGAGGCGGGCCCCGATCACCTGGTCCCCTCCCGGTTGGTCGGGCATGAGGCGGGCCCCGATCACCTGGTCCCCTCCCGGTTGGTCGGGCATGAGGCGGGCCCCGATCACCTGGTCCCCTCCCGGTTGGTCGGGCATGAGGCGGGCCCCGATCACCTGGTCCCCTCCCGGTTGGTCGGGCATGAGGCGGGCCCCGATCACCTGGTCCCCTCCCGGTTGGTCGGGCATGAGGCGGGCCCCGATCACCTGGTCCCCTCCCGGTTGGTCGGGCATGAGGCGGGCCCCGATCACCTGGTCCCCTCCCGGTTGGTCGGGCATGAGGCGGGCCCCGATCACCTGGTCCCCTCCCGGTTGGTCGGGCATGAGGCGGGCCCCGATCACCTGGTCCCCCCCGGTTGGTCGGGCATGAGCGGGCCCCGATCAGATTTCAAAAGTATAAAAATTTAAGACGCGGAAGTATCATTTAATCAATTCGCCATATAAAAATGTTAAATTATTGAACCCATAATATTAGCACCATAACAAGTATTTACCCCTTTAATAACCATATAACATACCCAAATAATGATTTTAAAAAAGAATCAAAATCTTCTTTGTTCTCCAAACTTTTGTGAATAAAAACATGAGCTTCACTCACACAAACTAAATCCTCATTTTGCTTTACCAATAGGAAAATATTTGGCCACAGAAAATAGTGGGAAACGAGTTATTCTCTTTGTTGCAAAATGATGTTTTCACCACTAAGATAAAAACAAACTATACAACTATATATTTATCATATGTCTGAAATGTGGAGAGAAACAAAATCTGTGTTGGGATGAAATAATGAGATACATCTTTAAAAGACAATAGTGGAATTGCTTTTGTTTTTAGAATATAATATAATTCTCCAGGTCATTGAGATAACTGCAATACCAAATTCAAGGTGTTTTATCTCCCATGGTGGTTAAACAACTATGTAACAACACTAAAGAAATTGGTTTGGGTCACCATATTCTGAGACCTTTACATTTTTTTTTTCTGTTGATGGACCTTTGTGACAGTGTGATTTTGCGTAGCTTTTATTGATACAATTTTGGGGTATATTGAAAGGTTTGCCCAGGTTTGGGGCGCCATCTGCAGTCAGACTTGTGGCTCCTTAAAGTGCACAGTGTGCGAGCGGACAGAATTTCTCTAGTACTGGCGCCGCAAGATTGCAATTTGCATACACTCTATCACATGCCGACTGGATGTGTTCGGCCTCTCTCAATACAAGTGAATTGACCCGTTTTTGATACCTTTTTGGGTTGCATTAAATGTCATTGCTTTTGATTTGTGTTTTTTGTGAAGAAGAGCATTTCATTTTTTGTTTTGGGGGGTATTTTAACATAACGGTTGAAGTATAATTTAAACTTTCATATTTTTCAAAACTTTTTCAATTTTTTCTTTATTTTTAAGTTAACTTAGTGGACTTATGTGATCATTTAACCCCTTATACTATATTTTGTAATTTTGTATTATTGCAGTATATGCATGTAGTTTAATTGACATTCTCTTGTGAAGCCGAGCTTTATAGGAGTACTAAGATGGCAGTGATTGAATCCTTCTTTAAGGCCCCTGACTGCCATGGTAAATCTTCGGCAACCACTTCTATGGGGCGATGGGAAGAGGTACATGAGTGAAGTAGCTACCAGGACACTTAAATGCCCCTGTTAGTGATTAACCATGGTATTGACTGAACGGCAGCATTTAATGCTCCCTCCCTCCTGCATCTGACACAGCGGGCACGATGACGACACTTCACCGCACTCCATGCTGTGTCAGATAGTGTAGCTGCTGAGGTGAGTATATGCGCTGCAGAGACTGAAGCAGTGGGGGAACAAGGAGCGGTGAGTATTGTATTTTTCTTAAAAAAAAATCAGTGAGTACGTGGTGCTCATAATACTGGAAAACTGTGGGTTGTTTTTTACCCTATGGGGGGTGGGGTTGTTTTTTACCCTATGGGGGGTGGGGTTGTTTTTTACCTTATGGGGGGTGGGGTTGTGTTTCACCCTATGGGGAGATGGGGTTGTGTTTCACCCTATGGAGGGGTGGGGGTTGCGTTTTACCCTATGGAGGGGTGGGGGTTGCGTTTTACCCTATGGAGGGGTGGGGGTTGCGTTTTACCCTATGGAGGGGTGGGGGTTGCGTTTTACCCTATGGAGGGGTGGGGTTGCGTTTTACCCTATGGAGGGGTGGGGTTGCGTTTTACCCTATGGGCGGGTGCATATTACTGTGTGGAGGACCATGGGGAGTGTATTATACTGTGAGGAGGACCATGGGGAAGTGACTTATGCTCTGTGGAGGACTATAGTGAGTATTTTATTGTATGGAGGATTATGGTGGCGTGTTACACTATATGGGGCCATTATAATATGTGAAGGGTTATGTGGGGGCCATTATAATATTTGAAGGGTTATGTGCGGGGCCATTATACAGTATGCAAGCAATTATACAGTGTTAAGGTTTGTGTGGGGTCCATCATGCATGGATTGAAGTGAATATCCAGCTCCAGTAAAAAAACAAATGGATTGTTGTGACACCATTTAGCTGTAGTTGGGGGTTTGGAAGGTGCAGAAAATGTGCAACACCGAACGCGTTTCGAACACTCTGCATGTTCTTAGACTCATATATTTTCTGCACCTTCCAAACCCCCAACTACACCTAAATGGTGTGTCAAACAATGCCATTGTTTCCATCGTTCTTATAAAGACTTTTTGTACTGGATTTGGATGCACCTTGCTTCTACATCTGGCGGAGTCTGGATCCTGTGCTTCGTTAAATGGAACCCGCTGGGAATCCTTCAAGGGTGAGCTGAATATTACTCTGACGTATGTGGTGTCCATCATACTGTTTGGAGGGCTAGTGCAGACTATTGTACAGTGTGGGGCCATTATACTGTATGTAGGCCCATTACAGTACATGGAGGGCTGTGTGGGGGTCACAGTTGGGGGATTACTGTGTTGTGGTCACCTTACTTTGCCTTGGGAGTTGAGGTGGGGGCATAGTTTGATGACCCTACTGTACATGTGGAGGTTAAGGTAGAGGAATTCACCATGGGGGGTATCATACTGTGTTTGGGGGGCACGGTGGCTCAGCGGTTAGCACTGCAGCCTGTGTTTGCGTGGGTTTCCTCTGGGTTCTCCGGTTTCCTCCCACACTCCAAAGACATACTGATAGGGAAATTAGATTGTGAGCCCGATGGGGACAGCGACGATAATGTATGTAAAGCGCTGCGGAATGTGTTAGCGCTATATAAAAATAAAGATTATTATTATTATTATTATTATTACTTTTGTTGGCATCATACGTTATGGTGGCAATGAGAGGGGAATCTAGGACTTCAGCAGGAGGAAAATTACTATGTAAAGGCTGGAAAGTTGTGAGATCTGCTCTTCTGTGACACCAACAAATATAATTTTTTTATTAATTTCTTTTGAAGGGAGAGACCTCAACTCAAACTTCTGCTATGGGCCCCGATGATTTCTATGTACGCCCCTGCCCCACAGCATCAATATACGCGCACAGCACTGCTACAGCAATACACAGAATCAACAAAATGAAGGTGAGTGACCCCCTAACCTATTAGCCCCCTGTGCAGCTGCACTGGTTGCACCAATGATATCCACTTAGTCTAGTAAAATCTGTCATCCCTTATCAAAGCTGAGCAACAAACTCTCCTAGTTACCCATAGCAATCAGAGATTAAAAGGGTATTCCCATCTCCAAGATCCTATCCCAATATGTAGTAGGTGTAATAATAATATTAGAAAAAACCTCAATTAGAAATGTAGAATAGTTTTTCTGCTTCGCTGTCTCTTCCCTCATGTGCAGGCATTGCAGGACCTTAGGTATCCATGGTTACGACCACTAGCAACTAGATAACTGGTGGTTGTAAGCATGGATATCTAATATTATTATTATTACACCTACTACATATTGGGAGAGGATTTTGGAGATGGGAATACCCCTTTAATAAAAGCTGAGCTCTGACTGGTTGCTATGGGTAACGAGAATAGTTGTAATGCTGCTACATAATCTACATAATTTCTCACCTTTCTCATCAGTCAGGTGGATGTGACGGGGTCCTGGGTCTCCTCCTCCGCTTCCATCCGCTCAGTCTTGTCATGGCTCAGTGAAGGCTAAGAAGCGGGTTATTCTGTTCTTCTTGGCTTCTCCTGTCCCTATTCTCCAATCGATGCTTCTTGTCTTCCTTGTGGTTTGTGAGCTCCCGTGTGTCTCCTCTCACCTGCGCTCCTGTGATGTCATCGCTATGTCATAGATTCCACATTCCGGCACCTGCCATTGTGATGTCATCGCTGTCATGGATTCCACATTCCGGCACCTGCCATTGTGATGTCATCGCTATGTCGCCATGCTTCCACATGCTGGTATGTGCCTCTGTGATATCACAGCTTTGGCCAATAAGTCACATGACTGGTACAAGTCGTAGGGTTCAGGACATTGCAGTCCAATTGAAGAAATCATTGCTTGATTACAATCCGGTTTTCCACACCATTTACCTCACACACATTATTTACACCAGTGCATTATTAATGGCCGTACAGAACTAGGCCTCAAAAAGGCTGGGTTTATTGAGGTCCTGACAAGACCAGGTAATGAAGGGTTTATTACAGGGTTTGATATGGAGGTTGGATGTGGAACTAGGAATGTGATAGGCTGGTGGTGGAGTTCTAGTGAGATTTATATAATAGGAGGGCAGCCATCTTTGGCGTGACATTCAGCGCTGGCTTCACTTTCCTCTCCTACAGACATCATTGACATCTGGAGGAAGTGGGAGAGCAGCTGCAGCGGTCAATTCCTCCAAAGTACGAGAGAGTGAAGACACCTCTGATTGGCCGCAGGGATCGCGGACCCCGGGAGAGCCAGTGCTGACACTGCTGGAATGGCACAGAGTAGAATAGTTATTATTTTACTCAGGGGAAACAGTGATTGAGAAGTTGTCTGAATAGTGGAAAAGCCTTTTAAGTTTGGGGGTGGCGCGTTCTCATGAAGCCTCAGCACCTCCTGATGGTGTTTAGGTTTTCTACAATAGGGGGCTAGTTAATGTTGTGACTTCGTTGCCACCTGCTGGTCATTCGGTGCAATGCAGCGTTTACTTTTTTATTATTATTATTTTTCATTATTGCAGACTTCATCAGAGGTCGTTAATCCAGAAGATACTTTGCATCAGGTCCTCAGAGTGCCCAGAGTCAGTTAGGATGGACCATTAGTGGGTTGTGGTGATGACCTCCGGTGAGACATGCCAGTTACACGCTTTCACACCTCACGTACGGTGACCTGGGTACATCTTTTAGGCCACCGGGTGTTGCAGTTGGGACCACAGTGTGAGGGGCCTGTAGCAGCATGGTCTGTTAGGGTTGATGATGCAGAAGGATGTGTTGGGACTTGGCCAGTGGCAGCAGAGACTGTTACCAAAAATAGGCTTGTCCGTCTGCAACAAAGTCTGACTTGGGAGCGTGTGTGTATGCTTTCAAGGACCATTAGGGCCTCATTTAAAAAATGGAAGTTAAAAATATTTGGAAAAGGAAAACTGCAGCTTTATCTACTTTACTGCCTCTTGAGTGTTTCGTCACTGAAATGTGGGAGCAGGGAAAAAGCATAGGGAGGTGGAGGGTGAGCAATGTAGGAGGGACTTTTGGAAATTGGCTACAGGCATTTATTATTCTCGGCAGGGTGCTAGGTGAGGAGAATCCTGAGCACTGTTCAGATCTGTTCTGTAGTGATAAGCTAACGTGCTCCGATAAGGCGTTATCCGAGTATTCTCGGGTGCTAAGAGTATCTTCGGCGTGCTTGAAAAATATGTTTGCGTCACCGCGGCTGCATGTCTCACGGCTGTTAGACCGCCGCAATACATGCAGGGCTTGCCAGTTTGTGTGGAGCCGCGGCGGTGTGAACATATTATTAGAGCACGCAAAAGATAATCTGTTAGCACCCGAGCATGCTCAGATGACACCTTTTCCAAGCACGTCTGCGCAACACTACTGTTCTGTTATCTTGATGCCAATTGGGAGGCTTATAGTGTGTATAATAATGATACTGGCTACTGGATGCCATACCATAATGATACTGGCCACTGGATGCCGTACCATAATGATACTGGCCGTTGGATGCCATACCATAATGATACTGGCCGCTGGATGCCATTCCATAATGATACTGGCCACTGGATGCCATACCATAATGATACTGGCCACTGGATGCCATACCATAATGATACTGGCCACTGGATGCCATACCATAATGATACTGGCCACTGGATGCCATACCATAATGATACTGGCCGCTGGATGCCATACCATAATGATACTGGCCGCTGGATGCCATACCATAATGATACTGGCCGCTGGATGCCATACCATAATGATACTGGCCAATGGATGCCATACCATAATGATACTGGCCGCTGGATGCCATACCATAATGATACTGGCCGCTGGATGCCATACCATAATGATACTGGCCACTGGATGAGCTTGAGAGCAGAAGTCGGTGCAGACTTCTGGACAAACCAGGTCTTCATAGGTAATTGAATAAAATGGAGGTTAATTTAGAATAAACTTACAATTAAAAAAGGTATAGATAAGGCTAAGATATAAAAACACTTCTACAGAAACCTCTATGAATGAGCAGTGGGTCTGCCTTCTTGCAAAAGGGTGAAGTATATAAATGTAAATTTCTCTCCTGCATGGAGTTTCCACGCACGCCCAGACAATATAATGAAATGACATGGAAATCTGTATTCCAAGCAAAACATCCATATTCACAGGTGATCAGAATGAGAGAAAAATGTATTTTGAATAATAGTTACAGTTCAGAGATGGAGATGAGACATAAATTGTGTATACTGGACCCCTATGAATGAGAGAGGGACCTACTCTGTTACAGAAGAGTGCAGTATCTAAACCAAAGTTCTGGCTCACAGTAACAAAGTTTCCATGCATGTTCAGATTAAACATTACAATTCTTAGTTCTCAAGGATAAGTCTGTTGCAGGAGACCTCCAGACGCCTGGTTTCTGTGAGTACATTTTATCTATAGAATAACATGGTACAGAACTTTCTAACAATATCTGCAGGCTCAGCCTCGATTTCCTTTACAGAAACAAAACATGATTTAATAAAGCTAGACTATATCAGACGTATCACAAGTAATATAACATATTGGAATATTATGGATTATAATTACTGTATTGATTATTTTCTTTATTAGAAATATTTAAAGTAAAATATAATTAGTTCTTAAGCATAAATCTGACAAGGAGGCTTCCAGGCGGTTTGTTTCTGGAAGAATATCTGATCTATAGAGCAATGTCTTACAGAACCTTCTGACCATATCTGCAAGCTTAGCACAGAGGCAGATCTGTTTTCCGGCACCCGGAGCAGGAATTCAGTTTGGTGCCCCCCACACACACCGCTCATGCAGTTTGAATAGTAGTCATGTGACCGCTCATATACGATTTGCTTTTTGACAGTCACGTGACTAGCTACTCTTCCTAATTCTCTCAATTTCAGTCAAAAACTACAGCCCCTATTTCATGAAGAGAAGCAGGATTAAAGGCTAGTTGTCACATAACCGTAAGTATGAAAATCACATACGAGTGGTCATGTGGTGTCTGCTGGACCCAGCTAGCAGAGCTGAATCCTGACATTGAGTATATTACACGCTCTTAGGATTGGGCATGCTACAGTACTTAATTGTATAATTAAAAGGGTTGTCCAGGTTTGTGATTAAAGTCGGAAGAACTCTAGGTGACTGCAGACTTCTGAATACTCGCAGCGCATGCACTGCACACTTTCACCTTTCCTCCAGTACAGGAGAATCCTGAAAGGTCATGTGCGTGCAAGTATGAGATTTTCATACTTCTGGCCACATTCCAACTAAACGTGACCAGCCTCACTCAAGTAGTTTGTATAGAATGAGGCCACGCATGTCTAGTCGGCATGTGATCATGTGTATGCAATTCGCATAATTGTGGTTTCAAGACTTCCTGCTCTCACCACTAGCACCAGAGAATCCTGACCGCATGCAGTGCACATGCGCACGATGAGAATTCAGAGGTGTGCTGTCAGTGATTGCAGACTTTCATCACAAACTTGAACAAACCCTTTAATTTTCCTAAAACAAATAAAAACAGTAACTCTTCTCAGACAGCACAACACTTTATTAACATGGCCATGTATCATGTAATCTTACAAGTTATGGACTGTTCCATGTGTACAGGATCAGAACCAATAGCTGCACAAAAAGACATCAATAGAACTACCAGCAGTATGCAGAAATACAGCATCACAACCCTCATCAGTACAGTACAACATCATCAGTACATGTACTGTCTCCTCTTTGGTATGCCCTCACACTGTCTCTTCATGTTACCCCTTTCCCCACATTACCCAGTCTCTATTATGTGCCCGCACAAACTTTTCTCCCCCTACTCTGTCTCCTGACACATCCCTCCCTGTTCCTTATATTATTTCCACACACCCATTCCCCCTTGCTCCTCACCCCCGCTCACTATGCTGGGGGTAAGGAAAGGGCAGCAGTGTTTTCCTGGCCAGATCTTCTAGTCATATACCGGTGCGGTGCTTGTTTCTCCTGATCTAGGAGCTTTATATTGAGGTAGCCTGGCTAATCATCTCTTGTAGTACTTTCTATAGAAATGCTCAGTCCTACGCGTTTCATCATTCTTATATGAGACTCTCATGGTCATCAGGGGCTCACAGTCTATGATCTTTTTTGGTTTGATAGTACGATGGTTTTGTAATAAACTTATCGGCAGGGTTGCCGGCAGCGTCTGGCAGCTAAACCAGCGTGACTTTATAGGAGAGTTGGTGCCCCCTCTTGTGCGCCCCCCCTTCTGTCATCCAATCGAGTGACTCGGGTGCGTTGCAGGCGTATCATGTTGCGATCATATAATCATGCAGGGACTCGTCTCATTCTTCCAGTAGGATCTTTTTCTCACAGATGTCTTGGCTGCGCTGCGATCTCACAGTATTAATATGTCTTTTATATCTAGGGAAGGAGACTGGTATATTGCATTGCATCTTATAATGTAGTCTCTACGAGTTTGTTGCGATATGAGTTGTTAATAGTGTTTGTTCGTAGTTTGTCATTTGTTTGGTTTACAGACAGATCTGCCTGTTTCATGTGCTACCTCGTCCCACCTACACTTAGATCGATGCAGAACTTCCTTTCATCGTGACAAATGCCATCTGGCTATGTCACTGCTTCCGCACCAGCAAACGCTTGCGGACGTCTATTTCCTCAAAGTTCATTTCATTGGATCGTATCAATATGTCCATAATAGACATTGGGATGACTTTTATTCTGATTGTATCAGTGTCTGATTGTACCGATGTATCTGTATTATTAAGTCTTCAGATGAGTATTTTATAATATAAAAACAAAGGAAGAAATTCTGATGAAATTTGTCCAATTGTTATTAAAGTTCAATTTGTTCAAGAGGTCATTTTGTTATTTTAAAGTATAATAACTTTAATAGTTTTGGTCCTATAAGGCGCTGATTTGATAGTTATGTGGACCAATATCCATTATGAAGAACATGGACTGGATTCTACATATTATATTTTAGAGTTTTTAGGTCTAGCGAGGTTCAAGAGGTTTCATAGGGGGTGAAAATGTTATTATGTGTCAATGAAACATGAGAAGGACAATGTTTCATTTATGTAGTGTGGGTTATAGGATTTCATTCTATGGATCCATCTACTTTCTTTCTGAAGCAGCAGTTGGTCCCAATTACCTCCTCTCGGGGGGGCGTACTACTTCGATGGCTTGAAAGTATAAAGAAAACGGGTCCAAGGTGTGTTTCTCAAGCATGTGTCTCGAGAGAGTTGTGTCCTCCCTACGTCTGACATAACCGATATGGTCCAATATCCGTCTCCGGAACTCTTTTGGTTTTGCCGATGTAGTTCATCGGACATTGGCGAGTTGCCATATAGATTACTCCTTGCGTCTTGCAGTTTGTGAATTCGTGATTTTGGTCTTCTAGTTTGGTTGTGGCACTGATCCATTTCTTGCTTTTACAGATGTATTTGCAGGCTTTGCAGTCACCACATCTATAAGTCCCCGTGGTGTCATTGCTCAGCCACGTTGTTTTGCCCGTGTTGTCCTCCACAAAGTGGCTGCGCACAAGGTGGTCTCTAAGGTTCCTGCCTCTCCTGTATGTGACCCTGGGGCTCTCAGGGACCACATCCTGCAGATCTTTATCTGATCTCAAAATTGCCCAAAGATCAGAGTATGTTCATCACCCCCTGATTTCGGTCGTCGTAGGTTCCTATTAGATGGATCTCATTATCTTGTTGTTCTCGTGCTTTAGGGGTCAATAGAGAATTTCTGTCTCTTGTAAGGGTGTTGGCCTAGCACTTTTTTAGGACATCCCTTTTGTAGGAAGCGTTTTTGTAATTCCCTCGATTTTATCATGTACTCATTCACCGTTGACCAATTTCTCCTTAGGCGTATATATTGGCTTTTCGGTATTCCTCTATGTAGGGGAGCCGGATGGTAGCTCTGCCAGGATAGTAACCCACTTGTGGCTGTCAGTTTTCAGTGTTGTGGTAACCGGCCTTGGTTGGTATTTATTATTGTAATGTCAAGGAAGTTTAAATTGTGTTTCTGAATCTCACTGGTAAAATACAAGCCTAACTGGTTCTGCTCTCACTGTTCTACTTCAATACATCTACATTTGGCTGTGGAGATCTATGAATGATTACTTGAGTCAGGTAACCTAATGACTAGTAGATTCACAGCCATCTGGATAAAAAATCCTGTTATGTGATGTTGTGCTGCCACCTAGTGGCTTCCCATTCTTTTACATAACCGTCTACACCACAGGTCTCAAACATGCGGCCCGCGGGCCACATGTGCACAAAGGAAGCAGAGGGAACGGAGGACAGGTGAAAGGAATCTTTTTTTTTTTTTACTTTTTTGTGTGTGTGAAGAACAGCGCAGAGGACAATTCTACTAGATGGGGACCTGGATGGGGCATATTACTGCAAGATGGGGACCTGGATGGGGCATATTACTGCAAGATGGGGGCCACCAGGATGGGCCACATTACTGCAAGACGGGGGCCACCAGGATGGGCCACATTACTGCAAGATGGGGACCACCAGGATGGGGCACGTTACTTCAAGATGGGGACCACCAGGATGGGGCACGTTACTACAAGGTGGGGACCACCAGGATGGGGCACGTTACTACAAGGTGGGGACCAGGATGGGGCAAATTACTAGATGTTTGCCAGAATTACTATATATGGTGCTAATTCTGAAACTATATTACTCTATGTGGCCAAAAGAGGGAAACAAAATTGTAAAAATAAAAATAAAGCATGAAAAAATATTTTGCCACTAAAAATGCTGTTTTATATATAAACTAAAGTAAACACAAAAAGTGCACATTTATTATCGCCACATCCGTAACGACCCAAGCTACAAAAAAATAAAATAAACACCGCAAAAATGTTCAGACGGTGTATACAAAAAAAATGGCATCACTAAAAATGTCACTTTGACCTGCAAAGAATGAGGCCCCCCAAATTCTAATTTTTTCCATATGCGGCCCATATACCCAGCCGAGTTTGAGACCCCTGCTCTACACTGTCCGTGTGGAATGTCCATTGGACGCACACATTTTTGGATGTCGTTATATTTACAATGTGATTGGACATTTTTGCTAATATTTATAAGCTGTATGTAGAAACAGGAGGTCAGTTTTCCTTGTAGGAGTCATAAGTCACTGCAAAAGTCCCTGGCAGGGGGATGAGAGCGGCTGGGTCAGGAGGGGACCCAGCTAATTCTACATAGAGCAGAGAAAAGAGAATAATTAGCCCAGTAGAAAGGTATAATGAGCCGCTGTAAGTGCAGTGCTGTATAATCTGATTACAATATAGTAAGAGGATAAGCTCTGATGGGAGAGGGTCTTTAAGCCGGTCATGTATTGGGTAATGAGTTGGGGTGTCAGTCTCCATCAGTGCTGGCTGAACACTGACTATCCTGCTCAGATTACTACACATGGCGCTGCTCCTCCTCCCTGTAGTATGGGCTCCGCAGGACGCTGCCGAGGCTCCAGATTCTACCTGCACAGCAACAAGGTCCCAACACTTCTACCTCTATAACTTGCCTAATGCAGACGCAAACCTGCAGCCTTTCCACTGAGATCTTGTCGGCCTTCTACACTGCCATGGCTTTGTCTGCACAATGTAGCTTAAAGGGATTGTCCACTTCTTAAGCATCCTAGAAGTCTACAATATAAGGTCGGTATTCCTCTAACCCTCTGCCTTATTTGGCTGCCATTGAAGGCAGTCAGCGAAATGGGTTCAATTTTCTATAGAAGTGGCAGAATTTAACCCCTTCCTGACCATGTTATTTCCCGGCTCTGCATTTTTCTTATTCTTCTAAGAGCAGTAGCTTTATTTTTCTGTCAATACAGCCATATGAGGGTTTTTGTTTTTATGCCGTTCACTGATCAGGTTAATTATTTTTATATTTTGATTGGATAACGCCCATATGTTTTATTTTAAAATGGGTCATAGAGGGGCAGGAGTGATTTGAATGTTCAGATTAAACTTTTTCCTTTTTGTCCCCTTAGGCTGTGTGCCCACGATTCCTTTTTAAGTGTTTCCGCAGCGGCAAAAACGCTGCAGAAATGCTTAACGCATGGTAGAAGGCCTGCCATGTTCCCCAATGATGATCCGCATGTGCTGTGCACATGCTGTGGAAATTTCCGCTGCGGATTATCATTGCGGAAAAAAAACAGCACTACCAATTATTTTGCGGAAGTGCTGCGTTTTCGCCACCATTATATAGTAACATAGTTTTTAAGGTTGAAGGAAGACCAAGTCCATCTAGTTCAACCCATAGCCTAACATCTTGATCCAGAGGAAGGCAAAAAAAAACCATGTGGCAAACACTAAGCTCCACATTGGGGAAAAAAATTCCTTCCCGACTCCATACGACAATCAGACTAGTTCCCTGGATCAACGCCCTATCAAGGAATCTAGTATTTATAACCTGCAATATTATACTTTTCAAGAAAGGCATCCATGCCCTTCTTAAATTTTAACAGTGAATCACTCATTACAACATCATGCGGCAGAGAGCTCCATAGTCTCTCTGCTCTTACAGTAAAGAATCCCCGTCTGTGATTATGATTAAACCTTCTTTCCTCCAGACGTAGAAGATGCCCCCTTGTCCCCGTCTCAGGCCTCAGAGTAAAAAGATCAGTAGAAAGGTCTTTGTACTGTCCCCTCATATACTTGTACATAGTAATAAGATCACCTCTAAGCCTTCTTTTTTCCACAGTAAATAACCCCAAGTGTAATAACCTGTCTTGGTATTGCAGACCCCCCAGTCCTCTAATAACCTTGGTCGCTCTTCTCTGCACCCGCTCTAGTTCAGCCATGTCTTTCTTATATACCGGAGACCAGAACTGTACACAGTATTCTAAGTGTGGTCGCACTAGTGACTTGTATAGAGGTAAAATTATGTTCTCCTCATGAGCATCTATGCCTCTTTTAATGCATCCCATTATTTTATTTGCCTTTGCAGCAGCTGCCTGACACTGGCCACTAAACGTGAGCTTGTCGTCCACCAATACACCCAGGTCTTTTTCAGTTCCAGTTTTGCACAGTGTTTTACAATTAAGCATATAATTATACATTTTATTTCCTCTGCCCAAGTGCATTACCTTACATTTATCCCCATTAAAGCTCATTTGCCATTTATCAGCCCAAGCTTCTAGTTTTCATAGATCCTCCTGTAATATAAAATTGTCCTCCTCTGTATTGATTACCCTGCAGAGTTTAGTGTCATCTGCAAATATTGAAATATTACTCTATATGCCCCCTACAAGGTCATTAATAAATGTTAAAAAGGGGGCCCAATACTGACCCCTGTGGTACCCCACTGTTAACTGAGACCCAGTCTGAGTGTTTTCCATTAATAACCACCCTTTGTTTCCTATCACTGAGCCAATTCTTAACCCACATACATATATTTTCCCCTATCCCCAATGTTCTCATTTTATGTATCAACCTTTTGTGTGGAACCGTATCAAAAGCTTTTGAAAAGTCCATATACACAACATTCACTGCATTTCCTTGGTCCAGTCCAGAACTTGCCTCCTCATAAAAACTGATCAGATTAGTTTGACAGGAACGGTCCCTCATAAACCCATGTTGATATTGGGTCATGAGGTTATTTTTCTTCAGATACTCTATCATAGCATATCTTAGGAGACCCTCCAGGATTTTACCCACAGTAGAGGTTAAGCTTACTGGCCTATAATTTCCAAGTTCAGTTTTTGTCCCCTTTTTGAATATTGGCACCACATTTGCTATACGCCATTGACTGGCATTAGAACGCATGGACTACGCATCACTGTATTTGTAGATGCGCAATCCACGTGTTCCAATGTGCGGATGGTACCCAGGTCTAGAGGAGAGGAGACTCTCCTCCAGACCCAGGTACCATAGAAACTGTGAAAAAAAGAATAAAATAAAAAATAAATATGATACTTACCTTCTGGCGGCCCCCGTTGCGCTCCTCCTCTCATGCCGGCAAATCGCGATGGACTGAAGGACCTGCACTGACGTCATATTCTTGTGACCTGCGCTGACGTCGGCAGGTCCTTCAGTGCACTGTACCGCGATCTGCCGGCAGTCAGCACCGAGTGAAGCAAGACTCCGGGGGCCATCGCAAGGTAAGTATAGATTTATTTTTTATTTTTTTGACATTCTCTCGGGTCACACTCCATTTGCATGGATTTATATAGTGTGACCAAGTTGACAAGCACTTTCCAAGTGATGCTAAAATCGCTTGAAAAGCGCTTGTCAACCCGCATGCATAAATGCATGTGAAGAACGCTTCACATCCGCATATCCCTGGCAGGAAAAACGCATGTACAATCCGCATGCGTTTTTTCTGCCAGGAGAGATGCAGAAAGGCTCAGGAAAAATCCGGAGCATTTCTGCATCGTGGGCACATAGCCTTAGGGGACGTGAACATGCAATCATCTGGTTTCTTGTGTTATGTACAGCAATACTGCAGTATATAGCCAGCATTCACAGATCTGTCATGACAGGCATGGGTCTTTTCAGCAGACTCCTTCCTGGCAGTGATGGCATCCCACGATCGTGTTACAGGGGCACAGTTGGGCACATGGCATGACTCCCTTCTCAGTTCGCTGTTAATGCTGCTGTCCATCTCTAACAGGTGGAGCTCTGCTCTACATGTGGCTATTAAAGGCAGATGATGGCTAAATATCACAGCCATCATCTTCCAGGCAAGAAGTCAGAGCTGGCATATGATGTAACTGCAAATCATGTTGGTAAGGGGTTAAAGTGCCACTTCAGTGGGGTTTTGACACGTGAAATACTTTTAGTGCAAAAATGACGTAGTCCTTTTGGGCATGAGGGTTGGGTGCTGGGATTACTAGTACACCTGACATCCAGGTGGGCATAATTCTGTTCCTTGTGTATTGGAAGACTTTTGCCTCTGCAGCTTTGGTGTTGGCAATCTTTCACTTTCATGCCCATTGATGCTCCACATGGTTGGCTCAGGAACCGTCCTCACATGATCTATATTTCCCTAAAGTAAAGTCACTTGTCAAAAGCCACCAGGACAAAGTGCGCGGTTCTGTATCATGTGGGAAAACATCAAGAAAAGCTCTAGGAAATGGCAACAAGCAAGTAATGACCCAGAAGAACGGGCAGCCTCTGAAAGGAGACCGGAAAGTGCCAAAGCCTGCGCCAATTGTTATACAGGTATAATGTATTACCGCAGCTCGGATCATACACCGCTCTTGTGTTCTCCCCTGTACTGATGTACAGACTTGTATCTACATAAAATTTGTTGTGCAATTTCCCCTGGGCACGCAGATACCCCATATGTGGGGAAAAAACACTGTTTGGGCTCACGGCAGGGCTTGGAAGGGAAGGAGCGCCATTTGACTTTTTGATTGTAAAATTTGCTTGAATAATTAGCGGACGCCATGTTGTGTTTGGAGAGCCCCTGATGTGCCCAAACATTGGAGCTCCCCCACAAAGTGACCCCATTTTGGAAACTAGACCCCCCAAGGCACCTATCTAGATGCATAGTGAGCAGTTGGAACCCCCAGGTGCTTCACAAATTGATTCGTAAAAATGAAAAAGTGGAAAAAAAATACTTTTCCATTTTTACGAATCAATTTGTGAAGCACCTAAGGGTTCCAAGTGCTCACTATGCATCTAGATAGGTGCCTTGGGGGGTCTAGTTTCCAAAATGGGGTCACTTGTGGGGGAGCTCCAATGTTTGGGCACACAGGGACTCTCCAAATGCAACATGGTGTCCGCTAACAATTTGAGCCGACAATTTGTTAGTGGACACCATGTTGCATTTGGAGGTACGACACAGAATTTGATAACATTAGGTCATCATATTGAATAAGTTGTCATTAGTCTTGAGCGCAAGTGCTCGCTACTTGAGTTTGCATCGGGTACTCAGGTATGCACCATGTACTGCGTGTGCTCGAGTGAAATGCTCGAGTCCCCGCCCGGATGTTTCACGGTTATTAGACACCCAAAAAAAAACATGCAGGGATCGCTCGTGCATGGCAGGCAATCCACGCAAAGTTTTTTGGGCCGTGAAGCATATGGGGCGGAGACTCGAGCATGTCACTCAAATACCCACGATACTCAATGCATACCAGAACACCCGATGCAAACTCAAGTAGCGAGCACTTGCGCTCAACACTAGTCGCCATATCGTCATCTTTTTTTCTTACTTTTGAAAAAAATCCCAACCCCATCACAACCCTAACCCTAAACGTAGCACAACCCTAACCGTAGCACAACTCGAGAGTTTAATTTTTATGCCGTTCCTCATGCGGTATAAGTGATTAGATGACCTTATTCTTCAGGTCGGTGTGATTACAGAGATACCAGAATCATATGGGGTTTTTATGACTGACAGCTGTCACACACTAAGACGCATTTTTAGTAAAATCTAGTTTTTGCATCGCCATATTTTGAGAGCTATAATTTTTCCAGATTTTGGCAGACAGTCATTTGACGGCTTTTTTTTTGCGGGATGAGTTGACGTTGTTATTGGTGCCATTTTCAGGCACGTGACATTTTTTGATCGCTTTCTATTCCGATTTTTGGGAGGCAGAATAAACGAAAACCAACAATTCATGAATTGTTTTTTTTGTTTTTTTTTTTATTCTGTTCCGCGTGTGGTAAAATTGATAAGGCAGCTTTATTCTTCGGGTCAGTACGTTTACAGCGGTACCGCATTTATATCGTATTTCTATGTTTTGCACTTTTACATAATAAAAGCAATTTTATAGAAAAAATTATTTTTTAGCATAGCTTTATTCTGGGAGCTATAACTTTTTTATTTTTTGGCTGATGGAGCTGCATGGCAGCTTGTTTTTTGCGGGACGAGATGACTTTTTCAGCGGTACCATTTTTATTTATATTTGTCTTTTTGATCGCGTGTTATTCCATTTTTTGTTGGGCGGTATGGTGATAAAGCATTGTTTTTTGCTTCGTTTTTTATTTTTATTTTTTAACGTGTTCACTGAAGGGATTAACTAGTGGGACAGTTTTATAGGTCAGGTTGTTCCGGACGTGGCGATACCAAATATGTGTACTTTTATTGTTGTGTTTTTTTTTTTTATATAATGATATTCATTGATGGGTACATTATATTTTTATTTTTGGTGGATTATTTTTTTTTTATTTTATTTTTTTATATATATTTTTACAATTTATTTGTTTTTTTTTCACTTTCTGATAGTTTTTATACTTCATTACTTTGTCCCACTATGGGACTTTCACTTTTTTTTCTCTGATCACCTGCATGGCACAGGAATGCAGCACCATCCCTGTGTCATGCAGGCTGTCAGCGCTGGACAGGGAGAAGATTTTTGGAGATGCACTGCGCATGTCCAAAAAATCTTCCTGCTGTCTGGTGACCCGGATGTTGTCATGACAACATCGGGTCATCATGGCAACATCCTGGAAGCCACGGCAGACAGCGCTGGAAGCCGGAAGAGGAGGTGAGTATCTGCGATCACCTCCCCTTGCTACCGCAATGCTGCGATCGACTTCGATCGCAGCATCGCGGGGGTTAATGTGCTGGGAGCGGTGCGTGACCGCTCCCTGCACATAGTACCGGGTGTCAGCTGTGACAATCAGTTGAAACCCGGCGGCAATCGCGCCCGCACAGCCTGTGTGCGCGCGCGATCGCCATGACGTACTAATACGGGTCTGGCTCTTAAGTCCCAGGGCACAGACGCGTATTAGTACGTCAAATGTTAAGGGGTTAACAATGCACAAGACTGTCACAAACACATGGACCACATTTTTGGGATGCTCACCTTTTTCCAGTTATGATGTTGTATCTTTCATAACTGGGAAACCACCAGAAACCTAGGAAATGGGTTCTGAGCTTCTGAACATCATAGAAATATCAAATTTGATATCAATCTCCATGAATATTGGTGACGGCAAACATTATGTATCCATCTTGGATGTGGGCCCCCCCATACCAAGATATGGAAGATGAAGGATTTTTATGTCTTGTGCAGCTGGGTGGGTTCACAAAACCGAGCCCCCGTGTGAGGTAAACAACATGGGTGTGTCCTAGTGTTTTGCCTCCTTACTAAAAACCAGAACATCCATGTTGGCTCATTCCAACCCAGGGACGTCAGATGCAAGCACTCCTAGCTGCGTGGAGGAATCACACCTAATTTCCGGGGAGCCGTCCCCCCCCCCCCACAGAATCTGAGACCATCACCTCGTGGCGCAGGTTTTGCTATTATTTACCCCTTTTATTTTAATAACTGTTTTGTGCATATATGTAAATTGTCTTTTATAATATCTTGTATATCTTTTGCAAACACTGCCAACTTTCAGGAGTAAATTATTATTTACTAGCTTCGTTCTTCTTGTCCTATGTTGAGCAAACCCGGTCCTCACCCGCTAATTCACGTTACCTAACGGGTACCCAATCCACCTGTTAAGAGATCGGTGGTGGCAGCATACGGTGTATTTATGTGATATTGTGGTTGAGGGTGGTGGGATTGAGGTATATATACATCCTGTCACATCACGTGCCGCAATAGTCGACATAAATGAGAGCAGCTGCGCCCTGTTGCTTATCCTCGGTCAATACCGTGTTTCACCAGCAGGATAAGGGGGTGCCAGAGTGCTGCAAGGTCTGACCAAGTTTTCCTGACAATTGGTGGCAAGCGGTGGGATCATAGGACATTAGTGATCTGGTTTGAGCAATCATTCCTCTCACTAAAAACTTGCACGGTTCTTACCTGGACCCTGCACAAAAGTTTTGAAGATTGAACTCAGTGTTTATTAGATCTGAGACAATACTGTATGTGCAGCAGTCACCCCTACCCTTCTTCGTTTTTTCTTTCTATTTGTATTTTGGTGATCAAGGTCATTGTTGGGGAGTTCTGGTACAGCCAGCAGAAAATGGACACTCTTATTGAAATATGTATAACCAAAGGCATGGACCCCCTCGGCAAAAACAAAGAACAAATGGCTGCTGCGCTGGCGCAACTGGAGGCAGAGCAAGCCCTTCTCCAGACCTCAGCAGGGCCAGGGGTCAGCCAAGATATGGACAGTACTGCTGCAGGGGTCCCACCTGTAGACGCATGCCGCGTCAGCGACCAGGGCAGCCTGGACCCTTATCTGCAGATGGCTCTACAGCAACTTCCTGCAGAGGATCATGAAGGACGGCTGAAAGTAATTCAGCAGCACCAGGAGGCTGACGAGCGGAGGCCCAAGCCCAGTGAGAGGCAGAGAGAGCCGAGTGGCAGGCCCAAGCTCAGAAGGCCCATGAACTGCAGATGGCCCAGCTCAGGATCTCACCATCCACCTCACGGCTGTTTAAACCCCGTCCAGAGCATTTTCCTGTGATGTTAAAGGACAGCGACCTCGACACCTTTCTGAGGGGTTTTGAAAAGACTTGCAGACAGTACCAGCTGCCTGTGGACCTGTGGGCCCGGTACTTAACTGCAGGGCTGCGAGGCAAAGCTCTGGATGTGTTTGTGGCTCTTCCTCAGGGCCTAGATGGGAACTATGATGCCATTAAGCAGGCCCTAATCCAGAGGTTCCAACTGACTCCTGAGGTGTACTGTAAAAAGTTCCGGAACCTCCAACGTGGACCGCACGACAGTTACAGCGATGTGGTGCATGGGCTCAGAACCACCTTCAAGCAGTGGATCCAAGGACTGTCAGCGACCACCTTTGAGCAGTTAAAGGACCTGATGGTGAAAGACCAGTTCCTGCATCTGTGTCCGACTGAGGTAATGGATCGGGAGCCACCAGATGCCAATAAAGCAGCGCAGATCGCAGACACCTACAAGGCCAACCGGAGGTGCGGAAGCCGGGCGTTGCCAGCTGGAAAGGGGGTAAGCCATCAACCGCCATCCCTGCCCCAGCATCCGACCTTCTGGAGGCCTTGTCCCCGTTACCAACGCCCGGCCTGCATCTGATGCCCGCAAGTGTTATTTCTGCAACCAGACTTGTCATCTCAGTGCCACTTGCCCAGAGAAGCAGAGGAAGAACCCCCCATCCAAGGTCCCAGGGCCTAATGCATCAATTCTTTTGGTGGGTGGGCAGGTTGGGAGGGCCTGTGAAAACTTGCAGTCTGTCACTGTGGTGGATACTGTCACTGTAGGCCTCAAGGACACTGGGGCCGAACGAACCCTCATCCGACCCGAAATGGAGTCCGCTGAAGAGCTTATTCCAGGAAAGACCCTGACTGTCACCGGGATTGGTGGTGTCCGATGCCCCTTGCCCAGGTTTTTATTGATTAGGGTGCGGGGAGTGGGGTGAAGGAAGTGGGAGTATCTGAAAACCTGCCTGCAAATGTTTTGTTGGGATCTGATTTGGGGAGGATATTTGCTTATTATATCCCTGACACCCCTGCCCGATCTGATACAGTTGTTACGGTTAATGCTGATAATGTGAATGTCAAAGCTTTACCTGATGATGATGTATTTGAAGGTACAGGAGAACTCAGCCATGTCACGCTGCAGGGTGATATTGCTGAAGATCCCCTAGCAGGAGCAAGTGTCAGTGCTATGGGTAATGGAGAGACGCACGGGGACCATGAAGCAGGTGGTGCTGTGCCAGCGACCAGTGTCACAACAGACGGTGATCTGGCTGATGGTAGCTGCCCCATAAGTAGCACTACGCCTGAGGTAATGGGGGAGGATGGGGAAGTGGCACGCATAGCCGCGCAGGCTGATGGGACGGTGTTATTCCCCGGGGAGACGGCCTATATAGCCGCTGTTACCCGCAGTCAGAGTGCCCAGAATGCAAGTAACGCCCTACCTTCTGGACCCTCCTCGGACAGAGGAATAACGGAATCAGTTAGGGACCCAGAGCCGGTCCCAGTGAGGACGTGGCCTTAACCTCACTTCTGGCTTCCTCCAGCCAGGAGTTTCAAGCAGCTCTGCACTCAGATGCTAGCCTAGAGGCGTTAAGGAGCCTCGCTGAGAAACCCACCTCCGAGTCGGATAAGGAGAGGGTATTGTGGGACCATAGGAGGTTGTACTGGGAGACAGTTCCCTGTACACCCCAACAGGAGTGGCTGAGGGGAAGACAGCTGGTCGTCCCCTACCAATTCAGGGGTGAGTTGTTGCAGATCGCCCATGAGATTCCACTTGCTGGACACTTGGGGGTCAGCAAAACCAAGGCCCGGCTGTCTCACTACTTTTATTGGCCCAAAATGAGGACAGATGTGGTGAACTACTGTCACTCCTGTACCACGTGTCAAAGAGTGGGAAAGTCAGGGCCGGCTCCCAATGCCCCCCCGATATCTTTGCCAGTGATAGAGGAGCCTTTCCAGAGGATTGTTGTGGACATTGTGGAACCACTGGCCATACCCAGCAGCTCTGGAAAACGTTTCATCCTTACTGTGATAGACTATGCTACCCAGTATCCGGAGGCAGTAGCCCTGTCCTCAATTAGGGCGGATAAGGTGTCGGACGCCCTCTTGGCCATCTTTTCGCGAGTAGGCTTCCCCAGTGAGATGCTTACCGACCAGGGGACCCAGTTCATGTGTTGCTTAATGGAGGCCCTATGTAAGAAAATGCAGGTGCAGCATCTGGTATCGAGCACGTATCATCCCCAAACCAATGGTTTGTATGAGCGATTCAACGGTACCCTCAAACGGTTCTAGGATGTTTCGCCCCCAGGATGTTTCGCCCCCGGATGTTTCGCCCCCAGCTTTTTGCCCCCAGATGTTTTGGCCCCAAATTAGGCAGGGAATTTCGGCCTTGTGTTTTAGCCCTATGACCTCTTTCACAGTAGGCACTTTCCCAAGTGCTAAGCACTGGAAAATTGCTAAGAAGATTGCCAATTTTGAATATATAAGTCAATGGCTGGAAAAGCGAGGTGTTGTTTCGGCCAGCTCTTTTTATTTTATTACAGGAGCTATTTTTGAGCACTTAGCGTTCATCAATAGCCTGTATCTTATGGGTCATTACCGAGAGCGCTCACAAAAGTGCTCTCAAAAATGCTAGTAAAGCACGTGCTTTGGAGTTCTAAAACAGTGGCAGCATAAGGGTGCTTTCACACTTCCACTACATATGTACTACAGGCCTCCCGTTCGCTTCTGTAATGCCGCCGTTCCGCTAACCTGCAGCGGAATGAAAAGAAGAAAATGCTTTTCTTTTTGTTCTGACACTGATAGCGGAATGCGGTATTACGAAAGCGAATGGGCGGCTGCAGATCGCGGAACCCATCCGTTCACATCTATGGGCAATGCAAGCAGAAAGCCAGCATTCTGCCAGCATTGCCCCGGGGTCAGCTGGATGTCAGATCCAGAGCGGATCGACCTCTGGCAGCCCCAAACACAAGTGTGAAACCACTCTAAAATTACAGTGTGCAAGAGGCCTAAAATCAAAACAATTTTCAACTTTTACCTGACCCAGGGCCTGCTTTGTTGCAAGTTTTGTTGCAGATGTAACAAGTAGCAGGTCAGGTGTCCAGCAAGTTACATTAGACTAGCTTTTATTCCATTTGTACATCAGAATATAGCAGTGTCTGAAATCTCCACAAAGAGAGAAGTGTACTGCCACAAAAAATCAGTCAGCTTCCACAGCAATTCACTTTCTACAACTATGAATTCAGTTCTGTCCAAACGTGGAAGGAGGAAGTTGGTCCATGAGAATCACATTTACTTATTTTCCAAACGAACCGCTGATGATGTCCATTTCATCTGGGTATGTGAAAAACGGTCGACTTGCATGGGACGTGTTTGGACCAATGAAGAATCTGGCAAAGTTGTGAAAGTAGTCAATCTTCACAGTCACGCAGCACCAGCTGCAAGACCTGAAGCAATCCGACTTGTTAATGTGGCAGTCACCAGGGCAAGGACAACACGGGAGACACCACAACAGATTCTCACAGATGTCGTTTCAGGAGCCCATTCTAATGTTGTAGCACTTCTCCCAAGGAAAGCATCACTGAAGAGAACCATACGATTAGCAAGGCAGCTTGGCAATATTCCAAGGTTCCCTCAAACCCTTGATCAACTTGTTATCCCCCAGGAGTTTCAGGAGATCAGTATTGATGGTGTCCAGCAGCAGTACCTTCTGCATGACTCTGGTAAGCTACTTAACTATTTAACATTGTATTAAAACAATTCCATTATGCATCATTTTTTTTTTAAACAAAAATATATCATTTTCCACTGGGACTATATATGTTGTCAAAAAGTATTGGTTGGCCCCTTTACACTAGATTTTGCTTCAGTTATGAAATCAGAAAATCTGGAGCAAAATGTGAGTTTTTAATGTGAGATATGAACAGAGGCTTCTGATTAGGATATTTTTTTGTGAATTCATCCCAAAATTATCTGTCTGATGCTTGTTACACTTTTTCTGTTATTTCCTCTACTAATACTTTCATTTTAAATTAGGAAATGGACACAGCCGTATGTTGATATTTGGAACAAGAGACAATCTCCATCTACTGGCACAAACTAAAGAGTGGTTTGCTGATGGCATGTTTTTCACTACACCAGCCTTGTTTAAGCAGCTTTACACAATCCATGTAGTCCATAGCGGCCTTGTTGTTCCGCTAGTGTGCACCTTGCTGACAGACAAGAGCTGTTCTACATACCAGAGGTTGCTGCAAGAGCTGAAGAACTTGCAGCCTGGACGGCAGCCAGACAACCTGATGTTGGATTTTGAACTAGCTGCAATACAGGCATTTGAAAGTGAATTCCCCAACCTTGAGAAGACTGGTTGCTTTTTCCACCTATCACAGTCGGTTTGGCGTAAAGTTCAAAATGAAGGACTCAAGATGCAATACCAAGGTGACCATGAATTTGCCCGTTGGATACGCATGATACCTGCCCTGGCCTTTATACCACCACAGAATGTTGTGCAATCATTTGAAGAATTGGTGGAAGATCCTGACTTTCCACAAGAAGCAATACCTATCGCCAACTATTTTGAAGACTGCTATATCGGTCGAATGAATCGCAGAGGAAGTCAAGCACCTTTGTTTCCAGTTCAACTCTGGAATGTGTATGAACGAACATTGAATGATCAACAGCGAACAAATAATGATGTCGAAGGATGGCACCGTAGCTTTCCAGAAACATGTGGTACTCTTTTCCAAAATATATACCGCTTCATTAGCTGTCTGAAACATCAGCAAGAGCTCCATAGTTTTGAAATTATTCAGATAATAGCAGGAAATCCCATCGCTGCAAGAAACAAAAAGTATGCCGCAATTTCAGCAAGGGTTAAACGTATCGAGCAAGATTTCAATAATAGAAGCGTGATGGATTATCTGAGAGGCATTGCCTACAGCTTTGGATTTTAGTTCATGGTCACATATTGTATGTTTTGAGAGCAGTGTTTTTAGCTGTAAAATCATTCAAGCATTATAACCTGTAATTTGTCTTTTCTCTCTTTCTCTAATCCTTCCCCTCTATACCTTTTTATGTTTCTTGTTACAACAGTTTTGATATATACAGTTAAAGCAGAACTCTCCAAAAAACATAAGTTCTGTTATAGTACCTGTGCCCATGATATTCATTTCCAAAGGAGACCTTCCAGCAGCTTCACTTCTGTGTGAAAAGTCTCCTCCAAGTTAAAGCTCCATGTGCTGCAGGATTTCAGTGGTGGCTAAGGAGGTTGTTTCTCCTTAGTAGCAGAACTTGTGGATGGATTCTAGAGGCTGTGGCTGCACAGGAGCATGCAACTACCGTAACAATAGATTCCCTATGATGTATAAAGGGCTGCTGGTTTACAGCCTTCTGCAGAGCCCCCCCCTATGTGTTCCGTCCTGTAACGGCTTTACACAGGCGGGGGGGAGCCCTCCTCTTGTCCAGGACAGAGCACATGAGCGGAGGGTGAAGGGGAGCTTTGCAGAGGGCTGTGAACAAGCAGCCCTGAATGTATCACAGGGAGCCAGGATCCGTTCTGCTACCAAGGGGGCTCGACCTCCTTAGTAACCAATGAAATCCTACTATTTTCCTGTCTGTTTGTAAAATGACTTATCTAGAAAACAATGTTTTAGAATAAAAAAAACTCATTTGATCAGAATTCTATATCTTAGACTCATATGGTGTATTATTAGTGATAAGCGAACCTGCCAAAGTTCAGTTCAGGCAGGTCTTTCCCGTATGCGAAAGATCCAGGAGCAAATTGCTAGAGACAAAACATCCAGGGATGAAATGTTCGGGGCGAAATGTTCGGGGCGAAACATCCTGGGGGCGAACTGCTGGGGGCGAAATGTACCCGGGGACGAATTGCTGGGGGCGAACTGCTGGGGGCGAAACATCCAATTCCCGGCCCCCACATAGTCCCCCATACAGAATTATGGGCACCACAAAGTCCTCTATAAAATGTAATGGGCCCTACATAGTCCTCTATACAGAATAATGGCCCCACATAGTCCTCCATACAGAATAATGGGCCCCACATAAACCTCCATACAGTATAATGGGCCCCATAGATTGTTCCATACTGAAATGGCCCCATAGATTGCTCCATGCTGCATAATGGCCCCATAGATTGCTCCATGCTGTAATGGCCCCATAGATTGCTCCATATTGTATAATAGCCCCTAGATTGCTCCATACTGTAATGGCCCCATAGATTGCTCCATATTGTATAATAGCCCCTAGATTGCTCCATACTGTAATGGCCCCATAGATTGCTCCATACATTAATTGCCTCATAGATTGTTCCATGCAACATAATGGTCTCATAGATTGCTCCACACTGTAATGGCCCCATACATTGCTCCCTACTGTATAATGGCCCCCTAGATTGCTCCATGCTGTATAATGGCCCCCTAGATTGCTCCATACTGTATAATGGCCCCATAGATTGCTCCATACTGTATAATGGCTCCATAGATTGCTCCATATTGTATAATAGTCCCTAGATTGCTCCATACTGTAATGGCCCCATAGATTGCTCCATATTGTATAATAGCCCCTAGATTGCTCCATACATGAATTGCCTCATAGATTGTTCCATGCAACATAATGGCCTCATAGATTGCTCCATGCTGCATAATGGCCCCATAGATTGCTCCACACTGTAATGGCCCCATACATTGCTCCCTACTGTATAATGGCCCCCTAGATTGCTCCATACTATAATGGCCCCACATGATGCTGCATACTGTATAATGGCCCCATATATAACTCCATACTGTATAATGGCCCCATATAGTGCTGCATACTGTATAATGGCCCCATATAGTGCTGCATACTGTATAATGGCCCCATATAGTGCTCCATACTGTATAATGGCCCCATATAGTGCTCCATACTGTATAATGGCCCCATAGATTGCTCCATGCTGCATAATGACCCCATAGATTGCTCCATGCTGCATAATGACCCCATAGATTGCTCCATGCTGCATAATGACCCCATAGATTGCTCCATGCTGCATAATGACCCCATAGATTGCTCCATGCTGCATAATGACCCCATAGATTGCTCCATGCTGCATAATGACCCCATAGATTGCTCCATGCTGCATAATGGCCCCATAGATTGCTCCATGCTGCATAATGGCCCCATAGATTGCTCCATACTGTATAATAGCTCCATACTGTATAATGGCCCCATAGATTGCTCCATGCTGTAATGGCCGCATAGATTGCTCCATGCTGTAATGGCCCCATAGATTGCTCCATGCTGTATAATGGCCCCATAGATTGCTCCATACTGTATAATGACCCCATAGATTGTTCCATGCTGTATAATGGCCCCATAGATTGCTCCATACTGTATAATGGCCCCATAGGTTGCTCCATGCTGTAATGGCCCTATAGCTTGCTCCATGCTGTAATGGCCCTATAGCTTGCTCCATGCTGTAATGGCCCCCTAGATTGCTCCATAAGTATAATGGCCCCCTAGATTGCTCCATGCTGCATAATGGCCCAATAGATTGCTCCATGCTGTATAATGGCCCCATAGATTGCTCCATACATTAATTGCCTCATATATTGTTCCATGCTGCATAATGGCCTCATAGATTGCTCCATGCTGCATAATGGCCCCATAGATTGCTCCATGCTGCATAATGGCCCCACATGATGCTGCTGTAAACTGTATAATGGCCCCATATATAACTCCATACTGTATAATGCCCCCACATGCTGCTGCATACTGTATAATGGCCCCATATAGTGCTCCATACTGTATAATGGCCCCATATATTGCTCCATACTGTATAGTGGCTCCATACATTGCTCCATGCTGTAATGGCCCTATAGATTGCTCCATAAGTATAATGGCCCCATAGATTGCTCCATGCTGTAATGGCCCTATAGATTGCTCCATGCTGTAATGGCCCTATAGATTGCTCCATGATGTAATGGCCCTATAGATTGCTCCATAAGTATAATGGCCCCATAGATTGCAACATGCTGTAATGGCCCCATAGATTGCTCCATGCTGTAATGGCCCCATAGATTGCTCCATACTGTAATGGCCCCATAGATTGCTCCATACTGTAATGGCCCCATAGATTGCTCCATACTGTAATGGCCCCATAGATTGCTCCATACTGTAATGGCCCCATAGATTGCTCCATACTGTAATGGCCCCATAGATTGCTCCATACTGTAATGGCCCCATAGATTGCTCCATACTGTAATGGCCCCATAGATTGCTCCATACTGTAATGGCCCCATAGATTGCTCCATACTGTAATGGCCCCATAGATTGCTCCATACTGTATAATGGCCCCATAGATTGCTCCATGCTGTAATGGCCCCATAGATTGCTCCATGCTGTAATGGCCCCATAGATTGCTCCATGCTGTAATGGCCCCATAGATTGCTCCATGCTGTAATGGCCCCATAGATTGCTCCATGCTGTAATGGCCCCATAGATTGCTCCATGCTGTAATGGCCCCATAGATTGCTCCATGCTGTAATGGCCCCATAGATTGCTCCATGCTGTAATGGCCCCATAGATTGCTCCATGCTGTAATGGCCCCATAGATTGCTCCATGCTGTAATGGCCCCATAGATTGCTCCATGCTGTAATGGCCCCATAGATTGCTCCATGCTGTAATGGCCCCATAGATTGCTCCATGCTGTAATGGCCCCATAGATTGCTCCATACTGTATAATGGCCCCATAGATTGCTCCATGCTGTAATGGCCCTATAGATTGCTTCATAAGTATAATGACCCTATAGATTGCTCCATAAGTATAATGACCCTATAGATTGCGCCATGCTGTAATGGCCCCATAGATTGCTCCAAAAGTATAATGGCCCCATAGATTGCTCCAAAAGTATAATGGCCCCATAGATTGCTCCATGCTGTAATGGCCCTATAGATTGCTCCATAAGTATAATGACCCTATAGATTGCTCCATAAGTATAATGACCCTATAGATTGCGCCATGCTGTAATGGCCCCATAGATTGCTCCAGAAGTATAATGGCCCCATAGATTGCTCCATAAGTATAATGGCCCTATAGATTGCTCCATAAGTATAATGACCCTATAGATTGCTCCATAAGTATAATGACCCTATAGATTGCGCCATGCTATAATGGCCCCATAGATTGCTCCAAAAGTATAATGGCCCCATAGATTGCTCCAAAAGTATAATGGCCCCATAGATTGCTCCAAAAGTATAATGGCCCCATAGATTGCTCCAAAAGTATAATGGCCCCATAGATTGCTCCAAAAGTATAATGGCCCCATAGATTGCTCCAAAAGTATAATGGCCCTATAGATTGCTCCATGCTGTATAATGGCCCCATAGATTGCGCCATGCTGTAATGGCCCCATAGATTGCTCCATGCTGTAATGGCCCTATAGATTGCTCCATGCTGTATAATGGCCCCATAGATTGCCCCATGCTGTATAATGGCCCCATATATTGCTCCATGCTGTAATGGTCCCATAGACTGCTCCATAAGTATAATGGCCCCATAGATTGCTCCATGCTGTATAATGGCCCCATAGATTGCCCCATGCTGTATAATGGCCCCATAGATTGCTCCATGCAGTATAATGGCCCCATAGATTGCTCCATAAGTATAATGGCCCCATAGATTGCTCCTTAAGTATAATGGCCCCATAGATTGCTCCATGCTGTAATGGCCCTATAGATTGCTCCATGCTGCATAATGGCCCCATAGATTGCTCCATACTGCATAATGGCCCCATAGATTTCTACATAAGTATAATGGCCCCATAGATTGCTCCATAAGTGTAATGGCCCTATAGATTGCTCCATAAGTATAATGGCCCCATAGATTGCTCCATGCTGAATAACGGCCCCATAGATTGCTCCAGAAGTGTAATGGCCCTATAGATTGCTCCATAAGTGTAATGGCCCTATAGATTGCTCCATAAGTGTAATGGCCCCATAGATTGCTCCATGCTGTAATGGCCCTATAGATTGCTCCATAAGGATAATGGCCCCATAGATTGATCCATGCTGTATAATGGCCCCATAGATTACTCCCTACTGTATAATGGCCCCATAGATTGCTCCCTACTGTATAATGACCCCATAGATTGCTCCATGCTGTATAATGGCCCCATAGATTGCTCCATAAGAATAATGGCCCTATAGATTGCTCCATAAGAATAATGGCCCTATAGATTGCTCCATAAGTATAATGGCCCCATAGATTGCTCCACGCGGTAATGGCCGCATAGATTGCGCCATTCTGTAATGGCCCTATCGATTGCTCCATAAGTATAATGGCCCCATAGATTGCTCCATGCGGTAATGGCCCCATAGATTGCGCCATGCTGTAATGGCCCTATCGATTGCTCCATAAGTATAATGGTCCCATAGATTGCTCCATGCTGCATAATGGTCCCATAGATTGCTCCATGCTGCATAATGGTCCCATAGATTGCTCCATACTGTATAATGGCCCCATAGATTTCTCCATGCTGTAATGGCCCTATAGATTGCTCCATAAGTGTAATGGCCCTAAAGATTGCTCCATGCTGTATAATGGCCCCATAGATTGCTCCATGCTGTAATGGCCCTATAGATTGCTCCATGAGTGTAATGGCCCTATAGATTGCTCCATGCTGTATAATGGCCCCATAGATTGCCCTATGCTGTATAATGGCCCCATAGATTGCTCCATGCTGTATAATGGTCCCATAGATTGCTCCATGCTGTAATGGTCCCATAGATTGTTCCATAAGTATAATGGCCCCATAGATTGCTCCATGCTGTAATGGCCTTATAGATTGCTCCAAGCTGCATAATGGCCCCATAGATTGCTCCATACTGCATAATGGCTCCATAGATTGCTCCATACTGTATGATGGCCCCATAGATTGCTCCATAAGTATAATGGTCCTATAGATTGCTCCATTAGTATAATGGCCGCATAGATTGCTCCATGCTGTAATGGTCTCATAGATTGCTCCATGCTGTAATGGCCCTATAGATTGCTCCATAAGTATAATGGCCCCATAGATTGCTCCATGCTGTATAATGGCCCCATAGATTGCCCCATGCTGTATAATGGCCCCATAGATTGACCCCTGCAGTATAATGGCCCCATAGATTGTTCCATGCAGTAAAATGGCCCCATAGATTGCTCCATGCTGTAATGGCCCTATAAATTGCTCCATGCTGCATAATGGCCCCATAGATTGCTCCATGCTGCATAATGGCCCCATAGATTGCTCCATGCTGCATAATGGCCCTATAGATTGCTCCATGCTGCATAATGGCCCTATAGATTGCTCCATACTGTATAATGACCCTATAGATTGCTCCATAAGTATAATGACCCTATAGATTGCTCCATAAGTATAATGGCCCTATAGATTGCTCCATAAGTATAATGGCCCCATAGATTACTCCATGCTGTATAATGGCCCCATAGATTGCTCCATGCTGTAATGGCCCCATAGATTGCTCCATAAGTATAATGGCCCCATAGATTGCTCCATAAGTATAATGGCCCTATAGATTGCTCCATGCTGTATAATGGCCCCATAGATTGCTCCATGCTGTATAATGGCCCCATAGATTGCTCCATGCTGTATAATGGCCCCATAGATTGCTCCATGCTGTAATGGCCCCATAGATTGCTCCATGCTGTAATGGCCCCATAGATTGCTCCATGCTGTAATGGCCCTATACATTGCTCCATGCTGTAATGGCCCTATACATTGCTCCATGCTGTAATGGCCCTATAGATTGCTCCATGCTGTATAATGGCCCCATAGATTGCTTCATGCTGTAATGGCCCTATAGATTGCTCCATAAGTGTAATGGCCCCATAGATTGCCCCATGCTGTATAATGGCCCCATAGATTGCCCCATGCTGTATAATGGTCCCATAGATTGCCCCATGCTGTATAATGGCCCCATAGATTGCCCCATGCTGTATAATGGCCCCATAGAGTGCTCCATAAGTATAATGGCCCCATAGATTGCTCCATGCTGTATAATGGCCCCATAGATTGCTCCATGCTGTATAATGGCCCCATAGATTGCTCCATGCTGTATAATGGCCCCATAGATTGCCCCATGCTGTATAATGGCCCCATAGATTGCCCCATGCTGTATAATGGCCCCATAGAGTGCTCCATAAGTATAATGGCCCCATAAATTGCTCCATGCTGTATAATAGCCCCATAGATTGCTCCATGCTGTATAATGGCCCCATAGATTGCTCCATGCTGTATAATGGCCCCATAGATTGCTCCATGCTGTATAATGGCCCCATAGATTTCTCCATACTGTAATGGCCCTATAGATTGCTCCATAAGTGTAATGGCCCTATAGATTGCTCCATGCTGTATAATGGCCCCATAGATTGCCCCATGCTGTATAATGGCCCCATAGATTGCTCCATGCTGTATAATGGCCCCATAGATTGCTCCATGCTGTAATGGTCCCATCGTTTGCTCCATAAGTATAATGGCCCCATAGATTGCTCCATGCTGTAATGGCCCTATAGATTGCTCCATGCTGCATAATGGCCCCATAGATTGCTCCATACTGCATAATGGCTCCATAGATTGCTCCATACTGTATGATGGCCCCATAGATTTCTCCATAAGTATAATGGCCCCATAGATTGCTCCATAAGTATAATGGCCCTATAGATTGCTCCATTAGTATAATGGCCGCATAGATTGCTCCATGCTGTAATGGCCTCATAGATTGCTCCATGCTGTAATGGCCCCATAGATTGCTCCATGCTGTAATGGCCCCATAGATTGCTCCATAAGTATAATGGCTCCATAGATTGCTCCATGATGTAATGGCCCTATAGATTGCTCCATGCTGTATAATGGCCCCATAGATTGCTCCATGCTGTATAATGGCCCCATCGATTGGCCCATGCTGTATAATGGCCCCATAGATTGACCCCTGCTGTATAATGGCCCCATAGATTGCTCCATACTGTATAATGACCCCATAGATTGTTCCATGCTGTATAATGGCCCCATAGATTGCTCCATACTGTATAATGGCCCCATAGATTGCTCCATACTGTATAATGGCCCCATAGCTTGCTCCATGCTGTAATGGCCCTATAGCTTGCTCCATGCTGTAATGGCCCTATAGCTTGCTCCATGCTGTAATGGCCCCCTAGATTGCTCCATAAGTATAATGGCCCCCTAGATTGCTCCATGCTGCATAATGGCCCAATAGATTGCTCCATACATTAATTGCCTCATATATTGTTCCATGCTGCATAATGGCCTCATAGATTGCTCCATGCTGCATAATGGCCCCATAGATTGCTCCATGCTGCATAATGGCCCCACATGATGCTGCTGTAAACTGTATAATGGCCCCATATATAACTCCATACTGTATAATGCCCCCACATGCTGCTGCATAATGTATAATGGCCCCATATAGTGCTCCATACTGTATAATGGCCCCATATATTGCTCCATACTGTATAGTGGCTCCATACATTGCTCCATGCTGTAATGGCCCTATAGATTGCTCCATAAGTATAATGGCCCTATAGATTGCTCCATAAGTATAATGGCCCCATAGATTGCTCCATGCTGTAATGGCCCCATAGATTGCTCCATAAGTATAATGGCCCCATAGATTGCTCCATGCTGTAATGGCCCTATAGATTGCTCCATGATGTAATGGCCCTATAGATTGCTCCATAAGTATAATGGCCCCATAGATTGCAACATGCTGTAATGGCCCCATAGATTGCTCCATACTGTAATGGCCCCATAGATTGCTCCATACTGTAATGGCCCCATAGATTGCTCCATACTGTAATGGCCCCATAGATTGCTCCATACTGTAATGGCCCCATAGATTGCTCCATACTGTATAATGGCCCCATAGATTGCTCCATACTGTATAATGGCCCCATAGATTGCTCCATACTGTATAATGGCCCCATAGATTGCTCCATACTGTATAATGGCCCCATAGATTGCTCCATGCTGTAATGGCCCCATAGATTGCTCCATGCTGTAATGGCCCCATAGATTGCTCCATGCTGTAATGGCCCCATAGATTGCTCCATGCTGTAATGGCCCCATAGATTGCTCCATGCTGTAATGGCCCCATAGATTGCTCCATGCTGTAATGGCCCCATAAATTGCTCCATACTGTATAATGGCCCCATAGATTGCTCCATGCTGTAATGGCCCTATAGATTGCTCCATAAGTATAATGACCCTATAGATTGCGCCATGCTGTAATGGCCCCATAGATTGCTCCAAAAGTATAATGGCCCCATAGATTGCTCCAAAAGTATAATGGCCCCATAGATTGCTCCATGCTGTAATGGCCCTATAGATTGCTCCATAAGTATAATGACCCTATAGATTGCTCCATAAGTATAATGACCCTATAGATTGCGCCATGCTGTAATGGCCCCATAGATTGCTCCAGAAGTATAATGGCCCCATAGATTGCTCCATAAGTATAATGGCCCTATAGATTGCTCCATAAGTATAATGACCCTATAGATTGCTCCATAAGTATAATGACCCTATAGATTGCGCCATGCTATAATGGCCCCATAGATTGCTCCAAAAGTATAATGGCCCCATAGATTGCTCCAAAAGTATAATGGCCCCATAGATTGCTCCAAAAGTATAATGGCCCCATAGATTGCTCCAAAAGTATAATGGCCCCATAGATTGCTCCAAAAGTATAATGGCCCCATAGATTGCTCCAAAAGTATAATGGCCCTATAGATTGGTCCATGCTGTATAATGGCCCCATAGATTGCGCCATGCTGTAATGGCCCCATAGATTGCTCCATGCTGTAATGGCCCTATAGATTGCTCCATGCTGTATAATGGCCCCATAGATTGCCCCATGCTGTATAATGGCCCCATATATTGCTCCATGCTGTAATGGTCCCATAGACTGCTCCATAAGTATAATGGCCCCATAGATTGCTCCATGCTGTATAATGGCCCCATAGATTGCCCCATGCTGTATAATGGCCCCATAGATTGCTCCATGCAGTATAATGGCCCCATAGATTGCTCCATAAGTATAATGGCCCCATAGATTGCTCCATAAGTATAATGGCCCCATAGATTGCTCCATGCTGTAATGGCCCTATAGATTGCTCCATGCTGCATAATGGCCCCATAGATTGCTCCATACTGCATAATGGCTCCATAGATTGCTCCATACTGTATAATGGCCCCATAGATTTCTCCATAAGTATAATGGCCCTATAGATTGCTCCATAAGTGTAATGGCCCTATAGATTGCTCCATAAGTGTAATGGCCCTATAGATTGCTCCATAAGTATAATGGCCCTATAGATTGCTCCATAAGTATAATGACCCTATAGATTGCTCCATAAGTGTAATGGCCCCATAGATTGCTCCATGCTGTAATGGCCCTATAGATTGCTCCATAAGGATAATGGCCCCATAGATTGATCCATGCTGTATAATGGCCCCATAGATTACTCCCTACTGTACAATGACCCCATAGATTGCTCCATGCTGTATAATGGCCCCATAGATTGCTCCATAAGAATAATGGCCCTATAGATTGCTCCATAAGAATAATGGCCCTATAGATTGCTCCGTAAGTATAATGGCCCCATAGATTGCTCCACGCGGTAATGGCCGCATAGATTGCGCCATTCTGTAATGGCCCTATCGATTGCTCCATAAGTATAATGGCCCCATAGATTGCTCCATGCGGTAATGGCCCCATAGATTGCGCCATGCTGTAATGGCCCTATCGATTGCTCCATAAGTATAATGGTCCCATAGATTGCTCCATGCTGCATAATGGTCCCATAGATTGCTCCATGCTGCATAATGGTCCCATAGATTGCTCCATACTGTATAATGGCCCCATAGATTTCTCCATGCTGTAATGGCCCTATAGATTGCTCCATAAGTGTAATGGCCCTAAAGATTGCTCCATGCTGTATAATGGCCCCATAGATTGCTCCATGCTGTAATGGCCCTATAGATTGCTCCATGAGTGTAATGGCCCTATAGATTGCTCCATGCTGTATAATGGCCCCATAGATTGCCCTATGCTGTATAATGGCCCCATAGATTGCTCCATGCTGTATAATGGTCCCATAGATTGCTCCATGCTGTATAATGGTCCCATAGATTGTTCCATAAGTATAATGGCCCCATAGATTGCTCCATGCTGTAATGGCCTTATAGATTGCTCCAAGCTGCATAATGGCCCCATAGATTGCTCCATACTGCATAATGGCTCCATAGATTGCTCCATACTGTATGATGGCCCCATAGATTGCTCCATAAGTATAATGGTCCTATAGATTGCTCCATTAGTATAATGGCCGCATAGATTGCTCCATGCTGTAATGGTCCTATAGATTGCTCCATGCTGTATAATGGCCCCATAGATTGCTCCATGCTGTAATGGCCCTATAAATTGCTCCATGCTGCATAATGGCCCCATAGATTGCTCCATGCTGCATAATGGCCCTATAGATTGCTCCATGCTGCATAATGGCCCTATAGATTGCTCCATGCTGCATAATGGCCCTATAGATTGCTCCATGCTGTATAATGACCCTATAGATTGCTCCATAAGTATAATGACCCTATAGATTGCTCCATAAGTATAATGGCCCTATAGATTGCTCCATAAGTATAATGGCCCCATAGATTACTCCATGCTGTATAATGGCCCCATAGATTGCTCCATGCTGTAATGGCCCCATAGATTGCTCCATAAGTATAATGGCCCCATAGATTGCTCCATAAGTATAATGGCCCTATAGATTGCTCCATGCTGTATAATGGCCCCATAGATTGCTCCATGCTGTATAATGGCCCCATAGATTGCTCCATGCTGTATAATGGCCCCATAGATTGCTCCATGCTGTAATGGCCCCATAGATTGCTCCATGCTGTAATGGCCCTATACATTGCTCCATGCTGTAATGGCCCTATAGATTGCTCCATGCTGTAATGGCCCTATAGATTGCTCCATGCTGTATAATGGCCCCATAGATTGCTTCATGCTGTAATGGCCCTATAGATTGCTCCATAAGTGTAATGGCCCCATAGATTGCCCCATGCTGTATAATGGCCCCATAGATTGCCCCATGCTGTATAATGGCCCCATAGATTGCCCCATGCTGTATAATGGCCCCATAGATTGCCCCATGCTGTATAATGGCCCCATAGATTGCCCCATGCTGTATAATGGCCCCATAGAGTGCTCCATAAGTATAATGGCCCCATAGATTGCTCCAAGCGGTAATGGCCCCATAAATTGCTCCATGCTGTATAATGGCCCCATAGATTGCTCCATGCTGTATAATGGCCCCATAGATTGCTCCATACTGTATAATGGCCCCATAGATTTCTCCATACTGTAATGGCCCTATAGATTGCTCCATAAGTGTAATGGCCCTATAGATTGCCCCATGCTGTATAATGGCCCCATAGATTGCCCCATGCTGTATAATGGCCCCATAGATTGCCCCATGCTGTATAATGGCCCCATAGATTGCTCCATGCTGTATAATGGCCCCATAGATTGCTCCATGCTGTAATGGTCCCATAGATTGCTCCATAAGTATAATGGCCCCATAGATTGCTCCATGCTGTAATGGCCCTATAGATTGCTCCATAAGTGTAATGGCCCTAAAGATTGCTCCATGCTGTATAATGGCCCCATAGATTGCTCCATGCTGTAATGGCCCTATAGATTGCTCCATGAGTGTAATGGCCCTATAGATTGCTCCATGCTGTATAATGGCCCCATAGATTGCCCTATGCTGTATAATGGCCCCATAGATTGCTCCATGCTGTATAATGGTCCCATAGATTGCTCCATGCTGTAATGGTCCCATAGATTGTTCCATAAGTATAATGGCCCCATAGATTGCTCCATGCTGTAATGGCCTTATAGATTGCTCCAAGCTGCATAATGGCCCCATAGATTGCTCCATACTGCATAATGGCTCCATAGATTGCTCCATACTGTATGATGGCCCCATAGATTGCTCCATAAGTATAATGGTCCTATAGATTGCTCCATTAGTATAATGGCCGCATAGATTGCTCCATGCTGTAATGGTCCCATAGATTGCTCCATAAGTATAATGGCCCCATAGATTGCTCCATGCTGTAATGGCCCTATAGATTGCTCCATGAGTGTAATGGCCCTATAGATTGCTCCATGCTGTATAATGGCCCCATAGATTGCTCCATGCTGTAATGGCCCTATAGATTGCTCCATGAGTGTAATGGCCCTATAGATTGCTCCATGCTGTATAATGGCCCCATAGATTGCCCTATGCTGTATAATGGCCCCATAGATTGCTCCATGCTGCATAATGGCCCCATAGATTGCTCCATACTGCATAATGGCTCCATAGATTGCTCCATACTGTATGATGGCCCCATAGATTTCTCCATAAGTATAATGGCCCCATAGATTGCTCCATAAGTATAATGGCCCTATAGATTGCTCCATTAGTATAATGGCCGCATAGATTGCTCCATGCTGTAATGGCCTCATAGATTGCTCCATGCTGTAATGGCCCCATAGATTGCTCCATGCTGTAATGGCCCCATAGATTGCTCCATAAGTATAATGGCTCCATAGATTGCTCCATGATGTAATGGCCCTATAGATTGCTCCATGCTGTATAATGGCCCCATAGATTACTCCATGCTGTATAATGGCCCCATAGATTGGCCCATGCTGTATAATGGCCCCATAGATTGACCCCTGCTGTATAATGGCCCCATAGATTGCTCCATGCTGTATAATGGCCCCATAGATTGCTCCATGCTGCATAATGGCTCCATAGATTGCTCCATACTGTATAATGGCCACATAGATTGCTCCATAAGTATAATGACCCTATAGATTGCTCCATAAGTATAATGGCCCTATAGATTGCTCCATAAGTATAATGACCCTATAGATTGCTCCATGAGTCTAATGGCCGCATAGATTGCTCCATGCTGTAATGGTCCCATAGATTGCTCCATAAGTATAATGGCCCCATAGATTGCTCCATGATGTAATGGCCCCATAGATTGCTCCATACTGTATAATGGCCCCATAGATTGCTCCATAAGTATAATGGCCCTATAGATTGCTCCATAATTATAATGGCCCCATAGATTGCTCCATGCTGTATAATGGCCCCATAGATTGCTTCATGCTGTAATGGCCCTATAGATTGCTCCATAAGTGTAATGGCCCCATAGATTGCTCCATGCTGTATAATGGCCCCATAGATTGCTCCACACTGTAATGGTCCCATAGATTGCTCCATAAGTATAATGGCCCCATAGATTGCTCCATGCTGTAATGGCCCTATAGATTGCTCCATGCTACATAATGGCCCCATAGATTGCTCCATACTGCATAATGGCTCCACAGATTGCTCCATACTGTATAATGGCCCCATAGATTGCTCCATAAGTATAATGGCCCTATAGATTGCTCCATAAGTATAATGACCCTATAGATTGCTCCATGAGTCTAATGGCCCTATAGATTGCTCCATGCGGTTATGGCCCCATAGATTGCGCCATGCTGTAATGGCCCCATACATTGCTCCATAAGTATAATGGCCCCATAGATTGCTCCATGCTGTATAATGGCCCCATAGATTGCGCCATGCTGTAATGGCCCCATAGATTGCTCCATGCTGTAATGGCCCTATAGATTGCTCCATGCTGTATAATGGCCCCATAGATTGCTCCATGCTGTATAATGGCCCCATAGATTGCTCCATGCTGTATAATGGCCCCATAGATTGCTCCATGCTGTAATGGTCCCATAGATTGCTCCATACTGTATAATGGCCCCATAGATTGCTCCATAAGTATAATGGCCCTATAGATTGCTCCATAAGTATAATGGCCCCATAGATTGCTCCATGCTGTATAATGGCCCCATAGATTGCCCCATGCTGTATAATGGCCCCATAGATTGCCCCATGCTGTATAATGGCCCCATAGATTGCTCCATGCTGTATAATGGCCCCATAGATTGCTCCACGCTGTAATAGTCCCATAGATTGCTCCATAAGTATAATGGCCCCATAGATTGCTCCATGCTGTAATGGCCCTATAGATTGCTCCATGCTGTAATGGCCCTATAGATTGCTCCATGCTGCATAATGGCCCCATAGATTGCTCCATACTGCATAATGGCTCCATAGATTGCTCCATACTGCATAATGGCTCCATAGATTGCTCCATACTGCATAATGGCTCCATAGATTGCTCCATACTGCATAATGGCTCCATAGATTGCTCCATACTGTATAATGGCCCCATAGATTTCTCCATAAGTATAATGGCCCTATAGATTGCTCCATAAGTATAATGGTCCCATAGATTGCCCCATGCTGTATAATGGCCCCATAGATTGCTCCATACTGTATAATGGCCCCATAGATTGCTCCATACTGTATAATGGCCCCATAGATTTCTCCATAAGTATAATGGCCCCATAGATTGTTCCATGCTGTATAATGGCCCCATAGATTGCTGTATAATGCCCCATAGATGGCTCCATAAGTATAATGGCCCCATAGATTGCTCCATGCTGTAGAATGGCCCCATAGATTGCTCCATAAGTATAATGGCTCCACAGATTGCTCCATAAGTATAATGGCCCCATAGATTTCTCCATAAGTATAATGGCTCCACAGATTGCTCCATGCTGTATAATGGCCCCATAGATTGCTGCATGCTGTAATGGCCCTATAGATTGCTCCTTAAGTATAATGGCCCCATAGATTGCTCCATGCTGTAATGGCCCTATAGATTGCTCCATGCTGTAATGGCCCTATAGATTGCTCCATGCTGTAATGGCCCTATAGATTGCTCCATGCTGCATAATGGCCCCATAGATTGCTCCATGCTGCATAATGGCTCCATAGATTGCTCCATACTGTATAATGGCCCCATAGATTGCTCCATACTGTATAATGGCCCCATAGATTTCTCCATAAGTATAATGGCCCTATAGATTGCTCCATAAGTATAATGGCCGCATAGATTGCTCCATGCTGTAATGGCCTCATAGATTGCTCCATGCTGTAATGGCCCCATAGATTGCTCCATGCTGTAATGGCCCTATAGATTGCTCCATAAGTATAATGGCCCCATAGATTGCTCCATGCTGAATAATGGTCCCATAGATTGCCCCATGCTGTATAATGGCCCCCTAGATTGCTCCCTGCTGTATAATGGCCCCATAGATTGTTCCATGCTGTATAATGGCCCCATAGATTGCTGTATAATGCCCCATAGATGGCTCCATAAGTATAATGGCCCCATAGATTGCTCCATGCTGTAGAATGGCCCCATAGATTGCTCCATAAGTATAATGGCTCCACAGATTGCTCCATAAGTATAATGGCCCCATAGATGGCTCCATAAGTATAATGGCTCCATAGATTGCTGCATGCTGTAATGGCCCTATAGATTGCTCCATAAGTATAATGGCCCATAGATTGCCAAAGGCAATGGTACTCACCAGCCAAGGTTTCAAGAAAAAATGCACACCAGGACACGGCCGGCCCCCTTTTGTTAGAAGGAGGTAACACAGGTGCAGAATGCTAATGAACAATCGCCCTCAACCACTCTCACTGGAGGGGCGACTACCCAGCACTAAAACTGCACACAGATGAAACTTGCAGTAGGGTGCAATTCACACACTCGCGGCACCGTGCCTAGCCAGCATCCTATTATACGCCCCTACTATTCGACTAGGCGTAAAAGGGGGCCGGCCGTGTCCTGGTGTGCATTTTTTCTTGAAACCTTGGCTGGTGAGTACCATTGCCTTTTGCTATTTTCTAAAAATCCTGTCTATTGTTCTGGCTATGTTGTCTGTTTTTAATATTAGAGTAGGGACTCGCAAAACCGTGAGGACCCTTGACGATGGGTTGCGAGCTTACGTATTTTGGCCAAAATATCAACTAATACCTCATATATTTTTTGCACTTTTTTTATCTGCTAGGGCACGGCCAGGCCCAGTAATGGTGACCTTGTGAGTGGGGGCTTCACAGCTCTGCGATGCACGGATAGGGTGCCGGGCATCCCGCCTAGTCGAATAGTAGGGGTGTATAATAGGATGCTGGCTAGGCACGGTGCCGCGAGTGTGTGACTTGCACCCTACTGCAAGTTTCATCTGTGTGCAGTTTTAGTGCTGGGTAGTCGCCCCTCCAGTGAGAGTGGTTGAGGGCGATTGTTCATTAGCATTCTGCACCTGTGTTACCTCCTTCTAACAAAAGGGGGCCGGCCGTGTCCTGGTGTGCATTTTTTCTTGAAACCTTGGCTGGTGAGTACCATTGCCTTTTGCTATTTTCTAAAAATCCTGTCTATTGTTCTGGCTATGCTGTCTGTTTTTCCCCATAGATTGCCCCATGCTGTATAATGGCCCCATAGATTGCTCCATGCTGTATAATGGCCCCATAGATTGCTCCACGCTGTAATGGTCCCATAGATTGCTCCATAAGTATAATGGCCCCATAGATTGCTCCATGCTGTAATGGCCCTATACATTGCTCCATGCTGTAATGGCCCTATAGATTGCTCCATGCTGTATAATGGCCCCATAGATTGCTCCACGCTGTAATGGTCCCATAGATTGCTCCATAAGTATAATGGCCCCATAGATTGCTCCATGCTGTAATGGCCCTATACATTGCTCCATGCTGTAATGGCCCTATAGATTGCTCCATGCTGCATAATGGCCCCATAGATTTCTCCATAAGTATAATGGCCCCATAGATTGCTCCATAAGTATAATGGCCGCATAGATTGCTCCATGCTGTAATGGCCCTATAGATTGCCCCATGCTGAATAATGGCCCCCTAGATTGCTCCCTGCTGTATAATGGCCCCCTAGATTGCTCCCTGCTGTATAATGGCCCCATAGATTGCTGTATACTGGCCCCATAGATGGCTCCATAAGTGTAATGGCCCCATAGATTGCTCCATGCTGTAATGGCCCTATAGATTGCTCCATGCTCCATAATGGCCCCATAGATTGCTCCATAAGTATAATGGCTCCACAGATTGCTCCATGCTGTATAATGGCCCCATAGATTGCTGCATGCTGTAATGGCCCTATAGATTGCTCCATGAGTGTAATGGCCGCATAGATTGCTCCAAGCTGCATAATGGCCCCATAGATTGCTCCAAGCTGCATAATGGCTCCATAGATTGCTCCATGCTGTAATGGTCCCATAGAGTGCTCCATAAGTATAATGGCCCCATAGATTGCTCCATGCTGTAATGGCCCCATAGATTGCTCCATGCTGCATAATGGCCCCATAGATTGCTCCATACTGCATAATGGCTCCATAGATTGCTTCATACTGTATAATGGCCCCATAGATTTCTCCATAATTATAATGGCCCTATAGATTGCTCCATAATTATAATGGCCCTATAGATTGCTCCATGCTGTAATGGCCGCATAGATTGCTCCATGCTGTAATGGCCCCATAGATTGCTCCATGCTGTAATGGCGCTATAGATTGCTCCATAAGTATAATGGCCCCATAGATTGCTCCATGATGTAATGGCCCTATAGATTGCTCCATAAGTATAATGGCCCCATAGATTGCTCCATGCTGAGTAATGGCTCCATAGATTGCCCCATGCTGTATAATGGCCCCCTAGATTGCTCCCTGCTGTATAATGGCCCCATAGATTGCTCCATAAGTATAATGGCCCCATAGATTGCTCCATAAGTATAATGGCCCTATAGATTGCTCCATAATGGCCCCATAGATTGCTCCATAAGTATAATGGCCCCATAGATTGCTTCATGCTGTATAATGGCCCCATAGATTGCTCCATGCTGTATAATGGCCCCATAGATTGCTCCATGCTGTGTAATGGCCCCATAGATTGCTCCATGCTGTGTAATGGCCCCATAGATTGCTCCATGCTGTGTAATGGCCCCATAGATTGCTCCATGCTGTGTAATGGCCCCATAGATTGCTCCATGCTGTATAATGGCCCCATAGATTGCTCCATGCTGTATAATGGCCCCATAGATTGCTCCATGCTGTGTAATGGCCCCATAGATTGCTCCATGCTGTGTAATGGCCCCATAGATTGCTCCATGCTGTGTAATGGCCCCATAGATTGCTCCATGCTGTATAATGGCCCCATAGATTGCTCCATGCTGTATAATGGCCCCATAGATTGCTCCATGCTGTATAATGGCCCCATAGATTGCTCCATGCTGTATAATGGCCCCATAGATTGCTCCATGCTGTATAATGGCCCCATAGATTGCTCCATGCTGTATAATGGCCCCATAGATTGCTCCATGCTGTAGAATGGCCCCATAGTTTGCATTATACTTATGGATTGCTAGATAAGACAGAGGGCGCACGGTAGTGACGACAGACTCCGAAGACGCTGAAGACACAGGAGTTGCTGGGAACGGGAGAGGCAAGTATTTGAGGAGGGGGCCCCGATGCCAGCGCGCAGGGTAGGACTGGCCTGGTGTGATAGCTGGAAAAATTCCCGGTGGGCCGCGATGAGAGAGTGAGAGAATTGGTAGCGGAGGCTCTTAAAAAGTGCGGGCCGTTTAAAAGCGCAGCCGAAGGAAATGTAGCGTCGCGTGCGGCGCTCATACTGTTCAGTGGTGACAGCGGGTGACGCGCATAGTCACATGACTGAGGACGTGTTCTTGGTGGGCGGTGACACGCACCGCGCTCTGCTTTGCCGCTGGTGGCTGGCAGTGGTGTGTTGTCAGGTGACACGCTGACGTCGCGCTCTCCTCTACCTGCTCCCCTGCCGGCTTTTGATACGCCGACGCCGCGCTCTGCTCTCCAGTCCCGGCTCCTGCTCCTTTGGAATTGGCCTTGTAACACCGGCTCCCGTCCGGGTATGGAACACCGCACCAGCACCGCGCACCGCCCTCTTCTCTCCTGCTCTCTTGCCTTTTAAGCCGGCTCCTGGGCTGAGTATGCGGTGACCAGCACTCTGCTCTCTCACCATAACCCTGGAAACAAGGCTGCAGGTCTGGCTACAGCTCTCCCTGCTTCAACTTCAAGTCAAGTGCAATATCCACGTTTTTCTGGGTGAGTGTTCCCAGCATTGGTCATCATCCATATATGGAGGGGTCGCAGGCTGGTCACATGGGGACATGGATGGGGACATGGGGCTGAAGGGGGGGCTGGTTGGACCCATGGGGACATGGGTCTGAAGGGGGAGCTGGATGGACCCATGAGGACATGGATGGGGACATGGGGCTGAAGGGGGGGCTGGCTGGACCCATGGGGACATGGGGCTGAAGGGGAGGGGGCTGGCTGGGCCCATGGGAACATGGATGGGGACATGGGGCTGAAGGGGGAGGCTGGCTAGACCCATGGGGACATGGGGCTGAAGGGGGGGGCTGGCTGGACCCATGGGGACATGGTGCTGGCTGGCTGGACCCATGGGGACATGGGGCTGGCTGGCTGGACCCATGGGGACATGGATGGGGACATGGGGCTGAAGGGGGGGCTGGCTGGACCCATGGGGACATGGGGCTGAAGGGGAGGGGGCTGGCTGGGCCCATGGGAACATGGATGGGGACATGGGGCTGAAGGGGAGGGGGCTGGCTGGGCCCATGGGAACATGAATGGGGACATGGGGCTGAAGGGCGGGCTGGCTAGACCCATGGGGAGACATATGGATGGAGGCACGGGGCTGAAGGGGGGGCTGGCTGGACCCATGGAGACATGGATGGGGACATGGGGCTGAAGGGGAGGGGGCTGGCTGGACCCATGGAGACATGGATGGGGACATGGGGCTGAAGGGGGGGCTGGCTGGACGCATGGGGGACATATGGATGGAGGCACGGGGCTGAAGGGGGGGCTGGCTGGACCCATGGAGACATGGATGGGGACATGGGGCTGAATGGGGGGCTGGCTGGACCCATGGGGAGACATATGGATGGAGGCATGGGGCTGAAAGGGGGGGGCTGGTTGGACGCATGGGGAGACATATGGATGGAGGCACGGGGCTGAAGGGGGGGGGCTGGATGGACGCATAAGGGGACACATGGTGGTGAAGGGGGCCAAGTTGGGGACCTGGATGGACACATGGAGGTGAAGGGGGGCAAGCTGGACACATTGGGACCTGGATGGACACATATAGGTGAAGGGCGGCAAGCTGGACACATGGGGTCCTGGATAGATATATGGGGTGGGGTGGGATGCATATATGAGTGGGACAGGATGGATATATGAAGGGGGGCAGGCTGGACACATGGAGACCAGAATGGATATATGAGGGGGGGGGTCAGGATGGATAGATGGGGGGCCACGCTGGACAAGGGACTTTATTACTGTTTAGGGGCCAGATTGAGGAACTTTATTAGTTTATGATGGCGAGTGGGGAACATTATTACTTTAGAGTCCAATTAGGGACATTATTACTTCTGTAATATAATTTTATTTTTAGGAAACTGTTTTCCGTAAGAGGGGACAAAAGGGGCGTCCTGTTACTGTGCAGGGCGCCACTATGTCGCTTTATTTCTTCAACTGGTGTAGTGTAGAAGCCTGGGGAAAAGTGGGAATGTGCTCTAAAAGATCAGTTATTGATAACTGTGTGTTATTTTCTGCAGAGATGATTCCTGGCTGGAAGAAGTGATGGTGGACTGTGCCAGATGAGGAAAAGCGAAGATGAAGAACTTCACCTAGAGACATCACTGGTGAGTCAGTGTATTACTGTACACTTACACAGGAGCTCTGTATATACTATATAGTGTATGTCACTGGTGACCAGTGTATTACCTATACACTATATACAGAGCTCCTGTGTATAATGTCACTCGTGATAACTGTATTACCTGTACACTACATACAGAGCTCCTGTGTATAATGTCACCGGTGATCACTGTATTACATGTACACTGACACTATATATACAGAGATCCTGTTTATAATGTCACTGGGGATCACTGTATTACCTGTACACTGACACTATATACAGAGCTCATATGTATAGTGACAGTGTTGTTAGTATTGTGATTTGTATTCCTGATCAGTATTGTATTATTTGGTCACTATATGGTGGTAATATGTGGTCTGGTCATGGTGTGGTGATATTTGTCCCTTTTGTATGTGATATTATTGGTGTTGTTATAGTGGATTATGTTGTGTATGGCGGTCATTTGTTCTCGCTGAGATTAACTAGGAAAAGATTTTTTTCCATGAGGCCACGGCTTCACTATCAGTATTTGGTCAGTATTTTTTCTCAGTAGTGAGAGCCAAAAGCAGGAGTGGGTGATAAATACAGAATTGGTGACTTGTTTCTATTCTACCTTTTCTCTGATTGTTCCTCACCTGGTTTTGGCTCCCACTCCTGAGAAAAAATCCTGACTGAATACTGATAGTGGGGCTGTGGTCTTAGAGATGAAATACTTGGAGCAGAGCGTCAGAGATGCACTCACAGGGGTTCTCCGGGGAGAACAAGTAATCCCCTCTCCACAGGATAAGTGATAATTTATTGATTGGTGGGGTCTGACTACTGGGACCTGCAGCGATCGGCAGACTGTGGAGCTTTTCTCCCCATTACACTGGAGCTCATGTGCGACTCGACCACTGATCCATTCATTCCCTCAGGGGCTGTGAGCGCTGCTCTTCTTTGGAAGCCCCCAAGAGAACGAATGAGGCTGTGGTCAGACGTCCCACCTGTCGCTGCATTTTAAAATGGGGATAAGTGTCCTGTCAGGGATAAAACTTCCCCATTCTTCCAATCAATAAGTGATCACCTATCCTGTGTAGCCCATGAATCTGTGATGACTTGTTTTAACCAAAGAAGCTCTTTCATGCAAACTACAGAAATTGTCCATCCCTGTTGTAGTCTGTGCAGAGTAGATGTGAGGAGCCGCCGGTCACTGCTCCACTATAACAGGGAGAGCAGAGAAGAGCGATCTGCATATTGCTGGAGGTGGCCCCTAGAGTCAGTGTCCCCTGTGGGCCCCAGACACCCCAGTCCGACCCTGCTGACATCTGATTAAGGCCCCGTTCACATGTCAGGTTTTAATCAGTGTTTTTTTCTAATTTTCATCTGATTTTGGTCAGTGTCAGTTTTTCTCCTCAGTGGGGCATATTTTTTTATATGTAAAGTAAAAAGCTAAAGGTTTCCTCGCCTCGCTTGCCCGGCCTATAGACACTGGAAAACAAGCAGTACAGGCAACATGGTTGGTTCTGGGCATTTTTCTGACAGACTCGTTGACTTCAATAGATGATCTTTATCTACAAATCGGATGAAAATCGAACCGGTCTCAGTTCTGATTTGCAGATCAATCGTCCACAATAAATAGAGCTGTAAACCTGTCCACGGTCTATAACGGAGCATATTCTACCTGCTAGAGAAATAACCAGACGTGAAAAGAGCCATGTGCTATTCTTACAGGGAAGGGGCCACGATTTTATGTTTTGTATTAATAATTATGTAATCAATTATTTTTAATGCAAAATTAAATGTACCACTTTATTAGTTTTTTATTTATTTTTACATTGGCCACTAGGGGCTGCCATTTTTATTTGGGGGGTGTGTAAGAAGCGCTCTTACACACCTCATTTACGGCAGCCCTGGCCATAAGAGACAGTAGTCTGTCACCGACCCTTTCTCTAACATTAGAGGCCGCTCCTCCTGCCTCTAGCTGTGACCTGGGCACGCCCCCTTGGCTGTTCAGGTCGCAGCCGTGGGAGGAGATTGCAGCCATCTTTGTGGAGCCTGCAGTGTAAGCTGTACATTCCCCCTGTCGTCGCATGCACTGCTCAGTCAGAGCATGCCATGACAGGAGCTGCCGGGGAGGAAATGCCTAGGAGTGGACGTCCCGAGTGAGTATCTGCAGCGGCGCCGTGCGGTGATCTCAGCCTCTCAGCTGTTATCACCGCCGACATCTTCAGGCAACACAGACACAGCGCTGCGTGGGAACGTGGAAGGTGAAGGTGAGTAGAAGCGTTTGTTTTGTTTTTTTTCCCTTCGCATTGAATATATGGGGGCATATACCCACCAGGATGGAGGAGGAGGCATATACCCACCAGGATGGATGGAGGGGGGGGGCATATACCCACCAGGATGGATGGAGGGGGGGGGGCATATACCCACCAGGATGGATGGAGGGGGGGGGCATATACCCACCAGGATGGATGGAAGGGGGGGGCATATACCCACCAGGATGGATGGAAGGGGGGGGCATATACCCACCAGGATGGATGGAGGGGGGGGCATATACCCACCAGGATGGATGGAGGGGGGGGCATATACCCACCAGGATGGATGGAGGGGGGGGGCATATACCCACCAGGATGGATGGAGGGGGGGGCATATACCCACCAGGATGGATGGAGGGGGGGCATATACCCACCAGGATGGATGGAGGGGGGGGGCATATACCCACCAGGATGGATGGAGGGGGGGGCATATACCCACCAGGATGGATGGAGGGGGGGGGCATATACCCACCAGGATGGATGGAGGGGGGGGGGCATATACCCACCAGGATGGATGGATGGAGGGGGGGGGCATATACCCACCAGGATGGATGGATGGAGGGGGGCATATACCCACCAGTATGAAGGGGAGGATATATCCACCAGGATGGATGGATGGAGGGGCATATACATCTACCCAGGATGGATGGGGGTGTGTGACGCCTAGCTGCGCTTGGTATCACAGATCCTAGCAGGGTGTATTGATGGATTCCTCCACAAGAGGCCCCCATAACCATTCACACATCTCCACCTTCCACCTCAGACCATCAGAGGGAGCCCGTTAGGGATAGATATATAAGGGAAGGTGGAGCCAGGCAGCAGTTAGTCTAGACTGGAGTCGACAGAAAGCAAACCTGTTGAGAGAGCTCCTGCAGTGCAAAAGCCTGAGAGAGGTCAGTCTGCAGTGGAGCACGTTCTAGACTCAGTTGTAGCTCAGAGAGGTGAGCTTTAGGTGTGCCGGCGCCATAAGATCGGTGAAGCGCGGCAAGCTGCCGTTAGTGTGTATAGCCTAGTGAGGGCCCGAGTAGGCCGAAGGCGAGTGGAGAGTTAATACATAGGGGGCAGAGGAGCTTAACTAGCTCACCCCGATGAAGCAGTTACCGGACATCGGGTCCGAAGCTTACCGGGATCTCCACGACCCAGTAAGATATAACCAGAATCCCTGGAGAACTACAAGTCCCAGTATCGCAAAAGTGCTGATACGTAATAGAGCCAGGAGACACATAGTCCCCTTAAGTCGGGAGCGTGTAATCCAAGAAAAGGCCCTACCACAAGGTCAGCCAGCGCAGGACAGAGACAAAGTTAGGCCTTGCTCCAGGAAGGTCAGAAACTTACTACGCAGAGGCAAGAAACAGGAGGCCCAAAACCCGCTCATTGGGGAGGATCCTGACGTGCACCCTTCACCCTACAGTGCTCTGGGACGTGCCTGAATTTCCATCAGTAAAAGGTACTGAAGTGACAATCGTGTCTGTCCCTGTTCTTGCTCTGACCCGGCTGGGTCTCTCCGTCCTGCTTTCCCCGTCCATACGCTGCCCTGAGGCCTAGCTCCACCTGTGGGAAGCTATACCATCGAGCTGCCTTATCACCGGCCTCAGTGGACTGCACAGCGCTGGTGATCCTCACCAGAAACCACAGGTGGCGTCACAAACTCTTTTATAAACTTCACAACTCACCAACCCTTTTAAAGGAGCGACCCCAGGGTACGGGCCCGGGAGCCGACCACCGCGACATCCCTAAAGGCCCGGGTACCGAGTCATACCCATTCCCCTGGGCTAGTCAGGGGCATATAAACCTACCCAGCATGGATGGATGGAGGGGCATTTACACCTACCCAGGATGGATGGATGGAGGGGCATTTACACCTACCCAGGATGGATGGATGAAGGGGCATATACACCTACCCAGGATGGATGGATGGAGGGGGCATCTACACCTAACCAGGTTGGATGGAGGGGCATATACACCTACCAGAATAGACTACCCAGGATGGATGGGTGGATGGAGGGGCATCTACACCTAACCAGGATGGATGAATGGAGGGGGCATCTACACCTAACCAGGTTGGATGGAGGGGCATATACACCTACCAGAATAGACTACCCAGGATGGATGGAGGGGCATCTACACCTACCCAGGATGGATGGAGGGGCATCTACACCTACCCAGGATGGATGGAGGGGCATCTACACCTACCCAGAATGGATGAAGGGGCATATACACCTACCCAGGATGGCTGGAGGGGCATATACAGCTACCCAGGATGGATGGATGGAGGGGCATATACACCTACCCAGGATGGATGGAGGGGCATATGCACCTACCCAGGATGGATGGAGGGGGCATATACACCTACCCAGGATGGATGGAGGGGCAAATACTCCTACACTGGATGGACGGAGGGGCATATACACCTACCCAGGATGGATGGATGGATGGAGGGGCATATACACCTACCCAGGATGGATGGATGGAAGAATGGATGGAGGGGTGTTCGCATCTACCATGGATGGATGGAGGGGCATCTACACCTACCCAGGATGGATTGATGGATGGAGGGGCATCTACACCTACCCAGAGTGGATGGATGGAGGGGCATTTACACCTACCCAGGATGGATGGATGGAGGGGCATTTACACCTACCCAGGATGGATGGATGGAGGGGCATCTACACTTGCCCCTCCATCCATCCATCCTGGTTAAGTGTAGATGCCCCTCCATCCATCCATCCTGGGTAGGTGTAAATGCCCCTCCATCCATCCATCCTGGGTAGGTGTAAATGCCCCTCCATCCATCCACTCTGGGTAGGTGTAAATGCCCCTCCATCCATCCATCCTGGTTAGGTGTAGATGCCCCTCCATCCATCCATCCTGGTTATCTACACCTAACCAGGATGGATGGAGGGGCATATACACCTAGCAGAATAGACTACCCTGGATGGATGGATGGATGGATGGAGGGGCATCTACACCTAACCAGGATGGATGAATGGAGGGGGCATCTACACCTAACCAGGTTGGATGGAGGGGCATATACACCTACCAGAATAGACTACCCAGGATGGATGGAGGGGCATCTACACCTACCCAGAATGGATGAAGGGGCATATACACCTACCCAGGATGGCTGGAGGGGCATATACAGCTACTCAGGATGGATGGAGGGGCCGATACACCTACCCAGGATGGATGGAGGGGCATATACACCTACCCAGGATGGATGGATGGGCATATACACCTACCCAGGATGGATGGATGGAGGGGCATATACACCTACCCAGGATGGATGGAGGGGCAAATACTCCTACACTGGATGGATGGAGGGGCATATACACCTACCCAGGATGGATGGATGGAAGAATGGATGGAGGGGTATTCGCATCTACCATGGATGGATGGAGGGGCATCTATTCCTACCCAGGATGGATTGATGGATGGAGGTGCATATACACCTACCCAGGATGGATGGATGGAGGGGCATATACACCTACCCAGGATGGATGGATGGAAGAATGGATGGAGGGGTATTCGCATCTACCATGGATGGATGGAGGGGCATCTATTCCTACCCAGGATGGATTGATGGATGGAGGAGCATCTACACCTACCCAGAGTGGATGGATGGAGGGGCATGTACACCTACCAGAATAGACTGCTCAGGATGGATGGATGGAGGGGCATCTATGCTTACCCAGTTTGGATGGATGGATGGAGGTGCATATACACCTACCCAGGATGGATGGATGGAGAGGTATCTACACCTACCCAGGATGGATGGAATGAGGGGCATATACACCTACCCAGAATGGATGGATGGAGGGGCATCTACCCCTACCCACGATGGATGGATGGAGGGGCATCTACACTTACGCAGGATGAATGGATGGATGGAAGGGCATCTACACCTACCCAGGATGGGTGGATGGATGGAGGGGCATCTAGACCTACCCAGGATGTATGGATGGATGGAGGGGCATATACACCTACCCAGAGTGGACGGATGCAGGGGCATCTACCCCTACCCACGATGGATGGATGGAGGGGCATGTACACTTACTCAGGATGTATGGACGAATGGAGGGGCATCTACACCTACCGAGAATGGATGGATGGAGGGGCATATACACCTACCCAGGATGGATGGATAGAGGGGCATATACACCTACCAGAATAGACTGCGCAGGATGGATGGATGGAGGGGCATCTACGCCTACCCAGAATGGATGGATGGATGAAGGGTCATATACACTCACCCAGGATGGATGGATGGAGGGGGAAATACACCTACTCAGGATGGATGGAGGGGCATATACACCTACCCAGGATGGATGGAGGGGCAAATACTCCTACCCAGGATGGATGGATGGAGGGGCATATACACCTACCAGAATAGACTACCCAGGATGGATGGAGGTGCATCTACGCAAACCCAGAATGGATGGATGAAGGGGCATATACACCTACCCAGGATGGATGGATGGAGGTGCATATACACCTACCCAGGATGGATGGATGGAAAGGTATCTACGCCTACCCAGGATGGATGGATGGATGGATGGAGGGGCATACACACCTACCCAGAATGGATGGATGGATGGAGGGGCATATACACCTACCCAGAATGGATGGATGGAGGGGCATCTCCCCCTACCCAGGATGGATGGATGGAGGGGCATCTACACTTACCCAGGATGAATGGATGGATGGAAGGGCATCTACACCTACCCAGGATGGGTGGATGGATGGAGGGGCATCTAGACCTACCCAGGATGGGTGGATGGATGGAGGGGCATCTAGACCTACCCAGGATGGATGGATGGATGGAGGGGCATCTACACCTACCCAGGATGGATGGATGGATGGAGGGGCATCTACACCTACCCAGGATGGATGGATGGATGGAGGGGCATCTACACCTACCCAGGATGAATAGATGGAGGGGCATCTACGCCTACCCAGAATGGATGGATGGAGGGGCATATACACCTACCCAGGATGGATTGATGGATGGAGGGGCATATACACCTACCCAGGATGGATGGATGGGCATATACACCTACTCTGGATGGATGGATGGAGGGGCATATACAGCTACCCAGGATGGATGGATGGAGAGGCCGATACACCTACCCAGGATGGATGGAAGGGCATATTCACCTACCCAGGATGGATGGAAGGGCATATTCACCTACCCAGGATGGATGGATGGAGGGGCATATACACCTACCCACTATGGATGGAGGGGCAAATACTCCTACCCAGGATGAATGGAGGGGCATATACACCTACCCAGAATGGATGGATGGAGTGGTATCTACACCTACTATGGATGGATGGAGGGGCATCTACACCTACCGAGAATGGACGAATGGATGGAGGGGCATCTACACCTACCGAGAATGGACGAATGGATGGAGGGGCATCTACACCTACCGAGAATGGACGAATGGATGGAGGGGCATCTACACCTACCGAGAATGGACGAATGGATGGAGGGGCATCTACACCTACCGAGAATGGACGAATGGAGGGGCATCTACACCTACCGAGAATGGATGGATGGAGGGGCATATACACCTACCCAGGATGGATGGATAGAGGGGCATATACACCTACCAGAATAGACTGCGCAGGATGGATGGATGGATGGAGGGGCATCTACGCCCACCCAGAATGGATGGATGGATGGAGGGTCATATACACCTACCCAGGATGGATGGAGGGGCATATACACCTACCCAGGATGGATGGAGGTGCAAATACTCCTACCCAGGATGGATGGATGGATGGAGGGGCATATACACCTACCAGAATAGACTACCCAGGATGGATGGAGGTGCATCTACGCAAACCCAGAATGGATGGATGAAGGGGCATATACACCTACCCAGATTGGATGGATGGATGGAGGTGCATATACACCTACCCAGGATGGATGGATGGAAAGGTATCTACGCCTACCCAGGATGGATGGATGGAGGGGCATATACACCTACCCAGAATGGATGGATGGAGGGGCATCTACCCCTACCCAGGATGGATGGATGGAGGGGCATCTACACTTGCCCCTCCATCCATCCATTCATCCTGGGTAAGTGTAGATGCCCCTCCATCCATCCATCCTGGGTAGGTGTAGATGCCCCTCCATCCATCCATTCATCCTGGGTATCTACACCTACCCAGGATGGGTGGATGGATGGAGGGGCATCTACACCTACCCAGGATGGATGGATGGAGGGGCATCTACACCTTACCCGGGATGGATGGATGGAGGGGCATCTACACCTACCCAGGATGAATGGATGGAGGGTCATCTACGCCTACCCAGAATGGATGGATGGAGGGCATATACCCCTACCCAGGATGGATTGATGGATGGAGGGGCATCTACACCTACCCAGAATGGATGGATGGAGGGGCATCTACGCCTACCCAGAATGGATGGAGGGGCATATACACCTACCCAGAATGGATGAATGGAGGGGCATATACACCTACCCAGAATGGATGGATGGAGGGGCATCTACGCCTACCCAGAATGGATGGATGGAGGGGCATATACACCTACCCAGAATGGATGAATTGAGGGGCATATACACCTACCCAGAATGGATGGAGGGGCATGTATACCTACCCAGGATGGATGGATGGAGAGGCATCTACACCTACCCAGGATGGATGGATGGCGGGGCATATACACCTACCCAGGATGGATGGATGGGGACGCATGGATTCCACTCAGTATCAGCAGATTCTTGACAATAATGTTCAAGAATCAGTGATAAAGTTGAAGTTACGCAGGGGATCGATCTTTCAGCAAGACAATGATCCAAAACACGGCTCCAAATCTACTCAGGCATTCATGCAGAGGAACAATTACAATGTTCTGGAATGGCCATCCCAGTCCCCAGACCTGAATATCATTAAACATCTGTGGGATCATTTGAAGAGGGCTGTCCATGCTCGGCGACCATCAAACTTAACTGAACTGGAATTGTTTTGTAAAGAGGAATGGTCAAAAATACCTTCATCCAGGATCCAGGAAATCATTAAAAGCTACAGGAAGCAACTAGAGGCTGTTATTTTTGCAAAAGGAGGATCTACTAAATATTAATGTCACTTTTCTGGTGAGGTGCCCATACTTATGCACCTGTCAAATTTTGTTTGAATGCAGATTGCACATTTTCTGTTAGTACAATAAACCTCATTTCAAGGCAGAAACATTACTGTGTCCAACAGTTATTACATATATCAAACTGAAATAGCTGTTGCAAAAACACCAATTTTTATAAAACATTAAGCTTAAGATTAATAGGGGTGCCCAAACTTTTTCATATAACTGTATGTTCTAATTATTTTTTTAATATGAACTATTGGCACAATAGTCAATGAATGTGACCTTTTTTCAGTCTCTATAACTATATAATGGAATCTTACTTATGGGCTATCTACTTTGTTTTAGGTTTTAAGCGCCACTTCTCTGACCGGACTTCTGGAAAAACTTCAGGACAGCAATGTGCTTCTGGATAAAATCATGAAAGGGCTGAATGCCTATCTGGAGAAGAAGAGGCTTTTTTCCCACGGTATAGTCCTTTCACTTGTTGCAATGATTCTATATACTACTTAAAGAAATTTTTTTTTTTCTTATTTAAACCATTGAAATCATTTTTGTAATTGGATTTCATTAATAATTTTGCACTGTTTGCCTTCTATTGGCTCTGTGTTGCGCTGGCTATTGGACTTATTTTTAATCTGTCTTTTTTCAGCTCCTCTTAGCCGATTTATGACCACAGATCACATCAAAGCTGAATGTGCAGGAAACAAAAAGCCTAACGGTGCAACATTTTTAATGAAACTGAATTGTCGCAAATACTCGCAATTAAATGGGTATTCCCATCTCCAAGATCCTATCCCAATATGTAGTAGGCGTAGTAATAATAATAATATTAGCAAATACTTCCAATTAGAAGTGTAGTATAGTTCTTCTGATTCGCTATGTCGCTTTCCCCATGTGCAAGGCATTGCAGTAGCTTCGGTATCCATGGTTACGACCACTCATATAGTGACAGTTATTTGCTAGTGGTCGTAACCTAAGCTACTGCAATGCCCTGCACATGGGATAAGCGACAAAGCAAATCAGAAGAACTATACTACACTTCTAATTGGAGGTATTTGCTAATATTATTATTATGACGCCTACTACATATTGGGGTAGAATCCTGGAGATGGGAATACACATTTCAGTTAAATAAAAAAAGTTCCCAAAACTGGATAGCCCCTTTAAGCTAGCCATACGCATGAGATATGAGATACCCGTCGTCTGAATGGTTATTTGGCTATTTCTTCTGACTCCCACATATTCTGCTGAACAGTCATGTGTTTTTAATGGGGAGAGAGGAGAAAGTCAGTACTGGACACCTCCGGCAGCGGGTTATCTCCCCTGAGAACCAAAAGACCGGGTATTGAAATCCCATCTGCCCGATCCTTCTGGCCCTGACATCCTCTATCGGGGGAGAGTCAGGAGACCCCCATACACATCAGTGGGTAGGCCGGTCCTGCTGCATTTGTCAGGTTTAAACTATTTTAATCCAATGTGTATGGGGACTGAATCTTTACTTTAAAGCTTTGCTTTTCTATTTTCTCACAGACACTAATACAAATGGCTCCTGACCCAATACTTTAATGACATTTTTTATCATATTGTGCATTTTCGCTTTAGCTTTTTCTTCCTGTCCAACGACGAAATGCTAGAAATTCTCTCTGAGACTAAAGATCCTCTGCGGTTCCAACCACATCTAAAGAAGGGCTTTGAAGGCATCGCAAAGCTGGAGTTCCTTCCTAACCTGGACATCAAAGCCATGTACAGCACCGAGGGGGAACGCGTAGAGCTCATCCAGACCATCTCCACCTCCGAGGCTTGGGGGGTCCGTGGAGAAGTGGCTCATCCAAGGGGAAGATGTCATGTTAAGGAGCGTGCATGATGTTATTGCTCGGTCACGAATGGTACGGATCTACCTACAGACCAAAAGCATTAATTGGAACTAATCTAGTACTTTTATATTTGTATAAGATTATTTGGCAGCAGTGAATGATTTGTGGATGATGTATCTCTTGCAATAGAGCCAGGTAGCAGATCTTCTACCTGCAATCGGTAGAAATGAATTTGCTAGATAATACTAGTAAGGTTGTCCCTCTCTTAAATGCTTCTGTCAACGTAATTTAACTTTGTTTTTTAAAAGGCATACCCTGAGACTGCAAGAAAAGACTGGGTGAGGGAATGGCCGGGACAGGTCGTGCTCTGTGTGTCTCAGATGTTCTGGACCAGTGAAGGGCATGAAGCTATCGGCAGTGGCCCAGAGGTACGGCATAAGCTCCTTTACTGATCAAGGTTGCTTCACTAGAAACAGTCATGGCTGGAAGTGTTGGCACCCTTCAAGTATTTTTCCATAAAATTATTGCAATTGCATGTGTATTTTTTGTTATACACATGTTTATTTCCTTTGTGTGTATTGGAACAACACAAAAAAAACAGAGAAAAAAAGGCAAATTGGATATAATTTCACACAAAACCCCAAAAATGGGCCGGACAAAATTGTTGGCATCTTTCCAAAATTGTGGGTAAACAATTTTGTTTCAAGCTTGTGATGCTCATTCAAACTCACCTGTGGCAAGTAACAGGTGTGGGCAATATGAAAATCACACCTGAAACCCGATACAAAGGGGAAAAGTTGACTCAATCTTTGCGTTGTTACGTGCCACACTAAGTAGGGAGAACAGAAAGAGGAAAAGAGAACTGTCTGAGGACTTGAAAACCAAAATTGTTGACCAATATCTTCTTTTTGTGTTGTTCCAATACACACAAATTAAATAAACATGTGAACAACAAAACATGTGTAATTGTAATAATTTTCTGGGAGAAATACATATATATACATTCATAGACAGACTTCATGAGTTCTCCTACTAATAGACTGTCATACCCAGGGACGCAGCTTATAGGAGTTTCCAGGGGCGGATATACCATTGGTGCAACAGAGGTAAGGGGACCCACATTCACATCAAAAGATGCAAGTAGCTTCTTTCACAGCACGTTATTAGACTGCAAAGAGCCCATGTACTGTTCTTGCCCAGGGGTCTTCTCCTGGGGGTTGCAGTTGTACAGCGGCTCAATATCTTGAAGGTACCCAAAAGGCTCCATAGTATTGTTGGGATTTTGCATTGATTCATGCATCTTGTCTAGAGATGAGCAACTAAATTTGCAGGACCTTGGTTTAAGTTAGCAGGTTAGTAGTCTGTGGCTGTTGGATGGGAGCCTTGCTAACCGCCTTTTACATGCCGGCATCCCTGGCTCCTCTTTTGATTAGCCGGCCAGGCGTGATGTCATTTGTGCCTCACACCACAACTATGACATCGACATCAAAAGAGGAGCCGGAGATGCCGGTTCACGGGGCTCCGGTCCTGCGGCCGTGGAATATTGACCCGACTGTTGGACCAGAGTCCTGCAAATCCATTCGCTCATCTCTACTCTCGTCATATCTACCAATAAGGGAAGACATTGTATGGGATTTCCCATAATACCAGCATAATATGAATCCATCTGCATTGAGTTTTCCATGCTGTTTGTGGCAGGGTTTTATAGAGGTACATCTGGGTATTTGGAGCTCTGGGTTCAATCCAGATCTCCAACTTCTATAAAGATATGTTGTAAAATTGTTGTGTACATTATAAAGTGCCTGCATATTGTGGAGTTCTCAATCTAGTCTGCAGCTTATAATCTGTATAGATTTCAGCCCCCTTGCAATATGTATGTTCTATGAATGTTTCTGCAGATGATTTCACCGTTACATCCTTCTTGTAGGGCCTGAAAAACTCCTATGATAATCTGCAGCTCCAGCTAAATGATATTGTGGAGCTTGTGCGAGGAGGCAAATTGTCCCAGCAGACTCGCAGCACATTGGGGGCTCTCGTCACCATAGAGGGGCACGCTCGTGACGTGGGCATGGAAATGATCCAAACAGGTTTGTGCAAACATCATGGCTGGCACCAAACTTTCCAATACCATGTTCTATTTATTATACACTACATGGAGAAAGGTATTGTGCCCCCTCCACATTACACCTACAGGGGCTTTTATGGCCTCCTATTCTAAATCCATATACAGGATGTTAATATGGAGTCCGTCCCTCTACAGATATCACAGCTCAATATGCAGAGCACCTTCATACATTTCACCCCATTCCTATGTTCTTTCCATATCTATGTTATATTCCCCCCTCTTTTCTTTGAGTTTTCATAGGACACAATTGATCTTGTCACAGTAAAGCAATCTTGGGGTGTACTTACAATGACGTCTATGGGGCAGTAGTCATTTCTGCATATTGAGATGGTGGTCCCTATATAGGAATGTTTTGGCATCTGTATGTGTCGGCATCCCCGTATATGACTCATTGCCACAATTGATATTCTTTATAGTCAGTGTTTTGGATGGCCTAGGTGCGGTTTGTAATATTTTCTATCAATGGTGTATGTGCCCTCCTCTGTGCAGTGTCCTTCCATAACCATGGATGTACTAATAAAGGGTTTTTATGTCAATTCCTTTAATGACCTTTTGTTCGGTTTCTTTGTAGGTATTATGTCATTCTCTGAATGGTCAGCCATTCTAAGCCTGAGCAGACATATGGCAATGTAATTGATGTGTGACTGACATTGTTCTTCCCTATGTTGCGGTGACATATTTATGCTGCCATTGTGCAGTATTTGTTCTAATTAATCATCCTAAAGGTGTTTAGTGGGGTTGAGGTTGAGAACGTGTGTGAAACAGTTCTGCTCTTCTATTCCCTTAGGGTTGGAAGCTACAATTGTTTAAAATGTCTTGTGCTGAAGCATTAAGATATCTTTTCACTGGAACTAAGGGGCCTAGACCAACCCCTAAAAACAAGGCCATACCCCCACCAGCAAACTGTACAGCGGGCACAATGCAGTTAATAGGGTAACGTTCTCCTGGCATTCACCAAATCCAGACTCGTCCATCAGATGCCAGATAGAGAAGTGTGATCCGTCACTGCACAGAACAGGTCTCCTCCAGAGTCCTGTGGTGGTGGCTTCACACCACTCCATCTGACGCTCGGCATCGTGCTTGGTGATGTAAGGCTGCATGCAGCTGCTCGGCCATGAAGCTCCTGGCGGGGGCGCAGTGTTTGTGGTGATGTTACCAATGGAGTCAGGAAAGCGTTCTGCCCTCTGCTCCTCAGCACTCAGTGACCCCGCTCTGTAATGTTCCGGGGTCTCCTGAGTTGCTGCAGTTCCTTCTACTCCTTAATAATATCACTCACATGTGATGGGGGAAGATTTAGGAGGGAAGAAATGTAATATCCAGACTTGTTACCCCGGTGGCTCCTATTACAGGACCGCGCTGGTATCAGAGAGCTTTGCACCACCAGCCGTTCTGTCATATGTTAGTAACAGCACACAGCATGGGAGGGCGGATGTTATACACCGGGGGGCGTGGGGATTGATGTTATACACTGGTGGGGGCGAGAGTCTTAATATTATACAAGGCCGAGGGGCTAGATGTTATACACTGAGGGGCAAGGGGACGGATATTATACACCAGGGGCGAGGGGACGGATATTATACACCAGAGCCGAGGGGATTGATGTTATACACTGGGGGTACAAGGGGCTAGATGTTATACAAGTCCGAGGGCTGGATGTTATACACTAAGGGGCGAGGGGACGGATATTATACACCGGGGCGAGGGGACGGATATTATACACCGTGGGCGAGGGGACGGATATTATACACCGTGGGCGAGGGGACGGATATTATACACCGTGGGCGAGGGGACGGATATTATACACCGTGGGCGAGGGGACGGATATTATACACCGGGGGGCGAGGGGACGGATATTATACACCGTGGGCGAGGGGACGGATATTATACACCGTGGGCGAGGGGACGGATATTATACACCGTGGGCGAGGGGACGGATATTATACACCGTGGGCGAGGGGACGGATATTATACACCGTGGGCGAGGGGACGGATATTATACACCGTGGGCGAGGGGACGGATATTATACACCGTGGGCGAGGGGACGGATATTATACACCGTGGGCGAGGGGACGGATATTATACACCGTGGGCGAGGGGACGGATATTATACACCGTGGGCGAGGGGACGGATATTATACACCGTGGGCGAGGGGACGGATATTATACACCGTGGGCGAGGGGACGGATATTATACACCGTGGGCGAGGGGACGGATATTATACACCGTGGGCGAGGGGACGGATATTATACACCGTGGGCGAGGGGACGGATATTATACACCGTGGGCGAGGGGACGGATATTATACACCGGGGGGCGAGGGGACGGATGTTATACACCGGGGGGCGAGGGGACGGATATTATACACCGGGGGGCGAGGGGACGGATATTATACACCGGGGGGCGAGGGGACGGATATTATACACCGGGGGGCGAGGGGACGGATATTATACACCGGGGGGCGAGGGGACGGATATTATACACCGGGGGGCGAGGGGACGGATATTATACACCGGGGGGCGAGGGGACGGATATTATACACCGGGGGGCGAGGGGACGGATATTATACACCGGGGGGCGAGAGGCCGGATATTATACACCGGGGGGCGAGAGGCCGGATGTTATACCCTGGGGGTCGGATGTTATGCAAAGGAGGGCTTGGGGTTGGATGTTATACAGTGGGGTTGAGGGGATGGATTTTATACACTGGCGGGGGGGCGAGGGGACGGATGTTATACACCGGGGGGCGAGGGGACGGATATTATACACCGGGGGGCGAGGGGACGGATATTATACACCGGGGGGCGAGAGGCCGGATATTATACACCGGGGGGCGAGAGGCCGGATGTTATACCCTGGGGGTCGGATGTTATGCAAAGGAGGGCTTGGGGTTGGATGTTATACAGTGGGGTTGAGGGGATGGATTTTATACACTGGCGGGGGGGCGAGGGGACGGATGTTATACACCGGGGGGCGAGGGGACGGATATTATACACCGGGGGGCGAGAGGCCGGATGTTATACCCTGGGGGTCGGATGTTATGCAAAGGAGGGCTTGGGGTTGGATGTTATACAGTGGGGTTGAGGGGATGGATTTTATACACTGGCGGGGGGGCGAGGGGACGGATATTATACACCGGGGGGCGAGGGGACGGATATTATACACCGGGGGGGCGAGAGGCCGGATGTTATACCCTGGGGGTCGGATGTTATGCAAAGGAGGGCTTGGGGTTGGATGTTATACAGTGGGGTTGAGGGGATGGATTTTATACACTGGCGGGGGGGCGAGGGGACGGATGTTATACACCAGGGGGAGGGAGCGAGGGGACGGATATTATACATCGTGGGCGAGGGGATGGTTGTTATACACTGGGAGCGAGGGGACGGATATTATACATCGTGGGCGAGGGGACGGATGTTATACATCGTGGGCGAGGGGCCGGATGTTATACACCGGGGGCGAGGGGACGGATATTATACACCGGGGGAGGCGAGAGGCCGGATGTTATACACCAGGGGGAGGGAGCGAGGGGACAGATGTTATACACCGGGGCTGGGGGCCAGATGTTATACCCTGGGGGCCGGATGTTATGCAATGGAGGGCTTGGGGTTGGATGTTATACAGTGGGGTTGAGGGGATGGATTTTATACACTGGCGGGGGGGGCAAGGGGACGGATGTTATACTAAACTAGGGGCAAGGGGCGGATGTTATACACCGGGGGAGGCCGGATTTTATAAACTGGGGGCTGAGAGTCCGGATGTTATACACCGTGGGCAATGGGACTAAATGAAAAAAGCAGAATTCGGTGACTAGGAGTTTTGTCCTATAATGTATGTGCATTTGCCTTCCCTTTAGAAACTCTCCCTTGTGATTCTGCAGTGTCTTAGAGGTTGACTATCTTTTCCTACATTGCTCAGGAGTTTCTCATGAACAGACTTCCAGTGGCTTGCCCAACTCCGCTATTACTGGGAGAATGAGAATGCGAGAGTGCGAATCATCAACTGCAATGTGAAGTCCGCCTATGAGTACCTGGGCAACTCCCCACGCCTGGTCATCACTCCGCTCACTGACAGATGCTAGCGGACTCTGCTATGATGTGATGGGTTATGCTCAGAAATCTTTTTGACTTTTGTATGATGCATGAAACTTCTTAGAAAGTTTATTGATATTTCATACCAGTTCTTTCATGTTTCATTGGTAGATCGGTGCTTTTTATCTAAATCTTGGTGGAGCTCCAGAAGGTCCGGCCGGCACAGGAAAAACTGAGACCACCAAAGATTTGGCCAAGGCGCTGGCCGTGCAGTGTGTGGTCTTTAACTGCTCTGATGGTTTGGACTACATAGCAATGTGAAAGGTACATACAATGTTAAGCTGCTCCATTGCACATAATAAACTGACTCCAACTGATGTTCTGCTGACATCTTTTGATTATATAGTACAGACCAAAAGTTTGGACACACCTTCTCATTTAAAGATTTTTCTGTATTTTCATGACTATGAAAATTGTACATTCGCACTGAAGGCATCAAAACTATGAATTAACACATGTGGAATTATATACTTAACAAAAAAGTGTGAAACAACTGAAAATATGTCTTATATTCTTGGTTCTTAAAAGTCGCAGGTTAACAGCAGCTCAGATTAGAGACCAGGTCAATGCCACACAGAGTTCTATCAGCAGACACATCTCTACAACAACTGTTAAGAGGAGACTTTGTGCAGCAGGCCTTCATGGTAAAATAGCTGCTAGGAAACCACTGCTAAGGACAGGCAACAAGCAGAAGAGACTTGTTTGGGCTAAAGAACACAAGGAATGGACATTAGACCAGTGGAAATCTGTGCTTTGGTCTGATGAGTCCAAATTTGAGATCTTTGGTTCCAGCCACCGTGTCTTTGTGTGACGCAGAAGAGGTGAACGGATGGACTCTACATGCCTGGATCCCACCGTGAAGCATGGAGGAGGAGGTGTGATGGTGTGGGGGTGCTTTGTTGGTGACACTGTTTGGGGATTTATTCAAAATTGAAGGCATACTGAACCAGCATGGCTACCACAGCATCTTGCAGCGGCATGCTATTCCATCCGGTTTGCGTTTAGTTGGACCATCTTTTATTTTTCAAAAGGACATTGACCCCAACACACCTCCAGGCTGTGTAAGGGCTATTTGACCAAGAAGGAGAGTGATGGGGGGCTACGCCAGATGACCTGGCCTTCACAGTCACCAGACCTGAACCCAATCGAGATGGTTTGGGGTGAGCTGGACCGCAGAGTGAAGGCAAAAGGGCCAACAAGTGCTAAGCATCTCTGGGAACTCCTTCAAGATTGTTGGAAGACCGTTTCCGGTGACTACCCCTTGAAGCTCATCAAGAGAATGCCAAGAGTGTGCAAAGCAGTCATCAAAGCAAAAGGTGGCTACTTTGAAGAACCTAGAATATAAGACATATTTTCAGTTGTTTCACACTTTTTTGTTAAGTATATAATTCCACATGTGTTAATTCATAGTTTTGATGCCTTCAGTGTGAATGTACAATTTTCATAGTCATGAAAATACAGAAAATCTTTAAATGAGAAGGTGTGTCCAAACTTTTGGTCTGTACTGTATATACTTTTTTTTAGTTTTTCCAAGGGCTGGCATCATCGGGAGCATGGGCGTGTTTTGAGGAGTTTAACCGTATTGAGCTGGAGGTGTTGTCCGTGGTGGCCCAACAGATTCTCCGCATCCAGAGAGCCATCCAGATGAAGATGGACATGTTCAACTTCGAAGGAACAGAACTGAAGTTTAACCCAAATTGCTTCGTAGCCATTACCATGAATCCTGGCTCCGCGGGACGTTCTGAGCTGCCGGATAACCTCAAGGTAAAGAGTCCCAGTGCCTTGCATCGGGCCCTTCCACAACATTTCTATAGGATTAAGCTCAGGACTATGACTCGGCCATTCCAAAACTTTATGTTTATTCAACCATTCTTTTGTAGAACGACTTGTGTCTTTGGGCCATTGTCTTGCTGCATGACCCACGTTTTCTTGAGATTCAGTACATGAACTGATATTCTGATATTTTCCTTTAGCATTTGCTGATCGATTTTAGAATTCATTGTTCCATCAATGATGGCAGCCGTCCTTGGCCAAGTGCAGCAAAACAGGCCCAAAGCATGTTACGATTACCATCTTTGTGTTTCATAGATGATAGGAGGTTCTTATGCTGTAATGCAGTATTTTCTTTCTGCAAACATATAGCTTCTCACTTAAAATCTCTATCTTGGCCTCATCCTTCCACAAAGCATTATTCCAGTTACCTATTGATGTGCCCAGGTGAGTTTTAGCAGTGGCATTTTAAATCGCATTGCCTTTCTCCTTGCAATCCTGCCATGCTCGCCATTGTTGTTCATTGTCCTTCTGATGGTGGACTCATGAACAATTACATTAGCTAATGTGAGGAGAGGCCTTTAGTTGCTTAGAGGTTACCTTGAGTTCCTTTGTGACCCCACAGACTGATGTAGCTTTAAGTCAAATTTATACAGTAATACAGAAATTTTTGAGGGGTTCACAAACTTTCAAGTAAATACTAGGTTTACAAAAGAAACATAAGATTTCATCAAAGGGATTATTCTCCCCCAAACCTATATGAGATTGTACATTTCCTATGTATAATCACAACACCTGATGCCCTCATTTCTGCAAGCTCCTTAATATTGATGTCCCGTTCTCCTATTTTCCAAAATGGACACAGTAGAGGTGTGGAGAGAGATTTGGAAAGTGTTAAAGGAGTATTCCCATCTCCAAGATTCTATCCCAATATGTAATAGGTGTAATAATAATATTAATAGCAAATACCTCCAATTGGAAATGTAGTATAGTTCTTCTGATTAGCTATGTCGCTTAACCCATGTGCAGGGCATAGCAGTAGCTTAGGTATCCATGGTTACGACCACTAGCAAGTAACTAACTGTTACTATGAGTGCTCGTAACCATGGATACCTAAGCTACTGCAATGTCCTGCACATGGGTTTAAGCAACATAGCTAATCAGAAGAACTATACTACATTTCTAATTGGAGATATTTGCAAACATTATTATTATTACACCTATTACATATTGGGACAGGATCTTGGAGATGGGAATACCCCTTTAACCACACTTTGACTGACTTTCCTCTGATGTGGAATAGACACATCACTTTTAGGTCTGGGGTGGAGGATAGTGTAAATGGACATAATGGGTTCCCCGGCTCTATGCCTAGTTTACAGTAATTTAGTTTCATTTGTTGACTGACCCATCTGGTTTGCGCATTTCAGGTTCTTTTCCGGACTGTAGCAATGATGGTCCCCAACTATGCTCTGATTGCGGAGATCTGCCTTTATTCTTACGGTTTTCTGCACGCTAAACCTCTCTCGGTGAAGATGGTAATGACTTACCGGCTGTGCTCGGAGCCGCTCTCGTCCCAGTTTCATTATGATTATGGGATGCGTGCAGTAAAGGCTGTGCTGACCGCTGCTGGCAATCTGAAGCTGAAATTCCCCCATGAAAATGAAGATATTCTTGTAAGTTCTGAACTGTTGGTCGCTTTACATCTCGTATAGGATAGCATTACTATCTTACCGAGAAGCATTTGGATCACAAAAATTACAGCTGTATGATTTTATAGTAGCAGACAGAGACTTGCAAATAATTTCTGCACATTACTGTTCCTGGCTTGTTAGATCTCATCTGTGCAAAAGTGTCAAAACTATAGTTGTTAAACACGTAGCTTGTTCATCTTATGGGACAGTTTTGATTTTTAACTTAATCGCATGTATTTTAGGCTAAAAATGATTTTAACAATTGGGTTTTATTAAAAACGTTGCATCGCTTGGCTTTCACCGGCTTTTTGATTCCCTGCACATTCAATTTTGATGAGGTCTGTGGTCATAAATAAACTGAGAGGAGCTCAGAAAAAGACAGATAAAACATTTACAAACTCCCCGTCAGCCAGCAAAAACGAGTTCACTGACAGTATCTCACTTAACTCATTCTGCAGCCGGCAATTAACAGTGCAACACAGAGGCCACATGTATTCCCTATGGAAAAACAATTCTGCAGCATATTTTAGTGCAACTCAGCAGCGTTCCATTCCTCTTTTATCATTCCTGGAAATGTAGGAATTAATTGAAATCTGTCAATAACGAGTCCCCTACACAGTGACAATGTCACCACTGTTTGGGCGCAGTCAGATTGTATAGGGTTGTCCCCTATATAGATTATATATACATTATATATCATTTACACATACATTTCCAGGAGGTATAACAGAGGGACGATACAATGTAGAGTTTTAGGAAAAGAGGTTTCATCCTTATTTTTTGGAGAATACTATTCTTTACTAATACAGACATACCACAAGAACTGACAGCTCCTTTGTAATGGGGTTCTTCACTTTTAATATTGTTTCATGTCATATTGTATATGAATTATTTTATCATTTAATCCTTTTTCATTCTATTTAGCTCTTGCGGTCAATTAAGGATGTAAACGAACCCAAATCTTTGTCTCCTGATATTCCTCTGTTCAATGGGATTACCAGCGACCTGTTCCCTGGCATTCAACTTCCGAAAGCCGACTATAAGGTATTAAAATATAATAGTGTCTTAAAGGGGTTTTCCAAGACTTAAAGAGGACTTGTCCCTCGCCATAAATATGTAAATGCCGCTGTTCTCCTGACTCCGGCATTGTTTTTCTTTTCTTCCTGCTCCTCTCCGTTCCTGACATCTGTCACTCTCCTCTAGCCCTTTAAGCCAACTGGGCAAGGCCTTCCTGAAGACTCCCACAGAGAGGACTTGATGACCACGCCCACTTGGCTATTAAAATTATGAACTAGATTTCTATAAAGAGGCTATATCTCAGGAATGGAGAGGCGCAGGAGCAAAAGAAAACAACACCGGATTCAGGAGAACAGCGGCATTTACACCAGGTAATAAAATTGCATATTAATGGCAAGTGATAGGTCCTATATAGCGGGCCAGCTATCATTTGGATGACCGTTATCTTTCCCGGCTCCCCCATATTCAGGAATGCTCGCTCCTGTTTTCTCTATGACCGAGTCGCTGCCAGAATCTTATGGCAGCTGCTAATTTCAGGGTCAGAAAATAAGGATTGGGTGATTAAATTCCAACCGCCCAATTTTTATGTCCCCCAACATAATCTGTCATGAGGCCCCCATACACAGTAGATGGTAGACCAATCCCATTGAATTCACCCGATCCTGATCCACTGCTTTGGAATTGGGTTACATGACCTTGTCACTCATCGTCCGGTCCCATTAGTGCAACCTGGGCAGCTGCACAGGGGCACCAGAGGTAAGGGGGCTCACTTATACCTCCAATGCAGGATGATCTGATGTAGAAAAAAAAATGGTTAAAACATCTGTGAGTGATTTATCACTAGTTTAGTTGTAGGTTATGGAGAATTTTTTTTTAGATGAATGAATCGATTTGCAGGAGCCTGATTCAATGGCCAGGTGTCATGGGTGCGTCAGATGTGACAGACAGTCGCGCTGCAGTTGGTTGCAGGAGATCCCTTCGTTTGGCATTCCAGACATCTTCTTAGCGGTCTCACTGTAGGACCCAGCGGCTACCTCCCTCCTGTTCTAACTGACAATCAGGCCTGGGTGTTTAAATACTTCCTGGTTGCTACACAGAGGTGCCAGTGATATTCACATGACCCCTTGTGAAGGCTTGGAGCAAGTGCAGTTCTTACTTCCTCTCTGGTGCTAAGAGGATGTGTATGCCATCTCTCTGAAGTCGACTCAAGCTAAGCTACTTCCCCTGTGTCTGTCTCCCCTTGCTGTCTTTAGTTGTCAGTGGGGATCGACTAGTGCTCACCCCCCCTTCCCTATCCAGGGCCAAGCGCTAAGGAAATACAGGGATAGGTTCCTGTGCGGCAATTGGTGAGGAACCAATATAGAGTCGGTAGGGGAGACAGGGTGATTGCAGATCAGCCTAGGAGGTCTCCATTTCCCCCTTTCCCTAGTGTCTGGGCTCCCTTCCCCTCATCCCTTTGTGTCGCACTTTGTCTTTCCTACACTGTGCGTGACATCAGGTCAGTGGTGGGCACTGAATGAGACCCCTGAGAGCCACCTTATTTCTTCCTGCCCCCCCGGCTCTTCTTCACATTAGCCGGCCTGGCATGACGTTATGGTTGCAGCATGATGTACACCAGGCCATATAATCAGAAGAGGAGCCGGGGATGCCGGCAGCTAAGAGGCGGCTCTCAGGGGTCCCGTCCAGCGGCCACAAAATGCTGATCTGGGTCCTGAAAATGTAGTCTCCCACCTCTAATTGGATCCACTGTAAACAGACTGATGAAATATTTTACCTTCCTTTTGCTCAGGATTTACTGGAATGCGCACAGGAGAGCTGTGCTGGACACAACATCCAGCCCGAGAAGGTCTTCCTGGAGAACATGATCCAGACGTATGAGATGATGATTGTCAGACACGGGTAAGCTGCAACTACAGAAGTCCATGGGACGGGGGATTTATTCTTCGCTGTTTCCATTTTATACAATGGACCATGCTGCATTTTGTTTATCCCGTACAGTTTTATGTTGGTTGGAGAGCCGTTCTCTGGAAAAACGAAGGTCCTCCACGTCCTCGCTGATACGCTGTCTCTTATGAATGAGCGAGGGTGCGAAGAAGAAAAAGTGATTTACCGGACAGTGAACCCTAAAGCCATCACCATGGGGCAGCTGTTCGGGCAGTTTGATCCAGTGTCACATGAGGTTCGTCTATGATTGGAATTATTGTTTATAATACTAATATCTTTGCTGAAAATGGGAAAATCTCCCCTTTTATGGCTTATGGACATGGTAGAAGGGGTTCCTTCAGAGACATAGACCCCAGCCATACATTGCCGGGCAATCATTTTATTATGACTTACTCCCTGTTTGCACAAAAATTTTATTTTCCTCATCAGACATGGAAGCAACAAATTGTATTATTTATGCCAGAAATTAGCATAAATTTGCATACTTCCAGCCACATTCTGACTAGACTGTGTCTGGCCTCACTCAATACACTTGCTTTGAGTGAGGTCACGCACTTCTAGTTGGCATGTGACCGCATATATGCAAATCACTTACTTGCGGTCTCTCCCGGTGCCGGCACATTCACTTCAATAGGGGCCACGTGTAGTCAATACATGTGTATCATCAATACCATAATCCCAGGCGTTCCCTTTAATAATCCTTTCAATTGTGGGATTGTATTGGATTTTATGGGAAGAGCAATTTTATTGATGCCTCTCTTCATTTGCAGTGGACCGATGGGATAGTCGCTAATACTTTCCGGGAGTTTGCGTTATCTGAGACCCCGGAAAGAAAATGGGTTATCTTTGATGGAGCTATTGATACGCTAGGGATAGAAAGTATGAACACAGTCCTAGATGATAATAAAAAGGTAACTCTCTATTTTACTTTGTGAAAACTTTTTTTTTTAAATTTAACCACTTCCCGACCACCCACTGTAGATAAACGTCGGCGCTGCCAGGGCTCTGTGCAGCGCGGACGCTTAAAAACGGTGGGTGGTCCCGCAGCGCTACGGGTGCGGTGCAGAACGATAGCTCTGACAGGGAACATGATCGGGACCTGATTGGATCAGGTCCCAGTGATGTTAACCCTTTGCTGTCTTCTATATGCCGCGATCTATAGTGATCGCGGCATATAGAAGACAGCAGGAGGAGAAGGGGGTCTTCTACTTACCTCTCCTACGACCCCTGATACCTTCCAGGACCTGACGTTGCTATGGCAGCTGGAGGTCAAATGACCGCCTCCAGATCTGCCATATATGGTGTCCTGCCAGGCTCAGCCTGCAGCTGAAGCCTGGCAGGAGACTCTGACTGTGAAACAGTCAGCAAAGATCTCATGTAATGTAATATATGTCTATTACATTACATGAGATCAGTGATCAGAAAAATAAAAATTAATGTCCCATACAGGTACTAAGTAAAAATGTAAAAAAAAAGTAACAAAAAATGTTTTCAAACTACTAAAAAAAAAAAATCACAAAATAAATAAATAAAATATTAAACCGATAAATCCGTATATTTATGCAAAAACAAAAAAAGTACACATATTTGGTATCGCTGCATCTGAAACAACCCGAGCTATAAAACTGTCACGCTAATTAACTCCTTCTGTGCACAACGTAATAAAAATAAATAAAAAACGGAGCATGACACATGACTGTCGGCCCAAATATGGAAAAATTATAGCTCTCAAAATATGGCGACGCAAAAACTAGATTTTACAAAAAAAAGCGTCTTTTAGTGTGTTACAGCTGTCAGTCATAAAAACCCGATATAAATCTGGTATCTCTGTAATCGCACCGACCCGAAGAATAAAGTAATCTCTTCACTTATACCGCACGAGGAACGGCGTAAAAAATAAATAAAACCAATTCTTCACCTGCTACTGATTTGTTTATTATGTCTCCCAATGTGCTCACCACACATCTAGATAAGTTCCCTAAGGGGTCTAGTTTCCAAAATGGTGTCACTTGTGGGGGGTTTCCACTGTTTAGGCACATCAGGGACTCCCCAAATGCGACATGGCGTCCGCTAATTATTCAAACAAATTTTACATTCAAAAAGTCAAATGGCGCTCCTTCCCTTCCGAACCCTGCAGTGTACCCAAATAGTGGTTTTCCCCCACATATGGGGTATCGGCATACTCAGGAGAAATTGCACAGCAAATTTAATGGTGCAATTTCTCCTGTTATCCTTATGATAATGCAAAATTAGGGGATGAAAAACATTTTTTTGTGGGAAAAATGTGAAAATTTTATTTTTACGGCTCAATATTATAAACTTCTGTGAAGCACCTGGGGGTGCAAGGTGCTCACCACACATCTAGATAAGTTCCCTAAGGGGTCTAGTTTCCAAAATGGTGGCACTTGTGGGGGGGTTTCCATTGTATAGGCACATCAGGGGCTCCCTAAATGCAACATGGCGTCCGCTAATTATTCAAACAAATTTTACATTCAAAAAGTCTAATGGCGCTCGTTCCCTTCCGAACCCTGCAGTGCGCCCAAACAGTGGTTTTCCCCCACATATGGGGTATCGGCATACTCAGGAGAAATTGCACAGCAAATTTAATGGTGCAATTTCTCCTGTTATCCTTATGATAATGCAAAATTAGGGGATGAAAAACATTTTTTGTGGGAAAAATGTGAAAATTTTATTTTTACGGCTCAATATTATAAACTTCTGTGAAGCACCTGGGGGTGCAAGGTGCTCACCACACATCTAGATAAGTTCCCTAAGGGGTCTAGTTTCCAAAATGGTGGCACTTGTGGGGGGGTTTCCATTGTATAGGCACATCAGGGGCTCCCTAAATGCAACATGGCGTCCGCTAATTATTCAAGCAAATTTTACATTCAAAAAGTCTAATGGCGCTCGTTCCCTTCCGAACCCTGCAGTGCGCCCAAACAGTGGTTTTCCCTCACATATGGGGTATCAGCGCGCTCAAGAGAAATTGCACAAAAAATTTAGGGGTTCATTTTTTCCTGTTACCCCTGCAAAAATAAAAAAAAATTGGGTCTAAAGTAATATTTTTGTGAAAAAAGTAAAATGTTAATTTTTTTCTTCCACATTCCAAAAATTCCTGTGAAGCACCTGAAGGGTTAATAAAGTTCTTGAATGTGGTTTTGAGCACCTTGAGGGGTGCAGTTTTTAGAATGGTGTCACTTTTGGGTATTTTCTGTCATAAAGACCCCTCAAAGTGACTTCAAATATGATGTGGTCCCTAAAAAAATGGTTTTGTAAATTTTGTTGGAAAAATGAGAAATCGCTGGTCAACTTTTAACCCTTATAGCTCCCTAACAAAAAACAATTTTGGTTCCAAAATTGTGCTGATGTAAAGTAGACATGTGGGAAATGTTATTTATTAACTCTTTTGTGTGACATATCTCTCTGATTTAAGGGCATAAAAATTAAAATTTTGAAAATTGCAAAATTTTCAAAATTTTCGTTTTTTTCAAAAATAAACGCAAGTGATATCGAAGAAATTTTACCACAATCGTGAAGTACAATATGTCACGAAAAAACAGTCTCAGAATCAGGGGGATCAGTTGAAGCGTTCCAGAGTAATTACCTCATAAAGTGACAGTGGTCAGAATTGTAAAAATTGGCCTGGTCATTAACGTTCAAATCACCCTCGGGGGTAAAGGGGTTAAACACTGCACCCCTCAACGTATTTAAAATTGCTTTCATATAGTTCATTAACCCTTCTGGTTCTTTTCAGGAAGTAATGGAAAGTGGAATGACCAGAATGAAACAGTTTATTTTTACAATCTAGATTTTGATAACTTCTGAACAGGCAATTATAGCCGGCATACTTTAAAGGTAGTTATTTGGCCATGAGCTGCCAAGGCAAACATCAGGACCACACAATCAAGATATCAAGGTGCCGATAAAGTTAAAAAGAAGCCCCCACACTGTGTTAACTATTTAGATTCTATAATCACTATTGACAACAGAATCAGAGGGGTTAAACGTCCATGGTCTGTGCTAACACTGATCATGGCTGATGCAGCAAGTTGTCAGCTATAATGTACAGGTGACAGCTACAGGATAGTCACCTGTCGGGGAACGCTAGTCTCTTATATTGCAGATCAGTAAAAAGACGTCTATTGGTCAATAAGGGGTTAAGGATAACAAAGTCAATGTTTTGGAGCGGCCATCACAAAGCCCTGATCTTAGTCCTATTGAAAATGTATGGGCAAAGCTGAAAAGGCCGGTGCGAGCAAGACGACCTACAAACCTGGATCAGTTACACCAGTTGTGTCAGGAGAAATGGGCCCAAATTCCGACCTAAGAGTATGTGCCCACGTAGCGTTTTACAAGCGTATATGCTGCGGACTTTCCTCAGGGTAAACGCTTGTGAAACGCTAGGTAATCTGCCCCCCATGGTCCCCAAGGGGAATCCGCAAGTTCTATGCCCATGCTGCGGATTTTTCCGCAGCGTTTTTGATGCGCGCAATAATCCACAGCATGTCGATTAATTTTGCGTTTCCGCAAGCGGAATTGCCTTTGCAATGCAATAAAAAACGCAAGGCAATTCCACATGTGGAAAACGCGCGATAAACGCAGGATAAACGCGCGTGGAATTCCGCATGTGGAAAACGCGCGATAAACGCAGGATAAACCCGCGTGGAATTCCGCATGTGGAAAACGCGCAATAAACGCAGGATAAACGCACGTGGAATTCCGCATGTGTTTTTCCGGGAGAGGACATGCGGAAATGAAGCAGAAATTTTCTGCTTCATTTCCGCACCGTGGGCACATAGCCTTATATTGTGAGAAGCTTGTGGGAGGAAATCCCAAATGTTTCACCCAAGTCATTCACTTTAAGGACAATGGTACCAAATACTAATGAAATGGATGGAAAGTTTTGACTTTGTTTTAAGCATTTTTATTACTTACTGCATTCTCGCTCTCTCATTATTCTGGCATTTGGCAAATATTACAAATGATGGTAATCCTAATTGACCTAAAACAGGAAAGGTTTATTCTGATTTCATGTCAGATATGGAGAGAAACATGCATATACTGTATGTCTTTTTATATAGTGTATGGAAACTTCTGGTTTCAACTGTATATGAGATATTGAAATTTAATTGGTCATATTGTAATTTATTTTGAATGAAGTAAGTGAATTCCCACATTAATTTGACATTATATAATAATGTCTTTATATTTAAATAAATCTCAAGTGATTTCAACAATACAACAGGATGTTATTTTCTTATAATAAAAAAATTAAAATAAAAAATTCTATTGTGGTGTTAATTTTGTAATATTGATTTCTTTATCTGTTTCATTTATGTCTCAGTGTTTGAAAAAGGCCTTTTGCATAAGGCTGAAACGTTACATTGAATTTTGGGATTTCTTTATGAAATAAAGAATTGCATTATCATTATGAATATTTGAGTGCCGAGTATCTATATATACACTGGCATGCCAGGCATGTCAATCTCCACAAGGAGAAAAATGACCCTTTAGATCCCAGTGAGAAGCCTCTCATACAGTCAAATCGGATCTCATGCTTTGTACTGACGAGGAGCAATACCCTGAAACACCGTGGCTGCAAATTGAGATTCTGGTTTGGCTTTTATCCCAAGTCATGTGACAAGGCTCGTTAAAGGGTCGATATTGACTTTTAGGATTGCTACTTCCAATAGACTTGTCACTTATCTCACTTTTAGCAAATCAGAATATACCGTAGATCATATATAATAGAAATAATCATTATCCACTGTCTGTCTTTCCAAAAGTGATAATAGGAAGTGCAGCCATATCGGTTGTGACCTTTGAATTAATTTCTCAGAAACAGACAGTGAACAGTCATTTTGTCAGGATGTTATATCAATGACTAAGTCATTAGTTTCCAAGAAGCTGCTTTAAAATTGACAAACTACTTCTTCCTATTTTTGCAGCGGTGCAATATTGCCATCTTATTAGAGAAGAGCAGTTAAAGAGAATGTGTTATCAAAAAATAACCAATTGTTTAAATTACCTTTTAACATGAAATTTATTATTTTTTTTTTACTTTTTTTCCACTATAGTAACCATCTAAACTAAAAAAAACACACCCACAGATCCTGCAATTATCACCCTGGCCAAAATTAGTTTCAGATTTCCTGTTGTATGCAGAAGATTTTTCAGCAGTTTTATTATCATGACTGAAAATGACAATGAAAGATGACACCTCTATATAAAGCAGATAAAGTAGCCACCATTCACAAGAAATGATAGTCACAGCTCACCTCCTCACCCTTCCTTCACAATGAGTCTATTCTTAGGACTAGTGGCCAGTGTGAAAATTGTAAGACTTCAGGATTGTTTTTTTTGATTGTGATGTTAAAAAGTGAAAATCTAAAAAAAATGACATTTACAGTAAATTTAATGTAATCCCTTCTCACCATGGACAGTTTTAGTTTTTGGGCTTTTTCTTTGTTCCTCTCCTTCTTTCTCCCCTTTCGTGTGACATAGCCGTATGAGGGCTGTTTTTTTTACCCTACAATATACTGGAAAACTGGAACAAAAATTCCAAGCGAAGTTAAATGGGATTGCGTTTTTCATTGTTTTTGGGTTTTGTTTCTAAGGTTTCATTGTGCAGTGAAAATGACCTGTGAACATGATTCTTCATGTCGAGCAAACTTGAAAAACCAGATATCAAACTTGTATAGTTTTATTTTGATGGTGAAAATATTTCAGAGATTCGGTCGATACAGCTTTATGAGGGCTTGTTAATTGCTGAGGTTTTCATTAATAACATTTTTTGGGTTATATACGATGTTTCAATCCCACTTTTTCATGTACCAACATGGCAGCCATGGGGGCGGTCAGCAGGCTCATGGTTGCCACTGAAATCCATAAGCAGCACTTTCACTTAGTGAAGGGGGGTGGAAGGCAACATCCCATGGGCATCCAAAATGGTGAACCTCTGGGACATCGCACCTTAACTACCACGGTCAGGGATTTACTGCAGCATCTAAGGGGTTAACAGCAGCAACCAGAGCTGCTCTAATAGCGGCTTTTACAGACAAATACCGGCAGTATAACACAGCTGGAATCTGCAGGTATATTGCGGGTGGAGTTGCAGAGTCCACTCCACACACTCGCACCCAACATGCACTATACATGTAGGGCAGATAGGGGTTAAACAACAGAGGACACGTTCCTTTTAAGCACTTAAGAATGTATTTATTTTTTACTTTGCAGATCGTATACTGGCATATGCTTTGTACTTAAAAGGAATGTCTGCATTAGTTAATGTCTTTTTGTTAGAAGGGCCCCAATATGCTGACTAAAGGATGATCTGTTGCTGGCAATCTCAGCGATAAGCCATTTGTTGAAAAATCTGGCAACAAGCATTTAATTCTCCTGCACTGCCACCAAAGGAAACAGGAGGTACTGCACAGTATCCAGTGAAATCAATAAGCTGACTATGTAATGAATGAAGTCCTGGGACCTTCAAAGTGGGAATGACTCCATGTAACTGCTCTCTAGTCTGCATAAAATGGGTTCAGGTTTACATCGGAGAATCCCCACTATTAACCTGTATAGTGCCCCAAGTATGTGCAAGTGGTTTCTAAACCAGACAACCTCATTAAGTCTCATAACACCTTTGTCAATAAACAGGTATTCTCAAGTTACTAAGTTGCTTTAATTAGTTAAACAGCATGAAAATACACAAGTTTGCCACTGACTTGCTTTTTCTATCTGCTGTCATTCTCCTGCAATGAGAGCTTTTATCTTACATAGTGTAAAGCTCATTTCCTTGGAGTTCAGCCACTAGTAGACCTTGGTAGAGAGTGTGCAGTAGTCACATTCCAGGAGAAAAGTTAATTCCTAACATACCGTTATCTCTGTCCAGCCCATTCATTTCTATACACCAGTTAGCTGCTCCCTGCCTTCTCCCTTTAGGCTTTTGACGAGATGCTCTTATCCATCCTGTAGAATCACAATTCCTGCACCCAGTATCTAGGCTCTCACTGTCTGTGGCTGTGTGCTTGCTCATCAGAGCTATCACTCTGGGAGAAGAGCCCGTCCTGCCAGAAATCAGGAAGTAAGGAGACTGCACAGCTCTGAGCTGCTCAAGAGATCACTTATGAAAACTCCTTTTAGGCATCAAACATTTCCTTTGTTCAAATAGAAAGAATATAGATCTACATATTTTAGAATGTGTATGAACTACATGTCTGAAATAAAAATAAATGATTCTAAATAATATATATATATATATATATATATACATATATACAGTACAGACCAAAAGTTTGGACACACCTTCTCATTTAAAGATTGTTCTGTATTTTCATGACTATGAAAATTGTACATTCACACTGAAGGCATCAAAACTATGAATTAACACAGGTGGAATTATATACTTAACACAAAAAATTTGGGAAACAACTGAAAATATGTCTTATATTCTAGGTTCTTCAAAGTAGCCACCTTTAGCTTTGATAACTGATTTGCACACTTTTGGCATTCTCTTGATGAGCTTCAAGAGGTAGTCACTGGAAATGGTCTTCCAACAATCTTGAAGGAGTTCCAAGAGATGCTTAGCACTTGTTGGCCCTTTTGCCTTCACTCTGCAGTCCAGCTCACCCCAAACCATCTCGATTGGGTTCAGGTCTGGTGACTGTGGAGGCCAGGTCATCTGGCGTAGCACCCCATCACTCTCAGTTTGGTCAAATAGCCCTTACACAGCCTGGAGGTGTGTTTGGGGTCATTGTCTTGTTCAAAAATAAATGATGGTCCAACTGAACGCAAACCGGATGGAATAGCATGCCGCTGCAAGATGCTGTGGTAGCCATGCTGTTTCAGTATGCCTTCAGTTTTGAATAAATCCCCAACAGTGTCACCAGCAAAGCACCCCCACACCATCACACCTCCTCCTCCATGCTTCACGGTGGGAACCAGGCATGTAGAGTCCATCCGTTCACCTTTTCTGCGTCGCACAAAGACACGGTGGTTGGAACCAAAGATCTCAAATTTGGACTCATCAGACCAAAGCACAGATTTCCACTGGTCTAATGTCCATTCCTTGTGTTCTTTAGCCCAAACAAGTCTCTTCTGCTTGTTGCCTGTCCTTAGCAGTGGTTTCCTAGCAGCTATTTTACCATGAAGGCCTGCTGCACAAAGTCTCCTCTTAACAGTTGTTGTAGAGATGTTTCTGCTGCTAGAACTCTGAGGAAGCCATACGGCGAGAGCGTGGGTTCGGGGATAGGCTGACGACCTGGTGCGGGCTGCACACACATGGGTATGCATTGTTTCTGACTGTTTCTCTCTCTACTTTTTGGGGAAGCTCCTCTTATATTCATGCTTTTATGGCATGCCTAATACATTCTTTACTGAGGGCTCCCATGTATAGGCATCTCACCTGTCATTAGTGGCACATTATTGCAGGGACTGTGATTATACAATCTACTGGGTAATCTATTGCATAGAGCTTTTGCATGGAACATTGAATGGATTACTACTATTATTATTTATTTTTCTTTGCGCAAGACACCTGCACTTTATGATTCATTGGGGAGATTATTACATGGACCTCTGCACGTAATATTGTATGGACTACCAATATATGTTTAACCCCCCCTTCCCCTTTTTTTTCTCTCTGCAAAGTGCCTGGTATAAGTACTGCCCCATTTTTGTCCAATAAATGCAGCTGATCTCTGCGACCTGTGTATGTGCTGTGTGACTGGGCACTTCAGCCCTCACTGGGTACCCATCTTTACATCTTAAACTGTATGTTAAATTATGTATGCAAGTTTTTAAGAAATTGAATTAATAAAAATTGTTTTTTATCGCTAAACTCAATGTCCTCCTCTCTTTCTGCTAGAACTCTGTGTGGCATTGACCTGGTCTCTAATCTGAGCTGCTGTTAACCTGCGATTTCTGAGGCTGGTGACTCGGATAAACTTATCCTCAGAAGCAGAGGTGACTCTTGGTCTTCCTTTCTTGGGGCGGTCCTCATGTGAGCCAGTTTCTTTGTAGCGCTTGATGGTTTTTGCAACTTCACTTGGGGACACTTTCAAAGTTTGCCCAATTTTTCGGACTGACTGACATTTATTTCTTAAAGTAATGATGGCCACTCGTTTTTCTTTACTTAGCTGCTTTTTTCTTGCCATAATACAAATTCTAACAGTCTATTCAGTAGGACTATCAGCTGTGTATCCACCTGACTTCTGCACAACTGATGCTCCCAACCTAATTTATAAGGCAAGAAATCCCACTTATTAAACCTGACAGGGCACACCTGTGAAGTGAAAACCATTTCCGGTGACTACTTCTTAAAGCTCATCAAGAGAATGCCAAGAGTGTGCAAAGCAGTCATCAAAGCAAAAGGTGGCTACTTTGAAGAACCTAGAATATAAGACATATTTTCAGTTGTTTCACACTTTTTTGTTAAGTATATAATCCTACATGTGTTAATTCATAGTTTTGATGCCTTCAGTCCAAAATTAATGGGTATGCTTCAGATTTTTCCGCAATGATAATCCACAGCGTAAATTTCCGCAGCATGTGCACAGTGTTGCACAGCTTCTGGATACCCACAGTTGCAGTATAAAACTTCACAGAGCAGATTACTGGGGATGACAAGCTTTTACTTCTCAGAACATGAAGTAAAGGAAAAAACGCACAGTCACACAGTACTGCATCAGGAAATAAGAACAAAATAGAAAATACAAGAGAGACTTTTTTTCTTTCACAATACAGTAAACAAGGAAACTTTACACAACATCGCCATCTACTGTCAGATCAGCATAAAGTCCTCCTTCACACAAACAAAGAAGTCCACAACTGTTGCATATACCAACACACAGCACATGCGGGTTATCAGTGAGGACCATGGGGCACGCATTACCAAGCGTTTAAGCGTTTTCGCTTCGAAAATTCCGCAGCAAAAACGCTTGAAAAACGCACAGTGGGCACGCAGCCTCAAAGTCACTTCAAAACTGAACAGGTCCCTATAAAAATAAGTTTTGTAAATTTCCTTGAAAAAAATGAAAAATAACTGCTACATTTTTAAATCTTCTAAAATGCTCACAAAATAAAACAACATTTTACAAATGGTGCTGATGTAAAGCAGACATGAGGGAAATGTTATTTAGTACTGTTTTTGTGTGGTATGACTATTGGGATTAAAGGCATAATCAATCATAGTTTGAAAAGTGCAATTTTTAAAACATTTTTGCCAAGTTTCTGATATTTTTATAAATAAACGCAAACCATATCAGCCTAAATTTACCATTGTTTTTTGTGATGCATGATACTTTATAATAGTCTCGAAAGCTATGGGATATGTTGAAGCATTCCAGAGTTATTACTATATAAAGTGACACTGGTCAGATTTAAAAAAAATTGGTTTTGTCATGAAGGGGTTAAGCCACTTTGTTACCATTTTGGCAGTATGCTTCGGGTCATTGTCCATTTGGAGGACCCATTTCTGCTCAAGCTTTAACTTCCTGGCTGATATCTTGAGATGTTCCTTCAGTATTGCCACATAATCTTCTTTTCTCATGAAGCCATCTATTTTGTGATGTGCACCAAGTCCCTCTTGCAGCAAAGCAACCCCACAACATGATGCTGCCGCCCCCGTGTTTCACAGTTGGAATGGTGTTCTTAGGCTTCTAAGCTTCTCCCTTTTTCCTCTAAACTTAACGATGGTCATTATGCACAAAAAGTTAAATTCTAGTTTCATCAGACCACATTACATGTCTCCAAAAATTAAGGTCTGAGTTCCTGTGTGCATTTGCAAACATTAATCTGGCTTTTTTATGTTTCTTTTGGAGTAATGGCTTCTTCCTGGCAGAGTGGTCTTTCAGCCCATGTTGATACAGTACTCGTTTCACTGTGAATTGTCACTCTGCCAATCTTACTAGCTTCTGCCATCCTCTTCACAAGGTCTTTTGCTTTTGTCCTGGGGTTGATATGCACATGTCGGACCAAAGCACGTTCATCTCTGGGACACAGAACCCGTCTCTTTCCTGAGTGGTATGATGGCTGGACATTCCAATCTTGTTTGTACTTGCATATAATTGTTTGTACAGATGAACGAGGCACCTTCAGATATCTTGAAATTGTACCTAAGGATAAGCCAGACTTGTGCAAGTCTACAATTCTCTTCCTGATATCTTGGCTGATTTCTTTACACTTTCCCATGATGCTACACATAGAAGCAGTGTGTTTCAGGTGTGCATTAAAATACATCCACAGGTGTGTCTCTAATTGACTCAGATGTTGCCCAAAAAACTATTAGAAGCTTCCAAACACATGGCATCATCATATGGGCAGTCCAGAATTGTTTAAATACATAGTAATCTTAGTGTATGTAAACTTTTGACTTTGCAGTAAGTAATAAAAATGCCTTAAAACATTATCTCTCTCATTATTCTGGCATTTGGCAAATATTAAAAATTATGGTAATCCTAATTGACCTAAAACGGGAAAGGTTTATACTTATTTCATGTCAGATATTGAGAAAAACATGCATATGTGTCTTTATATAGTGTATGTAAACTTCTGGTTTCAACTGTATATATGTATATATGTGCACATCTCATTGCTATAGCAAATCAGTGGGAGTCATCAACAGTGATAAAGTAATAGAAAAAAGGAAGAAAATTGAATCCTTAGAGGAAAAGTAAGATAATTTGTCTAAAAAATGCCAGTGTAAGGAGGCTTGTAAGCTCCCCGGGGAGCCATTGCATGGTTTATAAGCCTCCTTACTCTGGCATTTCACTCTCCTCACTGGGATCTAAGGGGTAAAGTTTTTCCTTCTGAAGTCTCTCACACAGCTAAATCAGATCTCATGCTTTGCACTGCTGAGGGGCAACACCCCGAAACGCCATGGCTGCAAATTGAGATTCTAGTTTGCCATTTATCCTAAATCATGTGGAAAGGCTTGTTAAAAGGTTGATATTGACTTTTAGGATTGCTACTTCTAATAGGTTGCACTGGAAGAGACAGTTTGCACGTTTTAGGTGGAATTTCTCTTCAATAAAAATACTTTTTGATTACACCAGTGATTTTTTTCCTTTCTTACAGACTGGACCAGTCATTGGGGAAGCCCTCACTGTTTCTTTCTGGATAGATTCCACTTCCTACCACTATGAAATGGAATAAATGCTATGTTTTAGAGAAATTAACAATAGTAATGGTAATAATCTGACACCATATGATGGCAAATCCAAGCAATACGCCGTCATTTGTAACAATGGGAAAGCCTTTTTTTAAGAGGTTGTCCAGAATAAGGATGCCATATTTCATCGCTTTGTGGAAAAATAGGTAAATCGTTTCTCATGTTATATTCTCTGAACTGTAAATCATAAAAGGTTGCACAAATTTGGTTGAATGCCAGTGGACCCAAAAAATGCTAATTTCTAATAGTAAATTTAAAAATGACTTTTTTTTACTTTTATTTATTTCCAGATAAAGTGAAAGATCGAGGCTCTAATACAATTGGGTCAAGATTGAACCGTGTCGAGGACAAGGTAAGAAAATAAGATAAAACCATATATATTTATATTATGCACAGCTACTACTTACACATACACACATGGAGTACAGGATATACAGACAATTACCACATACTACATACAGAATATTCCTCACTCTCTGAAAAAGTGTAAAATACATAATGGTGCATCCAGACACCAATTCTACAGCGCTGCTCATACACTGCAAAGAGTCTAAATACCTGTGGTCATCTGTGACTTGCACACACAAGTTAAGGTGGCCACACACAATAACTAAAGTTGATTGCTGGTTCGGCCGTCCACTACCTCTCCCAACTCTCATACACGAGAAGGTTTGGCTTGGTTAAATGTTCATGTGTTTTCAAAGTGGAGAACTGTGAAAATCACTGCCAAACGGCTCTGGCAGCAGCTTATCACCTGAATAACAAAAGGGTCGGGCATTAAGGGTCAGGCAGTTTGAATTTTACCTCCTCTGACCTCATCTGTCAGGGAAGAGTCTGGATGTCCCCTTAGACTATTAGCTTAGTCTATTGTGTATGGAGGCTTAAAGGGGTTTTCCATTACTCAGACAACTACATCTCAATCCATATGTGTGTCCCCCAGTAAAATAATAACACCTATACTCACCTCCAGTGCCAGCACTATTCCAGCGGTGTCTGCACTGGCTCTCCTGGGGATTGCATGTGTCATGGGTGTGTCAGAAGTGACAGACAGTCATCCTGCAGTTGGTTGCAGGAGATCTCTTCATTTGGCCTTACAGACAACTTCTTAGAATATGTATCTCTAGGACCCAAGGGCTAGCTTCCTCTGGCTAATTAACACCCTGGCCTGGATGTATAAATACCTGTTGTGAGCCAGAGGGAGGTGCCAGCGATATTCATTGCCCCTTGTGAAGGCTTGAGCAAGAGCAGTACTTCTTCCTCTCTGGTGCTAGAGAACGTGTGCGCATTTGTCTGGAGTCGAGTAAAGCTAAGCAATTTTCCCTTGTTTGTCCCCCATTGTTGTCTTTAGTGTTCAGTGGGGATCAACTAGTGCTCATCCTTTCTGTTCCCTAGCCTGAGCCTAATGCCAGGGATAGACAGGCTGAGGTACGCGTGCGGCGATTGGTGAAGAACCAATAAAGGGACATTAGTGGAGACAGGGTGACACTAGATCAGCCTAGGAGTTCTCCACTCCCCACTTTCCCTAGTCTGGGTTCCCTTTCCCTTTTCCCTTTGTGTTGCACTTAGTCTTTCCCACACCTTGCGTGACAGCATGACATTATGTCTCATGATTCCTAGGGGCAATCAGTGCTGACTTTACTCTCCCCGCCTTTGGCCAACTTGCATACATCCAGAGGAAGTGAGAGCTGTTGCTGCTCTTACTTCCTCCGGATGTACAGGTATGTGCTATAACTGGAGGCAGGAAGAGTGAAGCCAGCGCTGATTGGCAGCAGGGATCACTTGACATAACAATGTCACGTGATTCCAAGGAGAGCCAATGCCGACACGGCTGGAACACTGGAGGGGAGTATAGGTGTTATTATTTTACTGAGGGCAAAAATATATTTATGGAGAAGGAGATGTCCGAGTAGTAGAAAACCCCTTTAAGTGTTGGCTACTACTTTCATGGATGTGGACAGAAAGCTCTTTCTGAGTTCATTAAGTGGTTCAATCTGACAAAGGTTTCCAATAGAGTTGGTGCGAGTCAATTCGCAGGACCCAGTCCATCAGCCACATCCATAATCTGTGACCGCTGCATCGGAGCCCTGAGAACCACCTCCTACATCCCGGCATCCACTGCTGTTCTACTGATTAGCCGGCCTGATGCAATGTCACATATGCATCATGCTGTAACCATAAAGATGCAGCTAATCAGAAGAGAAGCAGGGAATCTTGGAAGGTAGAAGGCAGGTCTTGAGGCTCCTGTCCAGCATCCAAAGATTACTGACGTGGCCGATGGACCGAGTGCTGCGAAACGAATCGCACCAACTATAGTTTTCAATTAAAACAACAATGTCTAAATGGCTAACCAATATTGCATTAAGGGATCTATCTACTTTATTTCTCCCCAAAACTGTGCCTCTCTTGTCCATGGGGTGTGTCTGGTATTGCAACTCAGCGCCCCATTGATTTGGTTAGGGATAAGCTACAATATCAGGCAGCGCTCATGGGTAGTGTGAAATGTGTATGGAGTGTGGTCTGTATCTATGCTATTCTCTTTGTTTGAATTTTTTTTTATATATTTGTAGGTAACTCAAATGGATCATAAACTCAATCTCATAACCGATATGATTCACCACCTGATAGCAAACCAACAAAGCGGTCAGTCTACCAACAGAACACCGCACCGGAGCAACTCTCTGAACGACGGGAGCAACCTCTCCAGTACTCTGCCTACCTACCAACAGTTACAGTGCCAAGACGAAACCAAGATAATGCATCTTGATGAACAAACACAAACTAGTTCTTCTACTGTCCTCAATGCAGATATTCATTATTTTAATGAATGCATTTATAAGCAGAAAGTAAAATGAATGATGAAATTAGACTGAGTATGGAGTAAGTGTGTAACACTGTAAAGGACGTCTTGTCTATTCTCTGTAGATCCTATCAGGGTTCATTGAAGGTTTCTTAGAGGAAGGGACATGGAACATATGTGTATTGCTCCATGTAGAAACATGCAAGAAAGCATCTGATACATTGATGAATCCTTTCTCAGGAAGATTGTAGCTCATCGGCCTGTGGGATCGTAAATCGCTACGGGTCGTGCTGTAAAACTGGCAATACAACTGAACAATTACCCTGATTTTTTTTACTGTATTAAAATACACTTTTTACATTGATTTTCAATTTTTGGGGGGAGAAAAATAGAAATAAATATTGTACTGTAGAAAATTACACTTCTTTTTTTTTACAATGTATTTTTGGTAAAAATGGTATTAAAGAGTTAATTTTTCTTTATGATTTCTGACACAATTTTTTTTTTCTGGAATATTTTTTGACATCTGATCAAATGTATTGTATTTTCTCAAAAATGTTGATATTTGCACATTGATTGGTTTAAAGCAGTGATGGCGAATCTTTTAGAGATCGAGTGCCCAAACTGCAATCCAAAACCCACTAATTTATCACCAAGTGCCAACACGGCAATTTATCCTAAATATTGAGGTTTTACTGATACAAACAACTGATACAAAGAGCAGACGAGGGCAGCATAGAGCAGCCACAGACAGGAGCAGGGGTAAGAGACTGCAGAAATAAAGAATGTGCTCGCCCACATCCTGGTATATATGCTGGCCCTCCCCTCAATCCTGGTATATATGCTGGCCCTCCCCTCAATCCTGGTATATATGCTGGCCCCTCCCCTCAATCCTGGTATATATGCTGGCCCCTCCCCTCAATCCTGGTATATATGCTGGCCCCTCCCCTCAATCCTGGTATATATGCTGGCCCCTCCCCTCAATCCTGGTATATATGCTGGCCCCTCCCCTCAATCCTGGTATATGTGCTGGCCCTCCCCTCAATCCTCGTATACATGCTCCCCCCCCCCCCCCCCCAGCCACTGTGCATCCCATATTAAAAAAAAAACACATAATAAACCCTCCTCCTCACCTTCCTTCTTCTCCCGCGCAGCGTCCTCTCCTGTAGTCGGCACATCTAGCTGAAGTGTATTGCAGCGCACGTACTAGCCAGGCCCGTGCGCGCTGCAGTACACGCTGCCGGCCAATCAGAGGCCAGCGGCCACTGGCCTCTGATTGGCCAGCCGATGTCATGCTGGCCTCTGATTGGCCGGCAGCCGCTTCTGATTGTCCGGAAGCCGCTAGCCTCTGATTGTCCGGCCGAATTCATGCTGGCCTCTGATTGACCGGAAGCCGCTGGCCTCTGATTGACCGGCCGACGTCATGCTGGCCTCTGATTGGCCGGCAGCCGCTGGCCTCTGATTGGCCGGCAGCGTGTATTGCCGCGCACGGGCCTGGCTAGTTCGTGCGCTGCAATACACTTCAGCTAGATGCGTTTCCGTCCGAGAGAGATCGCACATCTAGCTGCAGTAGCGGAGCTGGTGCCGGCACTCGGCGGCTCAGAGTTCTCCCCCGCCGGCCCGATCCAGTAGCGCTAGTGCTGCGGCCATGGTGCCCACCAGGAGGGCTCTGCTGCCCCCTCTGCACGCTGCCATAGGTTCCCAGCACTGGTGTAAAGCATTTCTTTCTTCTTTTACAGCTGACGACCCAAAATTGGTGATTTTCTGAAAAAAAAAAAAAAAATGGCCAGTATGCATTATATATGGTGGAAGTGAGAATCTATCATCTGGATAAGGGGGTGGTCTTCACAGAGGGGTCTATGGAGAGATGTCACTTTATAAGGAGCACATAGCATGGAATACCGGGGGGAAGCCTTCTGGCTCCTTATGTTGCTCCAGTCCGGAATGCTCCACTATGGTCCATCCTTCTATAGTTCTTCTCTTACACTTTCTGCTGGTCGGTATATGGACGTATTCGCTCTATGCTGACAGGCGCTCCCTTAGTATAGCCCATGTAATGCACGGCACCACAATGTTGTAGGTTCTGACTACTGTGTAAAAAAAACACCCACCCAGAGACCGGCCATAATCTTATAGTCTGGGTGTGAATACGCTGTAGGTAGAGCTACACTTTTGTTGTGGAAATTTTGGTCATTTTATTTACCTTTTTGCATTTACCCGAATGAGGCTTGTGAGAAATCCTTAAATATGCTGCAGATTTCTCCTGTATGATGCTGACCAATCATAAGCAAGCAGCAACACTCAAAGAAAAGAAGAACACGCCCCCACCATAGCTCAAAGCGGGTTTCTTAGGGTATAAAGCTACGTTCTCACTATGAGTTTTTAGTGAGTTTTTACGCTGCATATTTTAGAAATAATGCAAGTAACCTATCTTAATGGGTGCAGAAATTCTGCAACATCAAAAACTCACCAAAAGCTCATCGTGGGAACCTAGCCTAAGATGTATAATGATGGAGAGTCCTGATCTCCTGGTCTAACCTTCTGCATGATTAGAAAGCAGAGATAACAGCTCTTAGACAAGGAAGGAGCCGCACAGCTGAGTTTCTCTGTGTCACATTACAAACCCTTTTATTGACTCCTGATTATGGAGTGTGCCAGTATCACACTTATGTCTTCTGTGCTAAAGCAACTTGTATTCTTTCTGCAGTGATATTAGGCTGTTATTACACCTCACACAGGAGCAGTGTGTTCTGGGTTACTTCTATGGTGAAATGTAATGACAGTCTGCTCTAATCTCACTGCAGAATGAGTACAAGTTGAGCACAACGGATCTAAGTGTGATACTGACACTGTGCTCTCATTTCTGGACAGGCAGTTTGGGATAGGCACAGTACAGCAGAGGTGAGAGTGCCATAAGAGGAGGAAAGCTGTTAGAAAGGTTTGTAATGTTGCACAACTAAACTCTCTTGTGCTGCCCCTTCACCCACAGAGACCTTAACTGAAAGGTATTAGTCAGTTGTGTGCTCTAATCATGCAGGAGGTTAGCCCAGGAGACCAGGTCTGTATCCTTACATCTTAGACACTGAGAAATCTGCTCTAAGCTATGGTGGGGATGTGATCATCTTTCTTTTCAGTGCTGTCGTCTGCTTATAATTGGTCAGCATCATGCAGGGAGAAGAATTTCGCACCCCCAGTGAAAACTCTGATAACATCTACTTGGACTTAATTTTTTTTAACTCATTAGGCGCCAAATACTTAAATTGCTAATATCTCCGCAAATGAAAGATAAAATAGAAAAAAAAAATATGAAAAATTTGGTGACAGGTCCTCTTTAGGATAAGACAACCCCTTTAAATGTAAGAATTGAATTTTAGTCGAAAAAATGTATGCAACAAAAATGCCACATGTGATTTGATCCAAAAACATGCTGCATTTCAGGATGAGAGAAGCAAGTATTTGCAAAAAAAAGTTAAAAGGGGTGTTCACTGTTATGATATTGATCACTTATACTTAGGATGGACCACCAAGATCAGGTTGGTAGAGTTCCAACACTCTGCCACCCCATTGATTCCATGCTGGAGCTGGTAACAGCTGATTGGTGGTGTTAGGATTTGGACACCTATCAATCTGATACTACTGACTTATATTGATGCCTTCTCCTAATTGATAAGTGGTAGCATACCCCTTTAAAACAATACGTAGTTTTTATTTAGTTGTAAGATGAAAGTGACTCTACACATTAAGGCGTGTCATGGTCTGAGCACAAAATGATTCAAAGATTAGTTGCTGGCCTCTTGACCCGAACTTAAGAGCTTAAGGCCATGTTCATACATTCAGTAATTTGGTCAGTATTTTACCTCAGTATTAGGAAGCCAAAACCAGGAGTGGAACAATTAGAGGAAAAGTATAATAGAAACACGTCACTGATGAAACTTACTGAACGTGTGAAGGTGCCTAATAGAGACGCTGTGGAGAAGGACAGGAGCGCACACAAAATAGGGCAATAGCGTCTGATAAGGGGTCGGGATAATTGATGGCAGCGCTCACCTAGAGGTGTTGTGTGCAGTCACCACAGCTATAATGGTGTAGAAAGCCGCTGCTGCCCTGTGGCTGGAGGAAAGGTTCTTCAAGAGGTGGAATGGCAAAAATGGAAGCTGGCACATTTAGGTGGGCTGTGCTGCGGGAGTGAAGAGCTTGTTTTTTTTTATACCTTGAGAAAGGCCCTGGTCCATTGCAGAAACGCATTGATATTAATAAAAAACGTTTGGGAATCCCAAGGCTCTTCATTCCCACGGTGCAGCCCACCTAAACGTGCCAGCTTCCATTTCTGCCAATGTGGCCTAATAGACGTATATGAGGCTGTCAAAGATCGGGGCAGGAGACTCGCAAACAGCTTGTGCATCACGATCTATGACACACAGATGTGTGAATACGCCATTACTCTCATATAAGATTACCTGCATCAAGTTTCAAAGGAGCAATTGTAACCCTCTTTCAATTATTTAAAGGCATTTTCCCACAAACAAAATTCATTTTAATCAATAGATCTTGGAATAATAATAAGTTCCACAATTGGATGTGTTTAAATAAAATGTTCCTGTGCTGAGATAATCTTAGAAATATGCCCCTGCTGTGTACTGTGTAATGTCTGACCATACAGGAACATGGTCTGAACATACCACATCTCCTGGACGGGGAGGATGCAAGAGAGTATACAGACATTACAGCAGGGGATCACAGCCGATTCTTTATGTGAGGTAAAACAAGTTTTTAAACAGGCAGGGAAATGTTTTACCTCACAGAATCAGCTGCCATCCTGTGCTGTCCTGTCTGTATACTCTTTTGCTTCCTCCCATGGCCAGCTGTGTTATGTGCAGACCATGTTCGCTCCACTGGGAGTCTGTTTATGACACAACACAGTAAAAGTGCAGTCATCAGTAATGATGTCAGGTACAAAGCTATTATAGTAAGGCCCAGTGTAGTGTGGAAGTCCAATGTGACACTGAAGATGTCCGCCTAGAGATAGATGCTAGTTATTGAGCTGCAGCTGTTGATCCATGTAACGCATAGGTTCACCTTTATACACCATTTCACCCGTTTACCCAGATCATCAATCTTCAGAACGTCTTCAAATGTAGCATAAGTTTGTAAAAAATGATTCTGTACTTGTATCATAGCTCAAAGCTGCATTCACACTGAATTACTACTGAATGTAAAGGTGTGGGGTGACACATGATTAGCTACAGCTTAGTTCTGCTGTACTGCTTTTTGTAGGGTCCTGTTCTGTGCTCCGGCCCTCCGTCTGTAGGTCCATTATGCATTCATTTGCTTTTCATGGCAAAAAAGGTGCAGCATGCAGCGCTATTCCTACCATCCATACAATGCAGACCTCGAAGACCACTCAGCGGCTTGCGGCAATGGGATCCAGGGGTGCCATATGGCAATGGATCCGCAGGGATCCAGCATTGAATTTTATTTCCCCGAATAACTGACTTAATGATGCCCCTTCTAACACATCAGATGACTGTATGATGCCAAGAATACAAATAAAGTAAAGAGCATAATTGCTGTCCAGACACTGAACAAGCAGGCTATGCAGTAAAATTAAGAATGATCAATGTAGATATGGAAGAGAATAAGGTATAACTCAGGGCCAGTGCAAGACAAGCAATTCTATCTAGTAACAAAGTTGGTTAATGTATTATGTAGATTATAAATGGATGTAATATAAAATTGTTTTGCGGATGAATCGCTGCTCTGAGTGTTAGATTTTCAAAGTGGTAAAAGGGTTTATCTGCCAGTAATGATATTTACCTGGGGACATCCACCTATTGGAGACAGGCCATTAAAACTGGCCAAACTTTCTCCTTACTTTCTTGGCCACTGTGGGTCTTTTTGGACTGCAAATGGTTGATAAGTGTTGGTAAGAGTTTTCGAAGTATATATGTCATAAGTGTCTATGGTTGGAGAACCCCTTTAACCCCTTAAGCCCCGCGGGTGGTTTGCACGTTAATGACCGGGCCAATTTTTACAATTCTGACCACTGTCACTTTATGAGGTAATTACTCTGAAACGCTTCAACGGATCCCCCTGATTCTGAGATTGTTTTTTCGTGACATATTGTACTTCATGATTGTGGAAAAATTTCTTCGATATCACTTGCGTTTATTTGTGAAAAAAATGGAAATTTGGCGAAAATTTTGAAAATTTTGCAATTTTCAAAATTTGAATTTTTAAGCCCTGAAATCAGAGAGATATGTCACACAAAAGAGTTAATAAATAACATTTCCCACATGTCTACTTTACATCAGCACAATTTTGGAACCAAAATTTTTTTTTGTTAGGGAGCTATAAGGGTTAAAAGTTGACCAGCGATTTCTCATTTTTCCAACAAAATTTACAAAACCATTTTTTTAGGGACCGCATCACATTTGAAGTCACTTTGAGAGGTCTTTATGACAGAAAATACCCAAAAGTGACACCATTCTAAAAACTGCACCCCTCAAGGTGCTCAAAACCACATTCAAGAACTTTATTAACCCTTCAGGTGCTTCACAGGAATTTTTTGAATGTGGAAGAAAAAAATGAACATTTAACTTTTTTCACAAAAATGTTACTTTAGACCCAATTTTTTTTATTTTCACAGGGGTAGCAAGAAAAAATGGACCCCAAAATTTGTTGTGCAATTTCCCCTGGGCACGCAGATACCCAATATTTGGGGAAAAAATACTGTTTGGGCGCACGGCAGGGCTCGGAAGGGAAGGAGCGCCATTTGACTTTTTGATTGTAAAATTTGCTTGAATAATTAGCGGACGCCATGTTGTGTTTGGAGAGCCCATGTGTGCCCAAACTTTGGAGCTCCCCCACAAGTGACCCCATTTTGGAAACTAGACCCCCCAAGGCACCTTTCTAGATGCATAGTGAGCACTTGGAACCCCCAGGTGCTTCACAAATTGATTCGTAACAATGAAAAAGTGAAAAAAAAAAACACTTTTTCATTTTTATGAATCAATTTGTGAAGCACCTGAGGGTTCCAAGTGCTCACAATGCATTTAGATAGGTGCCTTGGGGGGTCTAGTTTCCAAAATGGGGTCACTTGTGGGGGAGCTCCAATGTTTGGGCACACAGCGGCTCTCCAAACGCAACATGGTGTCGCTAACAATTTGAGCCGATTTTCCGTTAAATTTGTTAGAGGACACCATGTTGCATTTAGAGAGTCCCTGTGTGCCCAAACATTGGAGCTCCCCCACAAGTGACCCCATTTTGGAAACTAGACCCCCCAAGGCACCTATCTAGATGCATAGTGAGCACTTGGAACCCCCAGGTGCTTCACAAATTGATTCGTAACAATGAAAAAGTGAAAAAAAAAACACTTTTTCATTTGTATGAATCAATTTGTGAAGCACCTGAGGGTTCCAAGTGCTCACTATGCATCTAGATAGGTGCCTTGGGTGGTCTAGTTTCCAAAATGGGGTCACTTGTGGGGGAGCTCCAATATTTGGGCACACAGCGGCTCTCGAAATGCAACATGGTGTCCGCTAACAAATTTAACGCAAAATTGGCTCAAATTGTTAGCGACACCATGTTGCATTTGGAGAGCTGCTGTGTGCCCAAACATTGGAGCTCCCCCACAAGTGACCCCATTTTGGAAACTAGACCCCCCAAGGCACCTATCTAGATGCATAGTGAGCACTTGGAACCCCCAGGTGCTTCACAAATTGATTCGTAACAATGAAAAAGTGAAAAAAAAAACACTTTTTCATTTTTATGAATCAATTTGTGAAGCACCTGGGGGTTCCAACTGCTCACTATGCATCTAGATAGGTGCCTTGGGGGGTCTAGTTTCCAAAATGGGGTCACTTGTGGGAGAGCTCCAATGTTTGGGCACACAGGGACTCTCTAAATGCAACATGGTATCCGCTAACAAATTGAATGAAAAATCGGCTCAAATTGTTAGCGGACACCACATTGCGTTTGGAGAGCCCCTCTGTGCCCAAACTTTGGAGCTCCCCCACAAGTGACCCCATTTTGGAAACTAGACCCCCCAAGGCACCTTTCTAGATGCATAGTGAGCACTTGGAACCCCCAGGTGCTTCACAAATTGATTCGTAATAATGAAAAAGTGAAAAAAAAAACACTTTTTCATTTTTACGAATCAATTTGTGAAGCACCTAGGGGTTCCAAGTGCTCACTATGCATCTAGATAGGTGCCTTGGGGGGTCTAGTTTCCAAAATGGGGTCACTTGTGGGGGAGCTCCAATGTTTGGGCACACAGGGACTCTCTAAATGCAACATGGTATCCGCTAACAAATTGAATGGAAAATCGGCTCAAATTGTTAGCGGACGCCACATTGCGTTTGGAGAGCCCCTCTGTGCCCAAACTTTGGAGCTCCCCCACAAGTGACCCCATTTTGGAAACTAGACCCCCCAAGGCACCTTTCTAGATGCATAGTGAGCACTTGGAACCCCCAGGTGCTTCACAAATTGATTCGTAATAATGAAAAAGTGAAAAAAAAAACACTTTTTCATTTTTACGAATTAATTTGTGAAGCACCTAGGGGTTCCAAGTGCTCACTATGCATCTAGATAGGTGCCTTGGGGGTTCTAGTTTCCAAAATGGGGTCACTTGTGGAGGAGCTCCAATGTTTGGGCACACAGGGACTCTCCAAATGCAACATGATATCCGCTAACAATTTGAGCCGACAATTTGTTAGCGGATATCATGTTGCATTTGGAGAGTCCCTGTGTGCCCAAACATTGGAGCTCCTCCACAAGTGACCCCATTTTGGAAACTAGACCCCCCAAGGCACCTATCTAGATTCATAGTGAGCACTTGGAACCCCAGGTGCTTCACAAATTGATTCATAAAAATGAAAAAGTGTTTTTTTTTTCACTTTTTAATTTTTACGAATCAATTTGTGAAGCACCTGGGGGTTCCAAGTGCTCACTATGCATCTAGAAAGGTGCCTTGGGGGGTCTAGTTTCCAAAATGGGGTCACTTGTGGGGGAGCTCCAAAGTTTGGGCACAGAGGGGCTCTCCAAACGCAATGTGGTGTCCGCTAACAATTTGAGCCGATTTTCCATTCAATTTGTTAGCGGATACCATGTTGCATTTAGAGAGTCCCTGTGTGCCCAAACATTGGAGCTCCCCCACAAGTGACCCCATTTTGGAAACTAGACCCCCAAGGCACCTATCTAGATTCATAGTGAGCACTTGGAACCCCAGGTGCTTCACAAATTGATTCATAAAAATGAAAAAGTGTTTTATTTTCACTTTTTCATTTTTACGAATCAATTTGTGAAGCACCTGGGGGTTCTAAGTGCTCACTATGCATCTAGATAGGTGCCTTGGGGGGTCTAGTTTCCAAAATGGGGTCACTTGTGGGGGAGCTCCAATGTTTGGGCACACAGGGGCTCTCCAAACGCAACATGGCGTCCGCTAACAATTTGAGCCGATTTTCCATTCAATTTGTTAGCGGACACCATGTCGCGTTTGGAGAGCCCGTGATGTGCCTAAACAGTGGAGCTCCCCCACAAGTGTCCCCATTTTGGAAACTATACCCCTCAAAGATTTTATTAAGGTGTATAGTGAACATTTTGAACCCAGAGGTACGGCACATTATTTGTTTACATTAGGTCATCATATTGAATAAGTTGTCATTATTCTTGAGCGCAAGTGCTCGCTACTTGAGTTTGCATCGGGTACTCAGGTATGCACCATGTACAGCGTGTGCTCGAGTGACATGCTCGAGTCCCTGCTCCGCATGTTTCACGGTTATTATACACCCAAAAAAAACCATGCGGGGATCGCTCGTGCATGGCAGGCAATCCCCGTAAAGTTTTTTGGCCGCGAAGCATATGGGGCAGAGACTCGAGCATGTCACTCAAATACCCACGATACTAAATGCATACCAGAGCACCCGATGCAAACTCAAGTAGCGAGCACTTGCTCTCAACACTAGTCGCCATATCGTCATCTTTTTTTCTTACTTTTGAAAAAAATCCCAACCCCAGCCCTAACCCTAGCACAACCCTAGCCCCAGCACAACCCTAGCCCCAGCACAACCCTAGCCCCAGCACAACCCTAGCCCCAGCACAACCCTAGCCCCAAACCCAGCCCTAACCCTAGCCCAATCCTAACTCAAGAGTTTATTTTTGACGCCGTTCCTTGTGCGGTATAAGTGATTAGACGACTTTATTCTTCGGGTCGGTGTGATTACAGCAATGCCAGAATCATATGGGGTTTTTATGACTGACAGCTGTCACACACTAAAAGACGCATTTTTTGTAAAATCTAGTTTTTGCATCGCCATATTTTGAGAGCTATAATTTTTCCAGATTTTGGCAGACAGTCATGTGACGGCTCGTTTTTTGCGGGATGACTTGACGTTGTTATTGGTGCCATTTTCAGGCACGTGACATTTTTTGATCGCTTTCTATTCCGATTTTTGGGAGGCAGAATAAACAAAAACCAACAATTCAGGAATTGTTTTTTTTTTTTTTTTTTTATTCTGTTCCGCGTGTGGTAAAATTGATGAGGCAGCTTTACTCTTCGGGTCAGTACGTTTACAGCGGTACCACATTTGTATCATTTTTCTATGTTTTGGCGCTTATACACAATAAAAGCTATTTTATAGAAAAAAATATTTTTTAGTATCACTTTATTCTGAGAGCTATAACTTTTTTATTTTTCGGCTGATGGAGCTATATGGCGGCTTATTTTTTGCGGGACGAGATGACGTTTTCAGCGGTATCATTTTTATTTATATGCGTCTTTTTGATCGCGTGTTATTCCACTTTTTGTTTGGCGGTATGGTGATAAAGCATTGTTTTTTGCTTTTTTTTTTTTTTTTTTTTTTACCGTGTTCACTGAAGGGGTTAACTAGTGGGACAGTTTTATAGGTCAGGTTGTTCCGGACGCGGCGATACCAAATATGTGTACTTTTATTGTTTTTTTTTATTTTTTTTATAATAATATTTATTGATGGGTACATTATATTTTTATTTTTGGTGTATTATTTTTTTTATTTTTTTATAATATTTTTGCACATTTTTTTTTTTTTTTTTTTTCACTTTCACACAGTTTATACACTTTATTACTTTGTCCCACTCTGGGACTTTCACTTTTTTTTTTCTGATCGCCTGCATGGCACAGGAATGGAGCACCATCCCTATGCCATGAAGGCTGTCAGAAGTGCACAGTGTGAAGATTGCTTGGAGATGCACTGCGCATGTCCAAGCAATCTTCCTGCTCTCTGGTGACCCGGATGTTGTCATGACGACATCGGGTCGTCATGGCAACACCCGGGAAGCCTTTGCAGACTGCGCTGGAAGCCGGAAGAGGAGGTGAGTATCGCCGATCACCTCCCCTTGCCCCCGCAATGCCGCGATCGACTTCGATCGACTTCGATCGCAGCATCGCGGGGGTTAATGTGCTGGGAGCGGTGCGTGACCGCTCCCTGCACATAGTACCGGGTGTCAGCTGTGACAATCAGCTGACACCCGGCGGTGATCGCGCCCGCACAGCCTGTGTGCGCGCGCGATGACGTACTAATACGGGTCTGGCTCTTAAGTCCCAGGGCACAGACGCGTATTAGTACGTCAGATGTTATTAAGGGGTTAAAGAAAAACATTGGTCAACAATTTTAGGAATTGTAAGGAAGGTTAGAAGATGTTTGGCTACGGCCACAGTCTGGTGGTTTCACATTTTATATAATTTAGGCTTTGCATGTGTTAGTTCACTATATCGCACCTCTGATCTCTCTATTGGACCATGTAAAACATAAAAAACCTATTGACAGGAGAAAGGATCTGCAGGATCGGTGATGGTAGTTACTGGGAACCCCACCAATCACTAGAGTGGGGATCCCTATCCTCTCTTATGGAGGAAATAGTATGGAGCCGTTGCCAGGCATGCGCACTGCCACACTCCATTCAGTGTCTATGGGACTGATGGGGACAGCCGAGAACATCAGCAGCCGCGTATATATATATATATATATATATATATATATATATACACAGTACAGACCAAAAGTTTGGACACACCTTCTCATTTAAAGATTTTTCTGTATTTTCATGACTATGACAATTGTACATTCACACTGAAGGCATCAAAACTATGAATTAACACATGTGGAATTATATACTTAACCAAAAAGTGTGAAACAACTGAAAATATGTTTTATATTCTAGGTTCTTCAAAGTAGCCACCTTTTGCTTTGATGACTGCTTTGCACACTCTTGGCATTCTCTTGATGAGCTTCAAGAGGTAGTCACCAGAAATGGTCTTCCAACAATCTTGAAGGAGTTCCCAGAGATGCTTAGCACTTGTTGGCCCTTTTGCCTTCACTCTGCGGTCCAGCTCACCCCAAACCATCTCGATTGGGTTCAGGTCTGGTGACTGTGGAGGCCAGGTCATCTGGCGTAGCACCCCATCACTCTCCTCCTTGGTCAAATAGCCCTTACACAGCCTGGAGGAGTGTTTGGGGTCATTGTCCTGTTGAAAAATAAATTATATTCCAACTAAACTCAAACCGGATGGAATAGCATGCCACTGCAAGATGCTGTGGTAGCCATGCTGGTTCAGTATGCCTTCAATTTTGAATAAATCCCCAACAGTGGCACCAGCAAAGCACCCCCACACCATCACACCTCCTCCTCCATGCTTCACGGTGGGAACCAGGCATGTAGAGTCCATCCGTTCACCTTTTCTGCGTCGCACAAAGACACGGTGGTTGGAATCAAAGATCTCAAATTTGGACTCATCAGACCAAAGCACAGATTTCCCCTGGTCTAATGTCCATTCCTTGTGTTCTTTAGCCCAAACAAGTCTCTTCGGCTTGTTGCCTGTCCTTAGCAGTGGTTTCCTAGCAGCTATTTTACCATGAAGGCCTGCTGCACAAAGTCTCCTCTTAACAGTTGTTGTAGAGATGTGTCTGCTGATAGAACTCTGTGTGGCATTGACCTGGTCTCTAATCTGAGCTGCTGTTAACCTGCGATTTCTGAGACTGGTGACTCGGATAAACTTATCCTCAGAAGCAGAGGTGACTCTTGGTCTTCCTTTCCTGGGGCGGTCCTCATGTGAGCCAGTTTCTTTGTAGCGCTTGATGGTTTTTGCAATTGCACTTGGGGACATTTTCAAAGTTTGCCCAATTTTTCACACTGACTGACCTTCATTTCTTAAAGTAATGATGGCCACTCGTTTTTCTTTACTTAGTTGCTTTTTTCTTGCCATAATACAAATTCCAACAGTCTATTCAGTAGGACTATCAGCTGTGTATCCACCAGACTTCTGCACAACACAACTGATGGTCCCAACTTCATTTATAAAGCAAGAAATACCACTTATTAAACCTGACAGGGCACACCTGTGAAGTGAAAACCATTTCCGGTGACTACCTCTTGAAGCTCATCAAGAGAATGCCAAGAGTGTGCAAAGCAGTCATCAAAGCAAAAGGTGGCTACTTTGAAGAACCTAGAATATAAGAGATATTTTCAGTTGTTTCACACTTTTTTTCTGATGTAACAGCAGAATAGTGACTGCAGCTCTGGAGGTGGCTGGAGGATAAGACACGATGTAACAGCAGAATAGTGAGTGCAGCTCTGGAGTTGACTGGAGGATAAGATACGATGTAACAGCAGAATAGTGAGTGCAGCTCTGGAGGTGACTGGAGGATAAGACATGATGTAACAGTGGAATAGTGATTGCAGCTCTGGAGGTGACAGGAGGATAAGACATGATGTAACAGCAGAATAATGATTGCAGCTCTGGAGGTGGCTGGAGGATAAGACACCATGTAACAGAGAATAGTGAGTGCATCTCTGGAGGTGAACGGAGGATAAGACCTGATGTAACAACAGAATAGTGACAGCAGCTCTGGAGGTGACTGGAGGATAAGACACAATGTAACAGCAGAATAGTGACTGCAGCTCTGGAGGTGACTGGAGGATAAGACCTGATGTAACATCAGAATAGTGACAGCAGCTCTGGAGGTGACTGGAGGATAAGACACAATGTAACAGCAGAATAATGATTGCAGCTCTGGAGGTGACTGGAGGATAAGACCTGATGTAACATCAGAATAGTGACTGCAGCTCTGGAGGTGAGTGGAGGATAAGACCTGATGTAACAGCAGAATAGTGACTGCAGCTCTGGAGGTGGCTGGAGGATAAGACACGATGTAACAGCAGAATAGTGACTGCAGCTCTGGAGGTGACAGGAGGATAAGACACGATGTAACGGCAGAATAGTGAGTGCAGCTCTGGAGGTGGCTGGAGGATAAGACATGATTTAACAGCAGAATAGTGAGTGCAGCTCTGGAGTTGACAGGAGGATAAGACACGATGTAACAGCAGAATAATGATTGCAGCTCTGGAGGTGACTGGAGGATAAGACCTGATGTAACAGCAGAATAGTGACTGCAGCTCTGGAGGTGACTGGAAGATAAGACATGATGTAACAGCAGAATGGTGAGTGCAGCTCTGTAGGTGACTGGAGGATAAGACATGATGTAACAGCAGAATGGTGAGTGCAGCTCTGTAGGTGACTGGAGGATAAGACATGATGTAACAGCAGAATGGTGAATTCAGCTCTGGAGGTAACTGGAGGATAAGACACGATGTAACAGTAGAATAGTGAGTGCATCTCTGGAGGTGAATGGAGGATAAGACCTGATGTAACAGCAGAATAGTGACTGCAGCTCTGGAGGTGGCTGGAGGATAAGACACGATGTAACAGCAGAATAGAGACTGCAGCTCTGGAGGTGACTGGAGGATAAGACACGATGTAACGGCAGAATAGTGACTGCAGCTCTGGACGTCACTGGAGGATAAGACATGATGTAACAGCAGAATAGTGAGTGCAGCTCTGGAGGTGACTGGAGGATAAGACAGGATGTAACGGTAGAATAGTGATTGCAGCTCTGGAGGTGACAGGAGGATAAGACATGATGTAACAGTAGAATAGTGACAGTAGCTCTGGAGGTGGCTGGAAGATAATAGATGATGTAACAGCAGAATAGTGACTGCAGCTCTGGAGGTGACTGGAGGATAAGACATGATGTAACAGCAGAATAGTGAGTGCAACTCTGGAGGTGACTGGAGGATAAGACATGATGTAACAGCAGAATGGTGACAGCAGCTCTGGAGGTAACTGGAGTATAAGACACGATGTAACAGCAGAATAGTGAGTGCAGCTCTGGAGGTGACTGGAGGATTATACACAATGTAACAGAAGAAAAGTGAGTGCAGCTCTTGAGGTGACTGGAGGATAAGACATGAAGCAACAGCATAATAGTGAGTGCAGTTCTGGAGGTGACTGGAGGACAAGACACGATGTAACAGCAGAATAGTGACTGCAGCTCTGGAGGTGACTGGAAGATAAGACATGATTTAACAGCAGAATGGTGAGTGCAGCTCTGTAGGTGACTAGAGGATAAGACATGATGTAACAGCAGAATGGTGAATTCAGCTCTGGAGGACAAGACACGATGTAACAGCAGAATAGTGACTGCAGCTCTGGAGGTGACTGGAAGATAAGACCTGATGTAACAGTAGAATAGTGAGTGCATCTCTGGAGGTGAATGGAGGATAAGACCTGATGTAACAGCAGAATAGTGACAGCAGCTCTGGAGGTGACTGGAGGATAAGACATGATGTAACAGCAGAATAGTGACTGCAGCTCTGGAGGTGAGTGGAGGATAAGACCTGATGTAACAGCAGAATAGTGACTGCAGCTCTGGAGGTGGCTGGAGGATAAGACACGATGTAACAGCAGAATAGTGACTGCAGCTCTGGAGGTGACTGGAGGATAAGACACGATGTAACGGCAGAATAGTGACTGCAGCTCTGGAGGAGACTGGAGGATAAGACCTGATGTAACAGCAGAATAGTGACAGCAGCTCTGGAGGTGACTGGAGGATAAGACACAATGTAACAGCAGAATAATGATTGCAGCTCTGGAGGTGACTGGAGGATAAGACCTGATGTAACATCAGAATAGTGACTGCAGCTCTGGAGGTGAGTGGAGGATAAGACCTGATGTAACAGCAGAATAGTGACTGCAGCTCTGGAGGTGGCTGGAGGATAAGACACGATGTAACAGCAGAATAGTGACTGCAGCTCTGGAGGTGACAGGAGGATAAGACACGATGTAACGGCAGAATAGTGAGTGCAGCTCTGGAGGTGGCTGGAGGATAAGACATGATTTAACAGCAGAATAGTGAGTGCAGCTCTGGAGTTGACAGGAGGATAAGACACGATGTAACAGCAGAATAATGATTGCAGCTCTGGAGGTGACTGGAGGATAAGACCTGATGTAACAGCAGAATAGTGACTGCAGCTCTGGAGGTGACTGGAAGATAAGACATGATGTAACAGCAGAATGGTGAGTGCAGCTCTGTAGGTGACTGGAGGATAAGACATGATGTAACAGCAGAATGGTGAGTGCAGCTCTGTAGGTGACTGGAGGATAAGACATGATGTAACAGCAGAATGGTGAATTCAGCTCTGGAGGTAACTGGAGGATAAGACACGATGTAACAGTAGAATAGTGAGTGCATCTCTGGAGGTGAATGGAGGATAAGACCTGATGTAACAGCAGAATAGTGACTGCAGCTCTGGAGGTGACTGGAGGATAAGACACGATGTAACGGCAGAATAGTGACTGCAGCTCTGGACGTCACTGGAGGATAAGACATGATGTAACAGCAGAATAGTGAGTGCAGCTCTGGAGGTGACTGGAGGATAAGACAGGATGTAACGGTAGAATAGTGATTGCAGCTCTGGAGGAGACAGGAGGATAAGACATGATGTAACAGTAGAATAGTGACAGTAGCTCTGGAGGTGGCTGGAAGATAATAGATGATGTAACAGCAGAATAGTGACTGCAGCTCTGGAGGTGACTGGAGGATAAGACATGATGTAACAGCAGAATAGTGAGTGCAACTCTGGAGGTGACTGGAGGATAAGACATGATGTAACAGCAGAATGGTGACAGCAGCTCTGGAGGTAACTGGAGTATAAGACACGATGTAACAGCAGAATAGTGAGTGCAGCTCTGGAGGTGACTGGAGGATAATACACAATGTAACAGAAGAAAAGTGAGTGCAGCTCTTGAGGTGACTGGAGGATAAGACATGAAGCAACAGCATAATAGTGAGTGCAGTTCTGGAGGTGACTGGAGGACAAGACACGATGTAACAGCAGAATAGTGACTGCAGCTCTGGAGGTGACTGGAAGATAAGACATGATTTAACAGCAGAATGGTGAGTGCAGCTCTGTAGGTGACTAGAGGATAAGACATGATGTAACAGCAGAATGGTGAATTCAGCTCTGGAGGACAAGACACGATGTAACAGCAGAATAGTGACTGCAGCTCTGGAGGTGACTGGAAGATAAGACCTGATGTAACAGTAGAATAGTGAGTGCATCTCTGGAGGTGAATGGAGGATAAGACCTGATGTAACAGCAGAATAGTGACAGCAGCTCTGGAGGTGACTGGAGGATAAGACATGATGTAACAGCAGAATAGTGACTGCAGCTCTGGAGGTGAGTGGAGGATAAGACCTGATGTAACAGCAGAATAGTGACTGCAGCTCTGGAGGTGGCTGGAGGATAAGACACGATGTAACAGCAGAATAGTGACTGCAGCTCTGGAGGTGACTGGAGGATAAGACACGATGTAACGGCAGAATAGTGACTGCAGCTCTGGAGGAGACTGGAGGATAAGACCTGATGTAACAGCAGAATAGTGACAGCAGCTCTGGAGGTGACTGGAGGATAAGACACAATGTAACAGCAGAATAATGATTGCAGCTCTGGAGGTGACTGGAGGATAAGACCTGATGTAACATCAGAATAGTGACTGCAGCTCTGGAGGTGAGTGGAGGATAAGACCTGATGTAACAGCAGAATAGTGACTGCAGCTCTGGAGGTGGCTGGAGGATAAGACACGATGTAACAGCAGAATAGTGACTGCAGCTCTGGAGGTGACAGGAGGATAAGACACGATGTAACGGCAGAATAGTGAGTGCAGCTCTGGAGGTGGCTGGAGGATAAGACATGATTTAACAGCAGAATAGTGAGTGCAGCTCTGGAGTTGACAGGAGGATAAGACACGATGTAACAGCAGAATAATGATTGCAGCTCTGGAGGTGACTGGAGGATAAGACCTGATGTAACAGCAGAATAGTGACTGCAGCTCTGGAGGTGACTGGAAGATAAGACATGATGTAACAGCAGAATGGTGAGTGCAGCTCTGTAGGTGACTGGAGGATAAGACATGATGTAACAGCAGAATGGTGAGTGCAGCTCTGTAGGTGACTGGAGGATAAGACATGATGTAACAGCAGAATGGTGAATTCAGCTCTGGAGGTAACTGGAGGATAAGACACGATGTAACAGTAGAATAGTGAGTGCATCTCTGGAGGTGAATGGAGGATAAGACCTGATGTAACAGCAGAATAGTGACTGCAGCTCTGGAGGTGACTGGAGGATAAGACACGATGTAACGGCAGAATAGTGACTGCAGCTCTGGACGTCACTGGAGGATAAGACATGATGTAACAGCAGAATAGTGAGTGCAGCTCTGGAGGTGACTGGAGGATAAGACAGGATGTAACGGTAGAATAGTGATTGCAGCTCTGGAGGTGACAGGAGGATAAGACATGATGTAACAGTAGAATAGTGACAGTAGCTCTGGAGGTGGCTGGAAGATAATAGATGATGTAACAGCAGAATAGTGACTGCAGCTCTGGAGGTGACTGGAGGATAAGACATGATGTAACAGCAGAATAGTGAGTGCAACTCTGGAGGTGACTGGAGGATAAGACATGATGTAACAGCAGAATGGTGACAGCAGCTCTGGAGGTAACTGGAGTATAAGACACGATGTAACAGCAGAATAGTGAGTGCAGCTCTGGAGGTGACTGGAGGATAATACACAATGTAACAGAAGAAAAGTGAGTGCAGCTCTTGAGGTGACTGGAGGATAAGACATGAAGCAACAGCATAATAGTGAGTGCAGTTCTGGAGGTGACTGGAGGACAAGACACGATGTAACAGCAGAATAGTGACTGCAGCTCTGGAGGTGACTGGAAGATAAGACATGATTTAACAGCAGAATGGTGAGTGCAGCTCTGTAGGTGACTAGAGGATAAGACATGATGTAACAGCAGAATGGTGAATTCAGCTCTGGAGGACAAGACACGATGTAACAGCAGAATAGTGACTGCAGCTCTGGAGGTGACTGGAAGATAAGACCTGATGTAACAGTAGAATAGTGAGTGCATCTCTGGAGGTGAATGGAGGATAAGACCTGATGTAACAGCAGAATAGTGACAGCAGCTCTGGAGGTGACTGGAGGATAAGACATGATGTAACAGCAGAATAGTGACTGCAGCTCTGGAGGTGAGTGGAGGATAAGACCTGATGTAACAGCAGAATAGTGACTGCAGCTCTGGAGGTGGCTGGAGGATAAGACACGATGTAACAGCAGAATAGTGACTGCAGCTCTGGAGGTGACTGGAGGATAAGACACGATGTAACGGCAGAATAGTGACTGCAGCTCTGGAGGAGACTGGAGGATAAGACATGATGTAACAGCAGAATAGTGAGTGCAGCTCTGAAGGTGGCTGGAGGATAAGACATGATGTAACAGCAGAATAGTGAGTGCAGCTCTGGAGTTGACTGGAGGATAAGATACGATGTAACAGCAGAATAGTGAGTGCAGCTCTGGAGGTGACTGGAGGATAAGACATGATGTAACAGTGGAATAGTGATTGCAGCTCTGGAGGTGACAGGAGGATAAGACACGATGTAACAGCAGAATAGTGACTGCAGCTCTGGAGGTGACTGGAGGATAAGACACGATGTAACGGCAGAATAGTGACTGCAGCTCTGGAGGTGACTGGAGGATAAGACATGATGTAATAGCAGAATAGTGAGTGCAGCTCTGGAGGTGGCTGGAGCATAAGACATGATGTAACAGCAGAACAATGACTGCAGCTCTGGAGGTGACTGAAGGATAAGACATGAAGTAACAGCAGAATAGTGAGTGCAGCTCTGGAGTTGACTGGACGATAAGATACGATGTAACAGCAGAATAGAGAGTGCAGCTCTTGAGGTGACTGGAGGAATATAGATGATGTAACAGCAGAATAGTGACTGCAGCTCTGGAGGTGACAGGAGGATAAGACAGGATGTAACAGTAGAATAGTGATTGCAGCTCTGGAGGTGACAGGAGGATAAGACACGATGTAACAGCAGAATAATGATTGCCGCTCTGGAGGTGACTGGAAGATAAGACCTGATGTAACAGCAGAATGGTGAATTCAGCTCTGGAGGTAACTGGAGGATAATACACGATGTAACAGTAGAATAGTGACTGTAGCTCTGGAGGTGGCTGGAGGATAATAGATGATGTAACAGCAGAATAGTGACTGCAGCTCTGGAGGTGACTGGAGGATAAGACATGATGTAACAGAAGAATAGTGAGTGCAGCTCTGGAGGTGACTGGAGGATAATACACTGTAACAGCAGAATAGTTAGTGTAGCTCTGGAGGTGACTGGAGGATAAGACATGATGTAACAGCAGGATAGTGAGTGCAGCTCTGAAGGTGGCTGGAGGATAAGACACGATGCAACAGTAGAATAGTGAGTGCATCTCTGGAGGTGAATGGAGGATAAGACACGATGTAACGGCAGAATAGTGACTGCAGCTCTGGACGTCACTGGAGGATAAGACATGATGTAACAGCAGAATAGTGAATGCAGCTCTGGAAGTGGCTGGAGGATAAGACATGATGTAACAGAAGAATAGTGAGTGCAGCTCTGGAGGTGACTGGAGGATAAGACATGACGTAACAGCAGAATAGTGAGTGCAGCTCTGGAGGTGAGTGGAGGATAAGACCTGATGTAACAGCAGAATAGTGACTGCAGCTCTGGAGGTGGCTGGAGGATAAGACACGATGTAACAACAGAATAGAGACTGCAGCTCTGGAGGTGACTGGAGGATAAGACACGATGTAACGGCAGAATAGTGACTGCAGCTCTGGACGTCACTGGAGGATAAGAGATGATGTAACAGCAGAATAGTGAGTGCAGCTCTGGAGGTGGCTGGAGGATAAGACATGATGTAACTGCAGAACAGTGACTGCAGCTCTGGAGGTGACTAAAGGATAAGACATGAAATAACAGCAGAATAGTGAGTGCAGCTCTGGAGTTGACTGGACGATAAGACACGATGTAACAGCAGAATAGAGAGTGCAGCTCTTGAGGTGATTGGAGGAATATAGATGATGTAACAGCAGAATAGTGACTGCAGCTCTGGAGGTGACAGGAGGATAAGACACGATGTAACAGCAGAATAATGATTGCCGCTCTGGAGGTGACTAGAGGATAAGACCTGATGTAACAGCAGAATAGTGACTGCAGCTCTGGAGGTGACTGGAAGATAAGACATGATGTAACAGCAGAATGGTGAATTCAGCTCTGGAGGTAACTGGAGGATAATACACGATGTAACAGTAGAATAGTGACTGTAGCTCTGGAGGTGGCTGGAGGATAATAGATGATGTAACAGCAGAATAGTGAGTGCAGCTCTGGAGGTGGCTGGAGGATAATACACTATGTAACAGCAGAATAGTTAGTGTAGCTCTGGAGGTGACTGGAGGATAAGACATGATGAAACAGCAGAATAGTGACTTGAGCTCTGGAGGTGACAGGAGGACAAGACACGATGAAACAGCAGAATAGTGACTACAGCTCAGGAGGTGACTGGAGGATAAGACACGATGCAACAGCAGAATAGTGACTACAGCTCTGGAGGTGTCTGGAGGATAAGACACGATGAAACAGCAGAATAGTGACTGCAGCTCTGGAGGTGGCTGGAGGATGGGAAATGATGTAACAGCAGAATAGTGACTACAGCTCTGGAGGGGACTGGAGGATAAGACACAATGTAACAGCAGAATGATGAGTGCAGCTCTGGAGGTGACTGGAGGATAAGAGGCGATGTAACAGCAGAATAGTGAGTGCAGATCTGGAGGTGACTGGAGGATAAGACCTGATGTAACAGCAGAATAGTGACGCAGCTCTGGACGTGACTGGAGGATAAGACACGATGTAACAGCAGAACAGTGACTGCACTTCAGGAAGTGACTGGAGGATAAGACATGATGTAACAGCAGAATAGTGAGTGCAGCTCTGGAGGTGACTGGCGGATAAAACATGATGTAACAGCAAAATAGTGAGTGCAGCTCTGGAGGTGACTGGAGGATAAGACACGATGTAACAACAGAATAGTGAGTGCAGCTCTGGAGGTGACTGGCGGATAAAACTGATGTAACAGCAGAATAGTGAGAGCAGCTCTGGAGGTGACTGGAGGATAAGACGTGATGTAACAGCAGAATAGTGAGTGCAGCTCTGGAGTTGACTGGAGGATAAAACATGATGTAACAACAGAATAGTGAGTGCAGCTCTGGAGGTGATTGGAGGATATGACGTGATGTAACAGCAGAATATTGACTGCAGCTCTGGAGGTGACTGGAGGATAAGATACGATGTAACAGCAGAATAGTGAGTGCAGCTATGGAGGTGACTGGAGGATAAGACGTGATGTAACAGCAGAATATAGATTGCAGCTCTGGAGATGACTGGAGTATAAGACACGATGTAACAGCAGAATAGTGACTGCAGCTCTGGAGGTGACTGGAGGATAAGATACGATGTAACAAAATAATAGTGAGTGCAGCTCTTGACGTGACTGAAGGATAAGACACGATGTAACAGCAGAATAGTGAGTGCAGCTCTGGAGGTCTCTGGAGGATAAGACAAGATGTAACAGCAGAATAGTGAGTGCAGCTCTGGAGGTGAACGGAGGATAAGACACGATGTAACAGCAGAATAGTGACTGCAGCTCTGGAGGTGACTGGAGGATAAGACATGAAGTAACAGCATAATAGTGAGTGCAGCTCTGGAGTTGACTGGAGGACAAGACACTATGTAACAGCAGAATAGTGACTGCAGCTCATGAGGTGACTGGAGGATAAGACATGATGTAACAGCAGAATAGTGACTGCAGCTCTGGAGGTGGCTGGAGGATAAGACACGATGTAACAGCAGAATAGTAACTGCAGCTCTGGAGGTGACTGGAGGATAAGACACGATGTAACGGCAGAATAGTGACTGCAGCTCTGGAGGAGACTGGAGGATAAGACATGAATTAACAGCAGAATAGTGAGTGCAGCTCTGGAGGTGACTGGAGGATAAGACATGATGTAACAGCAGAATAGTGACTGCAGCTCTTGAGGTGACTGGAGGATAAGACACGATGTAACATCAGAATAGTGACTGCAGCTCTGGAGGTGAGTGGAGGATAAGACCTGATGTAACAGCAGAATAGTGACTGCAGCTCTGGAGGTGGCTGGAGGATAAGACATGATGTAACAGCAGAATAGTGACTGCAGCTCTGGAGGTGACAGGAGGATAAGACACGATGTAACAGCAGAATAATGATTGCAGCTCTGGAGGTGACAGGAGAATAAGACATGATGTAACAGCAGAATAGTGAGTGCAGTTCTGGAGGTGGCTGGAGGATAAGACATGATGTAACACCAGAACAGTGACTGCAGCTCTTGAGGTGACTGAAGGATAAGACATGAAGTAACAGCAGAATAGTGAGTGCAGCTCTGGAGTTGACTGGACGATAAGATACGATGTAACAGCAGAATAGAGAGTGCAGCTCTTGAGGTGACTGGCGGAATATAGATGATGTAACAGCAGAATAGTGACTGCAGCTCTGGAGGTGACAGGAGGATAAGACACGATGTAACAGCAGAATAGTGTCTGCAGCTCTGGAGGTGTCTGGAGTATAAGACACGATGTAACAGCAGAATAGTGACTGCAGCTCTGGAGGTGACTGAAGGATAAGACACGATGTAACAGCAGAATAGTGACTGCAGCTCTGGAGGTGTCTGGAGGATAAGACACGATGTAACAGCAGAATAGTGAGTGCAGCTCTGGAAGTGAACGGAGGTAAGACACGATGTAACAGCAGAATAGTGATTGCAGCTCTGGAGGTGACTGGAGGATAAGACACGATGTGACAACAGAATAGTGTCTGCAGCTCTGGAGGTGTCTGGAGGATAAGACACGATGTAACAGCAGAATAGTGAGTGCAGCTCTGGAGGTGAACGGAGGATAAGACACGATGTAACAGCAGAATAGTGACTGCAGCTCTGGAGGTGACTGGAGGATAAGACACGATGTAACAGCAGAATAGAGACTGGAGCTCTGGAGGTGAATGGAGGATAAGATACGATGTAACAAAATAATAGTGAGTGCAGCTCTTGAGGTGACTGGAGGATAAGACACGATGTAACAGCAGAATAGTGAGTGCAGCTCTGGAGGTGTCTGGAGGATAAGACACGATGTAACAGCAGAATAGTGAGTGCAGCTCTGGAGGTGACTGGAAGATAAGACATGATGTAACAGCAGAATGGTGACTGCAGCTCTGGAGGTGACTGGAAGATAAGACATGATGTAACAGCAGAATAGTGAATTCAGCTCTGGAGGTAAATGGAGGATAATACACGATGTAACAGTAGAATAGTGACTGTAGCTCTGGAGGTGGCTGGAGGATAATAGATGATGTAACAGCAGAATAGTGACTGCAGCTCTGGAGGTGACAGGAGGATAAGACATGATGTAACAGCATAATAGTGAGTGCAGCTCTGGAGGTGACTGGAGGATAAAACACTATGTAACAGCAGAATAGTTAGTGTAGCTCAGGAGGTGACTGGAGGATAAGACACGATGAAACAGCAGAATAGTGACTACAGCTCTGGAGGTGGCTGGAGGATAAGACATGATGTAACAGCAGAATAGTGACTACAGCTCTGGAGGTGACTGGAGGATAAGACACAATGTAACAGCAGAATGATGAGTGCAGTTCTGGAGGTGACTGGAGGATAAGACATGAAATAACAGCATAACAGTGAGTGCAGCTCTGGAGGTGACTGGAGGACAAGACATGATGTAACAGCAGAATAGAGACTGCAGCTCATGAGGTGACTGGAGGATAAGACATGATGTAACAGCAGAATAGTGACTGCAGCTCTTGAGGTGACTGGAGGATAAGACACGATGTAACAGCAGAATAGTGACTGCAGCTCTGGAAGTGAGTGGAGGATAAGACCTGATGTAACAGCAGAATAGTGACTGCAGCTCTGGAGGTGGCTGGTGGATAAGACACGATGTAACAGCAGAATAGTGACTGCAGCTCTGGAGGTGACTGGAGGATAAGACACGATGTAACGGCAGAATAGTGACTGCAGCTCTGGAGGAGACTGGAGGATAAGACATGATTTAACAGCAGAATAGTGAGTACAGCTCTGGAGGTGGCTGGAGGATAAGACATGATTTAACAGCAGAATAGAGAGTGCAGCTCTGGAGGTGACTGGAGGATAAGACCTGATGTAACAGCAGAATAGTGACTGCAGCTCTGGAGGTGACTGGAGGATAAGACATGAAGTAACAGCATAATAGTGAGTGCAGCTCTGGAGGTGACTGGAGGACAAGACACGATGTAACAGCAGAATAGTGACTGCAGCTCATGAGGTGACTGGAGGATAAGACATGATGTAACAGCAGAATAGTGACTGCAGCTCTTGAGGTGACTGGAGGATAAGACACGATGTAACATCAGAATAGTGACTGCAGCTCTGGTGGTGAGTGGAGGATAAGATACGATGTAACAGCAGAATAGAGAGTGCAGCTCTTGAGGTGACTGGCGGAATATAGATGATGTAACAGCAGAATAGTGACTGCAGCTCTGGAGGTGACAGGAGGATAAGACACGATGTAACAGAAGAATAATGATACCAGCTCTGGAGGTGACTAGAGGATAAGACCTGATATAACAGCAGAATAGTGACTGCAGCTCTGGAGGTGACTGGAAGATAAGACATGATGTAACAGCAGAATGGTGAATTCAGCTCTGGAGGTAACTGGAGGATAATACACGATGTAACAGTAGAATAGTGACTGTAGCTCTGGAGGTGGCTGGAGGATAATAGATGATGTAACAGCAGAATAGTGAGTGCAGCTCTGGAGGTGGCTGGAGGATAAGACATGATTTAAAAGCACAATAGTGAGTGCAGCTATGGAGTTGACTGGAGGATAAGATACGATGTAACAGCAGAATAGTGAGTGCAGCTCTGGAGGTGACTGGAGGATAAGACATGATTTAACAGTGGAATAGTGATTGCAGCTCTGGAGGTGACAGGAGGATAAGACACGATGTAACAGCAGAATAATGATTGCAGCTCTGGAGGTGACTGGAGGATAAGACCTGATGTAACAGCAGAATAGTGACTGCAGCTCTGGAGGTGAGTGGAAGATAAGACACGATGTAACAGTAGAATAGTGAGTCCATCTCTGGAGGTGAATGGAGGATAAGACCTGATGTAACAGCAGAATAGTGACAGCAGCTCTGGAGGTGACTGGAGGATAAGACATGATGTAACAGCAGAATAGTGACTGCAGCTCTGGAGGTGAGTGGAGGATAAGACCAGATGTAACAGCAGAATGGTGAATTCAGCTCTGGAGGATAATACACGATGTAACAGTAGAATAGTGACAGTAGCTCTGGAGGTGGCTGGAGGATAATAGATGATGTAACAGCAGAATAGTGACTGCAGCTCTGGAGGTGACTGGAGGATAAGACATGATGTAACAGCAGAATAGTGAGTGCAGTTCTGGAGGTGGCTGGAGGATAAGACATGATGTAACAGCAGAACAGTGACTGCAGCTCTGGAGGTGACTGAAGGATAAGACATGAAGTAACAGCAGAATTGTGAGTGCAGCTCTGGAGTTGACTGGACGATAAGATACGATGTAACAGCAGAATAGAGAGTGCAGCTCTTGAGGTGACTGGTGGAATATAGATGATGTAACAGCAGAATAGTGACTGCAGCTCTGGAGGTAACTGGAGGATAAGACATGATGTAACAGCAGAATAGTGAGTGCAGCTCTGGAGGTGACTGGAGGATAATACACTATGTAACAGCAGAATAGTGAGTGCAGCTATGGAGGTGACAGGAGGATAAGACACGATGTAACAGCAGAATAATGATTGCAGCTCTGGAGGTGACTGGAGGATAAGACCTGATGTAACAGCAGAATAGTGACTGCAGCTCTGGAGGTGAGTGGAAGATAAGACATGATTTAACAGCAGAATGGTGAGTGCAGCTCTGTATGTGACTGGAGGATAAGACATGATGTAACAGCAGAATGGTGAATTCAGCTCTGGAGGTAACTGGAGGATAAGACACGATGTAACAGTAGAATAGTGAGTCCATCTCTGGAGGTGAATGGAGGATAAGACCTGATGTAACAGCAGAATAGTGACAGCAGCTCTGGAGGTGACTGGAGGATAAGACATGATGTAACAGCAGAATAGTGAGTGCAGTTCTGGAGGTGGCTGGAGGAAAAGACATGATATAACAGCAGAACAGTGACTGCAGCTCTGGAGGTGACTGAAGGATAAGACATGAAGTAACAGCAGAATTGTGAGTGCAGCTCTGGAGTTGACTGGACGATAAGATACGATGTAACAGCAGAATAGAGAGTGCAGCTCTTGAGGTGACTGGCGGAATATAGATGATGTAACAGCAGAATAGTGACTGTAGCTCTGGAGGTGACAGGAGGATAAGACACGATGTAACAGAAGAATAATGATTGCAGCTCTGGAGGTGACTAGAGGATAAGACCTGATGTAACAGCAGAATAGTGACTGCAGCTCTGGAGGTGACTGGAAGATAAGACATGATGTAACAGCAGAATGGTGAATTCAGCTCTGGAGGTAACTGGAGGATAATACACGATGTAACAGTAGAATAGTGACTGTAGCTCTGGAGGTGGCTGGAGGATAATAGATGATGTAACAGCAGAATAGTGAGTGCACCTCTTGAGGTGACTGGAGGATAAGACACGATGTAACAGCAGAACAGTGTCTGCAGCTCTGGAGGTGTCTGGAGTATAAGACACTGGAGGATAAGACACGATGTAACAGCAGAATAGTGTCTGCAGCTCTGGAGGTGTCTGGAGTATAAGACACGATGTAACAGCAGAATAGTGACTGCAGCTCTGGAGGTGACTGAAGGATAAGACACGATGTAACAGCAGAATAGTGACTGCAGCTCTGGAGGTGTCTGGAGGATAAGACACGATGTAACAGCAGAATAGTGAGTGCAGCTCTGGAAGTGAACGGAGGTAAGACACGATGTAACAGCAGAATAGTGATTGCAGCTCTGGAGGTGACTGGAGGATAAGACACGATGTAACAACAGAATAGTGTCTGCAGCTCTGGAGGTGTCTGGAGGATAAGACACGATGTAACAGCAGAATAGTGAGTGCAGCTCTGGAGGTGAATGGAGGATAAGACACGATGTAACAGCAGAATAGTGACTGCAGCTCTGGAGGTGACTGGAGGATAAGACACGATGTAACAGCAGAATAGAGACTGGAGCTCTGGAGGTGAATGGAGGATAAGATACGATGTAACAAAATAATAGTGAGTGCAGCTCTTGAGGTGACTGGAGGATAAGACACGATGTAACAGCAGAATAGTGAGTGCAGCTCTGGAGGTGTCTGGAGGATAAGACACGATGTAACAGCAGAATAGTGAGTGCAGATCTGGAGGTGACTGGAGGATAAGACCTGATGTAACAGCAGAATAGAGACGCAGCTCTGGAGGTGACTGGAGGATAAGACACGATGTAACAGCAGAATAGTGTCTGCAGCTCTGGTGGTGTCTGCAGGATAAGACACGATGTAACAGCAGAATAGTGAGTGCAGCTCTGGAGGTGGCTGGAGGATAAGACACAATGTAACAGCAGAATAGTGACTGCAGCTCTGGAGGTGACTGGAGGATAAGACACGATGTAACAGCAGAATAGGGAGTGCAGATCTGGAGGTGACTGGAGGATAAGACCTGATGTAACAGCAGAATAGAGACGCAGCTCTGGAGGTGACTGGAGGATAAGACACGATGTAACAGCAGAATAGTGTCTGCAGGTCTGGAGGTGTCTGGAGGATAAGACACGATGTAACAGCAGAATAGTGAGTGCAGCTCTGGAGGTGGCTGGAGGATAAGACACGATGTAACAGCAGAATAGTGACTGCAGCTCTGGAGGTGACTGGAGGATAAGACACGATGTAACAGCAGAATAGTGAGTGCAGCTCTGGAGGTGACTGGAGGATAAGACCTTATGAAACAGCAGAATAGAGACTACAGCTCTTGAGGTGACTGGAGGATAAGACACGATGTAACAGCAGAATAGTGAGTGCACCTCTTGAGGTGACTGGAGGATAAGACACGATGTAACAGCAGAATAGTGTCTGCAGCTCTGGAGGTGTCTGGAGTATAAGACACGATGTAACAGCAGAATAGTGAGTGCAGCTCTGGAGGTGGCTGGAGGATAAGACACGATGTAACAGCAGAATAGTGACTGCAGCTCTGGAGGTGTCTGGAGAATAAGACACGATGTAACATCAGAATAGTGAGTGCAGATCTGGAGGTGAACGGAGGATAAGACACGATGTCACAGCAGAATAGTGATTGCAGCTCTGGAGGTGACTGGAGGATAAGACACGATGTAACAGCAGAATAGTGACTGCAGCTCTGGAGGTGAACGGAGGATAAGACACGATGTAACAGCAGAATAGTGACTGCAGCTCTGGAGGTGACTGGAGGATAAGACACGATGTAACAGCAGAATAGAGACTGGAGCTCGAGATGACTGGAGTATAAGACACGATGTAACAGCAGAATAGTGACGGCAGCTCTGGAGGTGAATGGAGGATAAGATACGATGTAACAACATAATAGTGAGTGCAGCTCTTGAGGTGACTGGAGGTTAAGACACGATGTAACAGCAGAATAGTGAGTGCAGCTCTGGAGGTGTCTGGTGGATAAGACACGATGTAACACCAGAATAGTGAGTGCAGATCTGGAGGTGACTGGAGGATAAGACCTGATGTAACAGCAGAATAGAGATGCAGCTCTGGAGGATAAGACACGATGTAACAGCAGAATAGTGTCTGCAGCTCTGGAGGTGTCTGGAGAATAAGACACGATGTAACAGCAGAATAGTGAGTGCAGCTCTGGAGGTGGCTGGAGGATAAGACACGATGTAACAGCAGAATAGTGACTGCAGCTCTGGAGGTGACTGGAGGATAAGACACGATGTAACAGCAGAATAGTGAGTGCAGCTCTGGAGGTGACTAGAGGATAAGACCTTATGAAACAGCAGAATAGAGACTACAGCTCTTGAGGTGACTGGAGGATAAGACACGATGTAACAGCAGAATAGTGAGTGCAGCTCTTGAGGTGACTGGAGGATAAGACACGATGTAACAGCAGAATAGTGTCTGCAGCTCTGGAGTATAAGACACGATGTAACAGCAGAATAGTGAGTGCAGCTCTGGAGGTGGCTGGAGGATAAGACACGATGTAACAGCAGAATAGTGACTGCAGCTCTGGAGGTGTCTGGAGAATAAGACACGATGTAACATCAGAATAGTGAGTGCAGATCTGGAGGTGACTGGAGGATAAGACCTGATGTAACAGCAGAATAGTGACGCAGCAATGGAGGTGACTGGAGGATAAGACATGATGTAACAGCAAAATCGAGATTACAGCTCGGGAGGTGACTGGAGGATAAGACACGATGTAACAGCAGAATAGTAATTGCAGCTCTGGAGGTGACTGGAGGATAAGACACGATGTAACAACAGAATAGTGTCTGCAGCTCTGGAGGTGTCTGGAGGATAAGACACGATGTAACAGCAGAATAGTGAGTGCAGCTCTGGAGGTGAACGGAGGATAAGACACGATGTAACAGCAGAATAGTGACTGCAGCTCTGGAGGTGACTGGAGGATAAGACACGATGTAACAGCAGAATAGAGACTGGAGCTCTGGAGATGACTGGAGTATAAGACACGATGTAACAGCAGAATAGTGACTGCAGCTCTGGAGGTGAATGGAGGATAAGATACGATGTAACAAAATAATAGTGAGTGCAGCTCTTGTGGTGACTGGAGGATAAGACACGATGTAACAGCAGAATAGTGAGTTCAGCTCTGGAGGTGTCTGGAGGATAAGACACGATGTAACAGCAGAATAGTGAGTGCAGATCTGGAGGTGACTGGAGGATAAGACACGATGTAACAGCAGAATAGGGAGTGCAGATCTGGAGGTGACTGGAGGATAAGACCTGATGTAACAGCAGAATAGAGACGCAGCTCTGGAGGTGACTGGAGGATAAGACACGATGTAACAGCAGAATAGTGTCTGCAGGTCTGGAGGTGTCTGGAGGATAAGACACGATGTAACAGCAGAATAGTGAGTGCAGCTCTGGAGGTGGCTGGAGGATAAGACACGATGTAACAGCAGGATAGTGACTGCAGCTCTGGAGGTGACTGGAGGATAAGACACGATGTAACAGCAGAATAGTGAGTGCAGCTCTGGAGGTGACTGGAGGATAAGACCTTATGAAACAGCAGAATAGAGACTACAGCTCTTGAGGTGACTGGAGGATAAGACACGATGTAACAGCAGAATAGTGAGTGCACCTCTTGAGGTAACTGGAGGATAAGACACGATGTAACAGCAGAATAGTGTCTGCAGCTCTGGAGGTGTCTGGAGTATAAGACACGATGTAACAGCAGAATAGTGAGTGCAGCTCTGGAGGTGGCTGGAGGATAAGACACGATGTAACAGCAGAATAGTGACTGCAGCTCTGGAGGTGTCTGGAGAATAAGACACGATGTAACATCAGAATAGTGAGTGCAGATCTGGAGGTGAACGGAGGATAAGACACGATGTAACAGCAGAATAGTGATTGCAGCTCTGGAGGTGACTGGAGGATAAGACACGATGTAACAGCAGAATAGTGTCTGCAGCTCTGGAGGTGTCTGGAGGATAAGACACGATGTAACAGCAGAATAGTGACTGCAGCTCTGGAGGTGAACGGAGGATAAGACACGATGTAACAGCAGAATAGTGACTGCATCTCTGGAGGTGACTGGAGGATAAGACACGATGTAACAGCAGAATAGAGACTGGAGCTCGAGATGACTGGAGTATAAGACACGATGTAACAGCAGAATAGTGACGGCAGCTCTGGAGGTGAATGGAGGATAAGATACGATGTAACAACATAATAGTGAGTGCAGCTCTTGAGGTGACTGGAGGTTAAGACACGATGTAACAGCAGAATAGTGAGTGCAGCTCTGGAGGTGTCTGGTGGATAAGACACGATGTAACACCAGAATAGTGAGTGCAGATCTGGAGGTGACTGGAGGATAAGACACGATGTAACAGCAGAATAGTGTCTGCAGCTCTGGAGGTGTCTGGAGAATAAGACACGATGTAACAGCAGAATAGTGAGTGCAGCTCTGGAGGTGGCTGGAGGATAAGACACGATGTAACAGCAGAATAGTGACTGCAGCTCTGGAGGTGACTGGAGGATAAGACACGATGTAACAGCAGAATAGTGAGTGCAGCTCTGGAGGTGACTAGAGGATAAGACCTTATGAAACAGCAGAATAGAGACTACAGCTCTTGAGGTGACTGGAGGATAAGACACGATGTAACAGCAGAATAGTGAGTGCAGCTCTTGAGGTGACTGGAGGATAAGACACGATGTAACAGCAGAATAGTGTCTGCAGCTCTGGAGTATAAGACACGATGTAACAGCAGAATAGTGAGTGCAGCTCTGGAGGTGGCTGGAGGATAAGACACGATGTAACAGCAGAATAGTGACTGCAGCTCTGGAGGTGTCTGGAGAATAAGACACGATGTAACATCAGAATAGTGAGTGCAGATCTGGAGGTGACTGAAGGATAAGACCTGATGTAACAGCAGAATAGTGACGCAGCAATGGAGGTGACTGGAGGATAAGACATGATGTAACAGCAAAATCGAGATTACAGCTCGGGAGGTGACTGGAGGATAAGACACGATGTAACAGCAGAATAGTAATTGCAGCTCTGGAGGTGACTGGAGGATAAGACACGATGTAACAACAGAATAGTGTCTGCAGCTCTGGAGGTGTCTGGAGGATAAGACACGATGTAACAGCAGAATAGTGAGTGCAGCTCTGGAGGTGAACGGAGGATAAGACACGATGTAACAGCAGAATAGTGACTGCAGCTCTGGAGGTGACTGGAGGATAAGACACGATTTAACAGCAGAATAGAGACTGGAGCTCTGGAGATGACTGGAGTATAAGACACGATGTAACAGCAGAATAGTGACTGCAGCTCTGGAGGTGAATGGAGGATAAGATACGATGTAACAAAATAATAGTGAGTGCAGCTCTTGTGGTGACTGGAGGATAAGACACGATGTAACAGCAGAATAGTGAGTTCAGCTCTGGAGGTGTCTGGAGGATAAGACACGATGTAACAGCAGAATAGTGAGTGCAGATCTGGAGGTGACTGGAGGATAAGACCTGATGTAACAGCAGAATAGAGACGCAGCTCTGGAGGTGACTGGAGGATAAGACACGATGTAACAGCAGAATAGTGAGTGCAGCTCTGGAGGTGGCTGGAGGATAAGACACGATGTATAGTGACTGCAGCTCTGGAGGTGTCTGGAGAATAAGACACGATGTAACATCAGAATAGTGAGTGCAGATCTGGAGGTGACAGGAGGATAAGACCTGATGTAACAGCAGAATAGTGACGCAGCTATGGAGGTGACTGGAGGATAAGACATGATGTAACGGCAAAATCGAGATTACAGCTCAGGAGGTGACTGGAGGATAAGACATGATGTAACAGCAGAATAGTAATTGCAGCTCTGGAGGTGACTGGAGGATAAGACACGATGTAACAGCAGAATAGTAATTGCAGCTCTGGAGGTGACTGGAGGATAAGACACGATGTAACAACAGAATAGTGTCTGCAGCTCTGGAGGTGTCTGGAGGATAAGACACGATGTAACAGCAGAATAGTGAGTGCAGCTCTGGAGGTGAACAGAGGATAAGACACGATGTAACAGCAGAATAGTGACTGCAGCTCTGGAGGTGACTGGAGGATAAGACAAGATGGCACAGCAGAATAGAGACTGGAGCTCTGGAGATGACTGGAGTATAAGACACGATGTAACAGCAGAATAGTGACTGCAGCTCTGGAGGTGAATGGAGGATAAGATACGATGTAACAAAATAATAGTGAGTGCAGCTCTTGAGGTGACTGGAGGATAAGACACGATGTAACAGCAGAATAGTGAGTGCAGCTCTGGAGGTGTCTGGAGGATAAGACACGATGTAACAGCAGAATAGTGAGTGCAGCTCTGGAGGTGGCTGGAGGATAAGACTCGATGTAACAGCAGAATAGTGACTGCAGCTCTGGAGGTGACTGGAGGATAAGACACGATGTAACAGCAGAATAGGGAGTGCAGATCTGGAGGTGACTGGAGGATAAGACCTGATGTAACAGCAGAATAGAGACGCAGCTCTGGAGGTGACTGGAGGATAAGACACGATGTAACAGCAGAATAGTGTCTGCAGGTCTGGAGGTGTCTGGAGGATAAGACACGATGTAACAGCAGAATAGTGAGTGCAGCTCTGGAGGTGGCTGGAGGATAAGACACGATGTAACAGCAGAATAGTGACTGCAGCTCTGGAGGTGACTGAAGGATAAGACACGATGTAACAGCAGAATAGTGAGTGCAGCTCTGGAGGTGACTGGAGGATAAGACCTTATGAAACAGCAGAATAGAGACTACAGCTCTTGAGTTGACTGGAGGATAAGACACGATGTAACAGCAGAATAGTGAGTGCAGCTCTTGAGGTGACTGGAGGATAAGACACGATGTAACAGCAGAATAGTGTCTGCAGCTCTGGAGGTGTCTGGAGTATAAGACACGATGTAACAGCAGAATAGTGAGTGCAGCTCTGGAGGTGGCTGGAGGATAAGACACGACGTAACAGCAGAATAGTGACTGCAGCTCTGGAGGTGTCTGGAGAATAAGACACGATGTAACATCAGAATAGTGAGTGCAGATCTGGAGGTGAACGGAGGATAAGACATGATGTAACAGCAGAATAGTGATTGCAGCTCTGGAGGTGACTGGAGGATAAGACATGATGTAACAGCAGAATAGTGTCTGCAGCTCTGGAGGTGTCTGGAGGATAAGACACGATGTAACAGCAGAATAGTGACTGCAGCTTTGGAGGTGAACGGAGGATAAGACACGATGTAACAGCAGAATAGTGACTGCAGCTCTGGAGGTGACTGGAGGATAAGACACGATGTAACAGCAGAATAGAGACTGGAGCTCGAGATGACTGGAGTATAAGACACGATGTAACAGCAGAATAGTGACTGCAGCTCTGGAGGTGAATGGAGGATAAGATACGATGTAACAAAATAATAGTGAGTGCAGCTCTTGAGGTGACTGGAGGATAAGACACGATGTAACAGCAGAATAGTGAGTGCAGCTCTGGAGGTGTCTGGTGGATAAGACACGATGTAACAGCAGAATAGTGAGTGCAGATCTGGAGGTGACTGGAGGATAAGACCTGATGTAACAGCAGAATAGAGACGCAGCTCTGGAGGATAAGACACGATGTAACAGCAGAATAGTGTCTGCAGCTCTGGAGGTGTCTGGAGGATAAGACACGATGTAACAGCAGAATAGTGAGTGCAGCTCTGGAGGTGGCTGGAGGATAAGACACGATGTAACAGCAGAATAGTGACTGCAGCTCTGGAGGTGACTGGAGGATAAGACACGATGTAACAGCAGAATAGTGAGTGCAGCTCTGGAGGTGACTGGAGGATAAGACCTTATGAAACAGCAGAATAGAGACTACAGCTCTTGAGGTGACTGGAGGATAAGACACGATGTAACAGCAGAATAGTGAGTGCAGCTCTTGAGGTGACTGGAGGATAAGACACGATGTAACAGCAGAATAGTGTCTGCAGCTCTGGAGTATAAGACACGATGTAACAGCAGAATAGTGAGTGCAGCTCTGGAGGTGGCTGGAGGATAAGACACGATGTAACAGCAGAATAGTGACTGCAGCTCTGGAGGTGTCTGGAGAATAAGACACGATGTAACATCAGAATAGTGAGTTCAGATCTGGAGGTGACTGGAGGATAAGACCTGATGTAACAGCAGAATAGTGACGCAGCTATGGAGGTGACTGGAGGATAAGACATGATGTAACAGCAAAATCGAGATTACAGCTCTGGAGGTGACTGGAGGATAAGACACGATATTACAGCAGAATAGTGACTGCAGCTCTGGAGGTGACTGGGGGATAAGACCTGATATAACAGCAGAATAATGACTGCAGCTGTGGAGGTCACTGGAAGATAGGACATGATGTAAGAGTAGAATAGTGACTGCAGCTCTGGAGGTGACTGGAGGATAAGACATGATGTAACAGCAGAATAATGACTGCAGCTGTGGAGGTCACTGGAAGATAGGACATGATGTAAGAGTAGAATAGTGACTGCAGCTCTGGAGGTGACTTGAGGATAAGACATGATGTAACAGCAGAATAGTGACTGCAGCTCGGGAGGTGGCTGGAGAATAAGACATGATGTAACAGCAGAATAGTGACTACAGCTCTGGAGGTGACTGGAGGATAAGACACAGTGTAACAGCAGAATAGTGACTACAGCTCTGGAGGTGACTGGAGGATAAGACACAGTGTAACAGCAGAATGGTGAGTGCAGCTTTGGAGGTGACTGGAGGATAAGACCTGATGTAACAGCAGAATAGTGATTGCAGCTCTGGAGGTGACTGTAGGATAAGACACGATGTAACAGCAGAATAGTGACTGCAGCTCTGGAGTTTACTGGAGGATAAGACACGATGTAACAGCAGAATAGTGAGTGCAGCTCTGAAGGTGGCTGGAGGATAAGACACGATGTAACAGCAGAATAGTGACTGCAGCTCTGGAGGTGACTGGAGGATAAGACATGAAGCAATAGCATAATAGTGAGTGCATTTCTGGAGGTGACTGGAGGACAAGACACGATGTAACAGCAGAATAGTGACTGCAGCTCTTGAGGTGACTGGAGGATAAGACACGATGTAATAGCAGAATAGTGACTGCAGCTCTTGAGGTGACTGGAGGATAAGACAAGATGTAACAGCAGAAGAGTGAGTGCAGCTCTGGAGGTGACAGGAGGATAAGACACGATGTAACGGCAGAATAGTGACTACAGCTTGGGAGGTGACTGGAGGATAAGACACGATGTAACAGCAGAATAGTGATTGCAGCTCTGGAGGAGACTGGAGGATAAGACATGATGTAACAGCAGAATAGTGAGTGCAGCTCTTGAGGATAAGACACGATATTACAGCAGAATAGTGACTGCAGCTCTGGAAATGACTGGAGGATAAGACTTGATGTAACACCAGAATAGTGACTGCAGCTCTGGAGGTGACTGGAAGATAGGACATGATGTAACAGCAGAATAGTGTTTGCAGCTCTGGAGGTGACTGGAGGATAAGACATGATGCAACAGCAGAATAATGACTGCAGCTGTGGAGGTGACTAGAAGATAGGTCATAATGTAACAGCAGAAGAGTGACTGCAGCTCTGGAGGTGACTGGAGGATAAGACATGATGTAACAGCAGAATAGTGACTGCAGCTCTGGAGGTGGCTGGAGTGTAAGACATGATGTAACAGCAAAATAGTGACTACACCTCTGGAGGTGACTGGAGGATAAGACAATGTAACAGCAGAATGGTGAGTGCAGCTCTGGAGGTGACTGGAGGATAAGACACGATGTAACAGCAGAATAGTGAGTGCAGCTCTGGAGGTGACTGGAGGATAAGACCTGATTTAACAGCAGAATAGTGACTGCAGCTCTGGAGGTGACTGGAGGATAAGACACGATGTAACAGCAGAATAGTGATACAGCCCCATCCTGCAGTATATCTCACCTCCCACCTATATACAGCCCCATCCTGTAGTATATCCCACCTCTCACCTATATACAGCCCCATCCTGTAGTATATCCCACCTCTCACCTATATACAGCCCCATCCTGCAGTATATCCCACCTCTCACCGATATACAGCCCCATCCTGCAGTATATCCCACCTCTCACCTATATACAGCCCTATCCTGCAGTATATGCCACCTCTCACCTATATACAGCCCCATCCTGCAGTATATCCCACCTCTCACCTATATACAGCCCCATCCTGTAGTATATCCCACCTCTCACCTATATACCGTCCCATCCTGTAGTATATCCCACCTCTCACCTATATACAGCCCTATCCTGCAGTATATCTCACCTCTCACCTATATACAGCCCCATCTTGCAGTATATCCCACCTCTCACCTATATACAGCCCCATCTTGCAGTATATCCCACCTCTCACCTATATACAGCCCCATCCTGCAGTATATCCCACCTCTCACCTATATACAGCCCCATCCTGCAATATATCCCACCTCTCACCTATATACAGCCCCATCCTGCAGTATATCCCACCTCTCACCTATATACAGCCCCATCCTGTAGTATATCCCACCTCTCACCTATATACAGCCCCATCCTGCAGTATATCCCACCTCTCACCTATATACAGCCCCATCCTGCAGTATATCCCACCTCTCACCTATATACAGCCCCATCCTGTAGTATATCCCACCTCTCACCTATATACCGTCCCATCCTGTATTATATCCCACCTCTCACCTATATACAGCCCTATCCTGCAGTATATCACACCTCTCACCTATATACAGCCCCATCCTGTAGTATATGCCACCTCTCACCTATATACAGCCCCATCCTGCAGTATATCCCACCTCTCACCTATATACAGCCCCATCCTGCAGTATATCCCACCTCTCACCTATATACCGTCCCATCCTGTAGTATATCCCACCTCTCACTTATATACAGCCCCATCCTGCAGTATATCCCACCTCTCACCTATATACCGTCCCATCCTGCAGTATATCCCACCTCTCAACCGTATACAGTCCCAGCCTTTAGTTTATTCCACTTCTCATCTATATACTGTCCCATCCTGCAGTATATCCCACCTCTCACCTATATACAGCCCCATCCTGTAGTATATCCCACCTCTCACCTATATACAGCCCCATCCTGCAGTATATCCCACCTCTCACCTATATACAGCCCCATCCTGCAGTATATCCCACCTCTCACCTATATACAGCCCCAGCCTGTAGTATATCCCACGTCTCACCTATATACCGTCCCATCCTGCAGTATATCCCACCTCACCTATATACAGCCCCATCCTGCAGTATATCCCACCTCTCACCTATTTACAGCCCCATCCTGCAGTATATCTCACCTCTCACCTATATACAGCCCCATCTTGCAGTATATCCCACCTCTCACCTATATACAGCCCCATCCTGCAGTATATCCCACCTCTCACCTATATACAGCCCCATCCTGCAGTATATCCCACCTCTCACCTATATACAGCCCCATCCTGCAGTATATCCCACCTCTCACCTATATACCGCCCCATCCTGCAGTATATCCCACCTCTCACCTATATACAGCCCCATCCTGTAGTATATCCCACCTCTCACCTATATACAGCCCCATCCTGCAGTATATCCCACCTCTCACCTATATACAGCCCCATCCTGTAGTATATCCCACCTCTCACCTATATACAGCCCCATCCTGTAGTATATCCCACCTCTCACCTATATACAGCCCCATCCTGTAGTATATCCCACCTCTCACCTATATACAGCCCCATCCTGCAGTATATCTCACCTCTCACCTATATACAGCCCCATCCTGCAGTATATCCCACCTCTCACCTATATACCATCCCATCCTGCAGTATATCCCCCCTCTCATCTATATACTGCCCCAGCCTGTAGTATATCCGCCCTCTCATCTATATACAGCCCCAGCCTGTAGTATATCCCACCTCTCATCTAAATACCGTCCCATCCTGCAGTATATCCCCCCTCTCATCTATATACCGTCCCATCCTGCAGTATATCCCCCCTCTCATCTATATACAGCCCCATCCTGCAGTATATCCCACCTCTCACCTATATACCGTCCCATCCTGCAGTATATCCCCCCTCTCATCTATATACCGCCCCATCCTGCAGTATATCCCCCCTCTCATCTATATACCGTCCCATCCTGCAGTATATCCCACCTCTCAGACCCTCTATATAGCTCTGTATAATGCAGCCCCATATAGTATAATGCACCCCTATTGCCCATTCAGTGTAAAGCACTCCCATATAGTATAATGCAGCCCCATAGTCTTAAATGTAATTTAATGGCCACAACAATGTCCTAAAAAAATACAATACTCACCTCTCCTCCGCGGTCGCCGCAGCTTGTGTTCTATGCGTCGCACCTCCCAGCGTAGAGGACGCTACGTAGTGACGTCATCGTGCTGAGACGTTAGACGCTGAGATAGAACGATGGGGGAGGGAGCGTCAGCTGTGACGTTTCGTCCTCCATCGCTTTCAAGTGTATCTGCAGATGTCGCCTATACAGTGACCCTGCGGAGGGGCCCCCAGCTCAAAGGGCCCAATAGAGGCAAAGCCGCACAGTTTAACCTTTTCAGCTCCGGGTGGCCCCTCAGAGCGCGGGGCCCGGGGCGGTCACAGTCTTTGCCCCCGGTAGCTGCGCTACTACATCACTTCAGCCTGCAGGACCGGGCTCCTCGTAGTGACCTGCGGACTGTGCTGCGGCCTCCGTGTATGAGCTCCGCACTGTGGGAAGCTCTGCCGCCTGGTGACGTTATCCCTCAGAAGAGCTGCTCCATTATACAGGTCTGTGAGGAGCAGGAGAGGATTGTCAGCTGGACACAGAGCAGCTACAGCACAGGGACAGGTGTGATGGGTGAGCTGCTGGGGAAGGTGATGGCAGGTGACTGGTGCCACAACACTGACCACACAGTGACAGCTCTCCCGGCTAACAGTGCCCAAGGCACAAGCTTCACCCCCGGTCCATGCCCCACCTCTGTCCCACCCCCGGTCCATGCCCCACCTCTGTCCCACCCCCGGTCCATGCCCCACCTCTGGTCCATGCCCCACCTCTGTCCCACCCCCGGTCCATGCCCCACCTCTACCCCACCCCCGGTCCATGCCCCCACCTCTACCCCACCCCCGGTCCATGCCCCCACCTCTGCCCCACCCCCGGTCCATGCTCCACCTCTGCCCCACCCCTGGTCCATGCCCCACCCCAGGTCCATGCCCCCACCTCTACCCCACCCCCGGTCCATGCCCCCACCTCTACCCCACCCTCGGTCCATGCCCCCACCTCTACCCCACCCTCGGTCCATGCCCCCACCTCTACCCCACCCTCGGTCCATGCCCCTCCTCTGCCCCACCCCCGGTCCATGCCCCACCTCTGCCCCACTCCCAGTCCATGCCCCACCCCCGGTCCATGTCCCACCTATACCCCACCCCCCCAGTCCATGCCCCACCTCTACCCCACCCCCGGTCCATGCCCCACCCCAGGTCCATGCCCCCACCTCTACCCCACCCCAGGTCCATGCCCCCACCTCTACCCCACTCCCGGTCCATGCCCCACCTCTACCCCACCCCCCGGTCCATGCCCCCACCTCTACCCCACCCCCGGTCCATGCCCCCACCTCCACCCCACTACCGGTCCATGCCCCCACCTCTACCCCACCCCCGGTCCATGCCCCCACCTCCACCCCGGCCATGCCCCCACCTCCACCCCACTACCGGTCCATGCCCCCACCTCTACCCCACCCTCGGTCTATGCCCCCACCTCCACCCCGCACCCCGGCCATGCCCCCACCTCCACCTCACTTCCGGTCCATGCCCCCACCTCTACCCCACCCTCGGTCTATGCCCCCACCTCTACCCCACCCTCGGTCTATGCCCCCACCTTAGTTTAGGTATCTCAATGTGATTTTTTTCAGTGTCATTTTGATGTTAAAGCCTAGAAAAAAAAACAGATTAGTCCTGGAAAGAGCATTGCCCCCTGTCATTCTAACTTCCCAGCTGTGCGATAAAAGGTGGAGATGAATGGAGAGCACAGATCAATATTGTGCGATGTGTCCAAGCATCATTAAACTCATCTAAATGCCATCTATTTCCTTAAAGGGAAACGTCCTAGCTGCTATGTAAACTGCCCCTATAGCGTTGGTAGTGATGCAATGTACATCACTAACACTTTTTTCATTATAATTGGTGCAACTATAATGAGTGTATAGCACTTTACATACTTACTAGCTATTGAACCCGTTCTACGTCCAGGTGGCGAGCATTTTTATTGATATATGGTCTCCCATGCTGGTATGTGCTGCCCCCCTCCTTGTATTTGTGCTGCCCCCATCCTGTCCCCACCATCCAATCCTGGTATGCGTGGCCCCCCTCACCCCCAATCCTGGTATGCGTGGCACCCCTCACCCCCAATCCTGGTATGCATGGCACCCCTCACCCCCAATCCTGGTATGCGTGGCACCCCTCACCCCCAATCCTGGTATGCATGGCACCCCTCACCCCCAATCCTGGTATGCGTGGCACCCGTCACCCCTATCCTGGTGTGTATGGTATCCCTCATCCTGGTATGCATGGCACCCTATCCCTCACTCCCAATCCCGGTATGCGTGGCACCCCTCACCCCCAATCCCGGTGTGCGTGTCACCCCTCATCCCGGTATGTGTGGCTCCCCTCATCCCCAATCCCGGTATGCGTGGCACCCCCAAGCCCGGTATGCATGGCACCCCTCATCCTTATCCTGGTGTGTATGGTATCCCTCATCCTGGTATGCATGGTACCCCATCCCTATCCTGGTGTGTATGGTATCCCTCATCCTTGTATGCATGGCACCCCTCATCCCCAATCCCAGTATGCCTGGCACCCCTAATCCCCCCAATCCCAGTATGCGTGGCACCCCTCATCCCTATCCTGGTGTGTATGGTATCCCTCATCCTGGTATGCGTGGCACCCTATCCCTCACTCCCAATCCCGGTATGCGTGGCACCCCTCACCCCCAATCCCGGTATGCGTGGCATCCCTCATCCCGGTATGCGTGGCTCCCCTCACCCCCAATCCCGGTATGCGTGGCACCCCTCACCCCCAATCCCGGTATGCGTGGCACCCCTCATCCTTATCCTGGTGTGTATGGTATCCCTCATCCTGGTATGCATGGTACCCCATCCCTATCCTGGTGTGTATGGTATCCCTCATCCTGGTATGCATGGCACCCCATCCCTCATTCCCAATCCCGGTATGCGTGGCACCCCTCATCCCCAATCCCGGTATGCATGGCACCCCTCATCCCCAATCATAGTATGCCTGGCACCCCTCATCCCCCCAATCCCGGTATGCGTGGCACCCCTCATCCCTATCCTGGTGTGTATGGTATCCCTCATCCTGGTATGCATGGCACCCTATCCCTCACTCCCAATCCGGTATGCGTGGCACCCCTCACCCCCATTCCCGTTATGCGTGGCACCCCTCATCCCGGTATGCGTGGCTCCCCTCACCCCCAATCCCGGTATGCGTGGAACCCCTCACCCCCAATCCCGGTATTCATGGCACCCCTCATCCTTATCCTGGTGTGTATGGTATCCCTCATCCTGGTATGCATGGTACCCCATCCCTATCCTGGTGTGTATGGTATCCCTCATCCTGGTATGCATGGCACCCCATCCCTCATTCCCAATCCCGGTATGCGTGGCACCCCTCATCCCCAATCCCGGTATGCGTGGCACCCCTCATCCCCAATCCCAGTATGCCTGGCACCCCTCACCCCCAATCCCGGTATGCGTGGCACCCCTCACCCCCCAATCCTGGTATGCGTGGTACCCCTCAATCATGGTATGCGTGGTACCCCTCACCCCCAATCGTCACAGCGCATGCGCGGCTCCCAGCGCTACAAGCTTTGCTGTCAGCTGTGTCATACTGCACAAGCGTCCCATAACTTCAGCGCTCACCGGGAGCAAAATTCAAACACCTGGGCGGCGCCACCTATGGCTGAATGTGAGGATCACACACCTATGACTGAACAAGTAGGTAGGGTATAAGTATATAAAGTGCTATACACTCATTATAGTTGCACCAATTATAATGAAAAAAGTGTGTTAATGATGTACATTGCATCACTATCAACGCTATGAGGGCAGTTTACATAGTAACTAGGATGTGACAGCTTCCCTTTAACATGACAACATGTCAGTTCAGAGTCTTCATAAATGCCTGCTCCAGGAATCTTTTTTTTCCAGCCCCCATCTGGGCTCATCATCTATAATGATGATAATTTACCTTTATCATAAAATCTTTTCCCGCAGCTTGGAATCTCACTATTTCCCGATGCATTGGCTCTTTGCTTCTCATTGTCTCCTGTGTTGCAGTTTATTTCTTCTACTGAATTCTGAGTTTGGAGCAGATGGAATAAAATATATATTCAGGTTCCCCAAGGGGGTGGGCTGCAAGTAATAGATAACTTCAGAGCAGACACGAAATAAAAGCACAGTGAGCCATACTTCGAGTTCTTGACAATTTCTGCTCATCAGTCTGACTGATGAGAATGGAGGAGTAGGAGTTATCTGAATGTATAATCCTTTTTACTTAGAGACTTGTGTTTTTGAAATTTCTCGATAGGCTGGAAACTGAGCGTTATTAGATTTTCTCTCAGTGAATTAATGGCTGGAATAATGTTATTACCTTACAAAAAGGAGTAGTATTGAAGTTCTTTCTGCTTGCATTCATCATGGTTGTATATTACTGCGGTATTTTATTGCTATTTTTAGTTGAGTTATATTAATCACACTAAAATTTATTAAAGAGAATCTGTAACCACCTGCATGATGTAGAGGCAGAGACCATGATTACAGCGATGTATCACTTACTTTACTGGGTGCTGCAGTATTGATTAAAAACAGTTTTATCTGCCACAGATCTAAGAGATCTCTGAATTCTGAGATCTAGATAGCTCCGCCCTCATACCACTGAGCTGCCAATCAGTGATGGAGGCGGGGTTGGACTACCTAGCATCAGGCCAAGTAGTCCTGATAATCTGCTGCTAATAAAACAGTATTTTTTTCAAAACTACATTAACCACTTAAGGACGGAGACAATTATGTCCTTAATGATCAGGCCAATTTTTACAATTCTGTCCACTGTCACTTTATGAGGTAATAACTCTGGAACACTTCAACGGATCCCCCTGATTCTGAGACTGTCCTTTCGTGACATATTGCACTCCATGTTAGTGATAAAATTTCTTCGATATCACTTGCATTTATTTGTGAAAAAAATCAGAAATTTGATGAAAATTTAGAAAATTTCACAATTTTCAAAATTTTAATTTCCATGCCCTTAAATCAGATATACAGTACAGACCAAAAGTTTGGACACACCTTCTCATTTAAAGATTTTTCTGTATTTTCATGACTATGAAAATTGTACATTCACACTGAAGGCATCAAAACTGTGAATTAACACATGTGGAATTATATACTTAACAAAAAAGTGTGAAACAACTGAAAATATGTTTTATATTCTAGGTTCTTCAAAGTAGCCACCTTTTGCTTTGATGACTGCTTTGCACACTCTTGGCATTCTCTTGATGAGCTTCAAGAGGTAGTCACTGGAAATGGTCTTCCAACAATCTTGAAGGAGTTCCCAGAGATGCTTAGCACTTGTTGGCCCTTTTGCCTTCACTCTGCGGTCCAGCTCACCCCAAACCATCTCGATTGGGTTCAGGTCTGGTGACTGTGGAGGCCAGGTCATCTGGCGTAGCACCCCATCACTCTCCCTCTTGGTCAAATAGCCCTTACACAGCCTGGAGGTGTGTTTGGGGTCATTGTCCTGTTGAAAAATAAATGATGGTCCAACTAAACGCAAACCAGATGGAATAGCATGCCGCTGTAAGATGCTGTGGTAGCCATGCTGGTTCAGTATGCCTTCAGTTTTGAATAAATCCCCAACAGTGTCACCAGCAAAGCACCCCCACACCATCACACCTCCTCCTCCATGCTTCACGATGGGAACCAGGCATGTAGAGTCCATCCGTTCACCTTTTCTGCGTCGCACAAATACACGGTGGTTGGAACCAAAGATCTCAAATTTGGACTCATCAGACCAAAGCACTGATTTCCACTGATCTAATGTCCATTCCTTGTGTTCTTTAGCCCAAACAAGTCTCTTCTGCTTGTTGCCTGTCCTTAGAAGTGGTTTCCTAGCAGCTATTTTACCATGAAGGCCTGCTGCACAAAGTCTCCTCTTAACAGTTGTTGTAGAGATGTGTCTGCTGCTAGAACTCTGTGTGGCATTGACCTGGTCTCTAATCTGAGCTGCTGTTAACCTGCGATTTCTGAGGCTGATGACTCGGATAAACTTATCCTCAGAAGCAGAGGTGACTCTTGACTCTTGGTCTTCCTTTCCTGGGGCGGTCCTCATGTGAGCCAGTTTCTTTGTAGCGCTTGATGGTTTTTGCTTCTGCACTTGGGGACACTTTCAAAGTTTTCCCAATTTTTCGCACTGACTGACCTTCATTTCTTAAAGTAATTATGGCCACTCGTTTTTCTCTACTTAGCTGCTTTTTTCTTGCCATAGAACAGTCTATTCAGTAGGACTATCAGTTGTGTATCCACCAGACTTCTGCACAACACAACTGATGGTCCCAACCCCATTTATAAGGCAAGAAATCCCACTTATTAAACCTGACAGGGCACACCTGTGAAGTGAAAACCATTTCTGGTGACTACCTCTTGAAGCTCATCAAGAGAATGCTAAGAGTGTGCAAAGCAGTCATCTAAGCAAAAGGTGGCTACTTTGAAGAACCTAGAATATAAGACATATTTTCAGTTGTTTCACACTTTTTTGTTAAGTATATAATTCCACATGTGTTAATTCATAGTTTTGATGTCTTCAGTGTGAATGTACAATTTTCGTAGTCATGAAAATACAGAAAAATCTTTAAATGAGAAGGTGTGTCCAAACTTTTGGTCTGCACTGTATATATGCAGTATATATCTAACACATATATTTAAATGCAACCAAGGGAACACATAAAAGTGTGGTATAGAAGTAACGGAGTATAAGGTATTTGTATAGCCTAGAGTAAAAATGTCACACTGTAATCTGTGTAATTTATGTGGGATGATGATGATGGCAGCCTAGACAGTCTGAGACGTTCAGAAAAAAGGGGAGAAAGAAAACCGACCAAAAAAGTCTAGATACAAAGTAGAAATATAGTGTAAAGTTTATTGTAAAATCAGGGAGGTAACATTCGCATAACAAGGAAGGGGTGCACGTGCAAAGTACAGGATGGGCCATTTATATGGAAACACCTATATAAAATGGGAATGGTTGGTGATATCAACTTCCTGTTTTTGGCACATTAGTATATGGGAGGGGGAAAACTTTTCCAGATGGGTGGTGACCATGGTGGCCATTTTGAAGTCGGCCATTTTGGATCCAACTTTATTTTTTTCAATGGGAATAGGGTTATGTAACACATCAAACTTATTCAGAATTTCATAAGAAAAACAATGGTGTACTTGTTTTTAACGTAACTTTATTCTTTCATGAGTTTTTTACAAGTTTATGACCACTGATAAAATGTGTTCAAAGTGCTGCCCATTGTGTTGGATTGTCAATGCAACCCTCTTCTCCCACTCTTGACACACTGACAGCAACACCGCAGAAGAAATGCCAGCACAGGCTTCCAGTATCCGTTGTTTCAGATGCTGCACATCTCGTATCCTCACAGCATAGACAATTGGCTTCAGATGACCCCAAAGATAAAATTCTAAGGGGGTCAGATTGGGAGACCTTGGTGGCCATTCAACTGGCCCACGCCGACCAATCCACTTTCCAGGAAACTGTTCATGTAGGAATGCTCGCACCTGACACCCATAATGTGGTGGTGACCATCTTGTTGGAAAAACTCAGAGAACGTGCCATCTTCAGTGCATAAAGAGGTCAACATGTCATCATGTAGCAATTTCAGATATCCAGTGGCACAAGTTTTCTTGTGTTTGCAATGTGTTACATATATATGTATGTGTGTGTGTACGTATATGCATGTGTGTGTGTATATATATATATATATATATATATATATATATATATATATATACCAAAAACTCCAAAAATTGAGACAGGGCATATGTTGTCATACGTGCAATGCATAGATGTGCAGTGACACTGTGGCCATTTGACAAGCAGAACGTGAGATAAAAACAAAATGAGCAAATATCCTGTAGTAAGTAAGTAAATAAGAATAGTACATGTAAATAACATAGGGTATAGGGTGCTTAGCTGCCACTGGTTAAATAAAAAACGTAAAAGCCATCCCATCACGACACGTCACATACTTATATATATATATATATATATATATAGGTACCCCAAAAAATGAGAATTATTTATTTTTTATTTAACATAACATCTTGAAAACATTAGTCCTCTTCAAAAATCCTGTCCATTAGATGATTTTCACTTGTTCCAACGGGTTTTCCAGAGTTCAAAACATTTTTTATCTTCTTCTGAACTAATGCTGTTAAATGCCTCCAGCTATTTTCTGTTAACCTCTTTTTTGTCCTGAAAACGCTTCCCTTTTAGTTTTTCTTCATCTTTGGGAATAAGAAGAAGTCGCAGGGGGGTATGTCGGGTGAGAAGTCATTGTCATGCCGTTTTTGCTAAATCCTGGTTGATTTTCTGCGCTGTGTGGGAAGGCGCGTTATCATGATGATGCCAGTCCCCCGATCGCCACAGTTCAGGTAGTTTTTTTCTCACTGCCTCTCTCAATGTGGGCGTGTATGTATCCGCCCTCGGGATACAACTCATGCGATACACACGTCCCTCTCCTCCTCTCCCCGTGTATGGGTATAACACACTGATACATCACTTACATCGTCATTTCTGGTCTCATGACTTCCGGTCCGGACTGGCTGTGGAACACTGATCATCACCGGCAACCGTTTACCTCTAATTATGGTTATGATAAAATACATTGAACATTCATGGAGAAACATATTCCCCACGAAGTCTTGTGGGTCACGGCAATACGCGTAGGGTTCTCCCTGCATCCCCTCTGACACCACAACCCCTCTTTGCACATACTGACAGCAATGGGTAATATTCTACCACCTCATTACATGCACCTTTTCATGCAGTCTCTGGCGTGAGATGGCTCTATGCTTGGATTTTACCGTTCTTTTTTTATTATGACCCACTAGAACAGCTACATTCAACTGTGTAAAGTGTTTGACATGATAGGCATTTCTATATACCTCTCCCAGAGCAACCCATTTTTGCATGTTCATGTATGCTATTGCCTCCTGTCTTTGGTTATCTGCTAGGAATATATTTAGGACGTCTTTTTGTTATATTTGTATGTACTGACTTTATTCTACATACAATAGATATTTGTACGTATTGGGAACTGTATATGATGACACTACCTTGTGTAGTATCTTCCCACTTTTATGATGGCCTTCTTTCCCTTGTTCATTAACTGTCTGGGTTTCTGTATTGTATTTGGGATTTACCATTGCTAGTGTGGATTTGGCTATAGATTGTGCATCTTGGGGTCTGTATGCTTATTATTTACTATTATTGATGACTACTGTCATGTGGGAAACAGTTGTATACCATGTCTATGGTTTTTAAATGCTTTTAATAGTGTGCTTATGTTCAATAAACTTTTTGCGATTTTTCTATTGCAGGTGTGCATGTACTTATGTAGTGCCCTTTGTAATGCCTTCAAATCCTCCAGATGATCCCATTCCAATACCGCCCGGACTTTTGCTGGATCCATGCGAAAACCGGTGGAGGACAACACATATCCTAGGAAAGGCATTTCCTCAACTGAGAACTTACACTTCTTAGGCTTAATATATAATTTTTTGTCTCGAAGAATATGTAAAACCTGCCTGACGTGAACCTGGTGCGACTCAAGGTCAGGAGAATAAATTAGTATGTCATCCAGATAGGCAGATTCGTGGTTATCTATCAGATGACTAAAAATGTAGTTTATGAAGTTTTGAAAGACAGCTTGTGCCTTTGTCAACCCAAAGGGCATCACCAGATTCTCATAGTGTCCCTCAGGCGTGTTAAACACTTTTTTCCACTCATCCCCCTCTTTAATTCGGACAAGATTATACGCCCCCCTAAGGCCCATCTTAGAGAACCATTTTGCCCCTTCAATTTGATTGAAGAGGTCAGGAATGAGAGGAAGCGGATAAGGATCACTGACAAGTTCAAGGAAATCCAGGTAAGGGCGTAACCCCCCCATCTTTTTTCTTTACAAAAAAGAAACCAGCGCAATGGGGAAGAGGATGGTCTGATATGACCTTTAGTCAGGCTTTCCGTGATTTAGTTTTTCATGGCCTGCCTCTCCGAACCAGATATGTTATAGAGTCTGCTCTTTGGCAGCTTGGCCCCCGGAATGAGATTTATAGTGCTATCATAAGGACGATGGGGAGGGAGTTTTTGGCACCCCTGCTCCGATAACTCTTCCCCAAAATCTGACAGGTAATTAGGCACAGACCGGGTATCCACCCTTGCCAACCGGGTACCCAAGCAGTGCTCTTGACAATACCCACTCCATTTAACAATCTCCTGAGTCTGCCAATCAACAACAGGTTTGTGCACGGTGAGCCAAGGGAGTCCCAGTACTACAAGTGAGGGCAGACCCTCTAGCACATAGCAGTCTAACACGTCAGTGTGCATAGCCCCCACCTGAAGCCACACGTCACAGATGACTTGAGTAAAGTGCCCTTGTCTCAAGGGGGTGGAGTCGATGGCGACAATGTGAATGGGTCTGGACAGTGGATGTGGGACGGGGACTTGGACCTGGACAAAACCTAGAGTCGATCAAATTTAACACGGCCCCACTGTCCAGAAAGGCCCACACCTCCGCCTTAACTCCACCCACATGAACCACGGCTGGTAGAAAAAATTGTGTCTTACCCATGGAGGTGATGAATACACCCAGGTTGCTAACCTCCCAGCAACCTGGGCTATCAGGCTTCTCCGGTGGTTGCTTACACTGGGAAGGACACATGCCTACGAAATGTCCCCTTTTCCCACAAAAGGAACACACTCCCCCTTACGACGGACTACAGTCAATTTGCCAGCGGAGGATGCCGCTCCCACCTGCATGAGATTCACAGTTGGCTCAACGCTGACTTCCCGTGACCCCGGATCCCCCACACACGGACTCCCTATGTCTCTGGCGAAGACGGCAGTCAACCCGGATCGCCAGAGACATGGCTGTCTCAAGGAAGTCTTGAGTCTCATACAGGGCCAAGGCATCCTTCACACTTACTGAAAGCCCCTCACAAAAGAGACTACCAAGTGGGGGTCGTTCCACATGGTATCCGTGGCCCACTTCCGAAACTTGGAGCAATATTCCTCCGCCGGCCGATCTCCTTGCTGAAGTTGGTGCAGTGTGGACTCCGCTAAGGAGACACGATCGGGGTCATAATATATATGGCCTAGAGTCCGCAAAAACCCCTCCACCGTCTGGAGCGACGGTGAATCAGGAGCGAGATTATTATGCCCACATGTTGCTCCTCTGAATCTGAGGAAACGGAATGTAGCCTGAAGTACAGTTCACAGGCCTCTCTAAAGACCACAAAGTTGTCCCGCCCCCCAGAGAACCTGTCAGGCAATGCAACCTTGGGCTCCACTATGGTTTGAGAGACGAGACACCCACACCCGATGTATTAAGGGACCGCAAAACCACTGTGCTTAAATCCGCCACCTCCAGACTGAGCTGCTGCAATTGCCCCGTCAGAGCAGTAAAAGGATCCATAATGGAGCAGAAAAAACGGTTATGGTCAGAGATAATGTCACAACACAGCTGTCGGGTGACTAGAGATCAGGGGCTCCTACCCTGACCCTAACACTACAGGGTGCTCTAGCTCACCCTATTCCCCGGGATACCTCTGAAGGTGAGGATGCCAGGGCCTCCGCCAGGGGCGGACTGGCCCACCGGTGGATCGGGAAAACCCCCGGTGGGCCCCGAGTCCCGATGGCCACGCCCCCAAGCTCCACCCCCTATCCTTCATGGGCCCTGAACAGAGGGCCCCCCGGTTCGCTAATCATATCGGTAGCACTGCCGATATGATTAGTGATGAGCTCTCTACAGCGGCAAAGCAGGGAGAGCGATCTCCCTGCTCTGCCTGCTGCCGCAGTGCCCCTCTGCCTCCTCTGCGCAGCGCGACACTGCCAGCGCGTGCACAGGAGGTCAGTCTCAGGGCGATGACGTCATCGCCCTGGGACTGCTTCCTGTGCGATGATGTCATCGCCCTGGGACTGCTTCCTGTGGAGGACGGACCCGGCGTCGCCCCAGGCAACTCGGCACGCGAGTATGAAACGCTGGGGGGGGAGAACCCCTGGCCGAGGCTGGCAGTAAATACTACTGGGCAATGGGCATGATTATCATCATGCCCATTGCCCAGCATGTCCTGCTGCCAGCCTCTGGTTACTGGTACTATGCCCAGCAGCATGTACTACCACCAGTGGCTGGCAGAACATGCTGGGTGGGCATGATAGTACCACGGAGGCTGACAGGACATGCTAGGCATGAATCATGCCTAGTATGTCCTGTCAGCCTCTGTGGTACTATCATGCCCAGCATGTCCTGCCAGCCACTGGTGGTACCATCATGCATGCCCATTGCCCATTTTGTTTTTTATTAAAGATGGAGTCCCTACATGTGTTTTATTTTTATTAAAACATTTTTTTCTCTGTGTTGTGTTTTTTTTCTGTTTACTAGAAATTCATTGTGGCCATGTCTAATTTGGCTTGACGCCATGAATTTCAGGCTGTTGGAAGAGCTGGATAAAGTGCCTGGAAATGGCGCTACGATGAATGCGCCAATTCCAGGGGTGGCTGCGGGCTGCCGTTTTCAGCATGGGGGCCCAGAATGCTTGGGCCTTACCATGCTGAGAATCCCAGCCCCCAGCTGCCTGGTTTTACCTGGCTGGCGATCAAAATATGGTGGGCGCCCACGCATTTTTTTTATTGTTATTTTTTTAAATAATTAAAAAAAAAAAACATTGGCCTTTCCAGACTTTTGATCAGCTACGGTAAAGCCAGGCAGCCAGAGGTGGCAGCCCATAGCTGTCTGCTTTATCTGCGCTGAGAATCAAAAATTCTGCGGAGCGCTATGTCATTTTTGTTTTATTATTTATTTATTTTCACACTTCTATATGTGTGACAGTCCCAACAGCCCCCCACGCTGAAAATCGCAGCCCGCAGCCACCCCTGAAAATGGCGCATTCATCCTAGCACTATTTCCACATGCTTTACCTGGCTATTCCAGCGGCCCTGGTGGGAGTGGCACCCTGGGTAATAATAGGGTTAGTACCAGGCCAGCTTTGTATTATCAGCTGGTACTAAGCCCAAAATTCATGGTGTCACGCCAAATTAGACATAGCCACCATAAATTTCTAGTAAACAGAAAAAAAAAAAGACAGAATTTTTTTTTTATTAAAAATAAAACACATTTAGGGACTCCATCTTTAATAAAGAAAAATCCTCACTCTAACGTAATCCATAGGTCTTCTGTCTTCAGCTCTGCTACATCTTTGACATCAGACAAATATGTCTGCTGACAGAGATGAGCAGGCACAGAATGACACTGGAGCTCTGTTACTGTGTAGTGCGGCACTAGGTTGCTTTTTTTGTCATTTCATGCAGTGTAGAAATCTTGGGAAAAGTGTGGATTGTGCTCTGGAAGTGATCAGTTATAGCTATAGTTATTTTCTGCAGAGATAAGTCCTGCATAGAAGATGTGATATATTGGTCTGCGGCAGATAAAGAACTTGTGAGTATGTGTATTACCTATACACACACACTGACACTATATACAGAGCTCCTGTGTGTAATGTCACTGGTGATCACTGTATTACCTGTACACTGACACTATATACAGAGCTCCTGTGTGTAATGTCACTGGTGATCACTGTATTACCTATACACACACACTGACACTATATACAGAGATCCTGTGTGTAATGTCACTGGTGATCACTGTATTACCTATACACACACACTGACACTATATACAGAGCTCCTGTGTGTAATGTCACTGGTGATCACTGTATTACCTGTACACTGACACTATATACAGAGCTCCTGTGTGTAATTACACTGGTGATCACTGTATTACCTATACACACACACTGACACTATATACAGAGCTCCTGTGTATAATGTCACTGGTGATCACTGTATTACCTATACACACACACTGACACTATATACAGAGCTCCTGTGTGTAATGTCACTGGTGATCACTGTATTACCTATACACACACACTGACACTATATACAGAGCTCCTGTGTGTAATGTCACTGGTGATGACTGTATAACCTGTACACTATATACAGAGCTCCTGTGTATAATGTCACTGGTGATCACTGTATAAGCTGTACACTGACCCAATATACAGAGCTTTTTTACATTTTTATTATTTTAGCATTATTTGTCACTATGTGGTGGCATTATGTGCTTTGGTCATGGTGTGGCGGTATTTGTGCCTTGTATGTGGCATTATTTGGGCACTATGTGGTGGTAATATGTGATCTGGTCACGGTGTGGTAGTATTTCTGCCTTCTATCTGGTAATATTGGTCTTGGTAGAGTGGATTGTGGTTGGTCATTTGTTTTATCTGATATCAATTAGGGGAAACCTCTTTATTTCCAACAGATATTAAATACTTGGATGTTTAACCCCTCCCTGTCCTGTAACTATTACACAGCAGCAGAGATGCAGTTACAGAGGTTCACCAGAGAAAGCAAGTTGGCATTTGGTGAGATTTTCACCTCTGTATTTATAAGAAAAAAACAGAAGTGGGTGAGAAATGCATAAAACATTACCTCGGATTGCTCCACGCCTGGTTTTGTCTTATAAATACTGAGGTAAAAATCTCACCAAATACTCAAAGTGCCACAATCTTCTGACAGTGCGGATTCCACCAATAAATAAGTGATCACCTTCCCAACCTGTGCATCGCTGATAACTTGTTTTCACCAATAAAAACCCTTTAATGCAAACTACAGTAATTGAACATCGCAGTTCTGGTGAGGGCACAGTGATGGGCAGGAGCCGCCAATATAATGGGTATAACGGCTAACCGGTATTTGCAAATAGCTGAAGGGTGGGTTGGCCTGGGTGGGTGGGCCCCTGGAGTCAATTTCCCTGGTGGGCCCCAGACACTCCAGTCCAGCGCTGGCCTCCGCCTTCGCCCTAACTCCTGCCTTAGCCCTCCTTCTGTTCTCCGCCACCTGGGGAAGCATGGCGCTACTGTGCACTGTACTACACCAACCCGACAAACAGGGCTACAAAGACAGGGGTTAATAGAAAACTCCAGGCATACGAAATATTCACTCACATATTACAGAGGGAAACACCAGGGTGTGAAGGTAGGGGGAATAAACTAAAATGGAGAAGGATAAGGAATTACACGCATACAAACCAGACACCAGTCACAAGTAATTCCTCCAACACTCCTTCTCATAAGAAACTCCTCTCCCTCCTCTGACATAGATTAGTATCAGAGCCCAGATTATAAAGGGAAAATGAGTGGCTAACCGAGCTCAGCTGTGAGCACAGGGAAATCCAACATGGCCGCTTAACCCCTGTTCAGCCAGAATAAATACACACAATTAAAATGACAGAGAAGTGCTTTGTCTCAGAGCCGGAGTAGGAGCAATATGACGCTTAGGTCTCCTGGCTCCAAACTGTCGTGGTAACCGTGTGACAAAATCATTTTTCGCATGATTATTAACTGCTTTGTTTATTTCTTCCTGTCCATCCCCCAATGCTGCGCAGAGATTTGTGGAAGAAGTATCATAGAACCTGCAATTATCAGGTGACAAAACCTTTCCAAGTCCAGCACAGAAGGTGGGTGTGCGTGCATTTGCCAGTGTATGCATGTGCCTCTGTCTGCAAAAAATCAATTTTGCCATGATTATTAACTCCATTATTTTTTCCTTCCTGACCCTCCCCCAATGCTGCATGGAGATTTGTGGACTAAGTATCATAGGACCTGCAATTATCAAGTGAGAAAATATTTGAAGGTCCAGCACAGAAGGTGGGTGTGCGTACATGTGCCTGTGTCTGCAAAATATTATTTTCACAGATAATTATTAACTGTATTATTTCTTTCTTCCTGACCCTCTCCTATTGCTGCACTGAGATTTGTGGAGTAAGTATCATAGGACCTGCAATTATCAAGTGAGAAAACCTTTCAAGGTCCAGCACAGGAGGTGGGTGTGCATGCATTTGCCTGTCTATACATGTGCCTGTGTCTTCAAAAAATAATTTTTGCTGATGACTATTAACTGCATTGTTTCTTTCTTCCTGGCCATCCCCCAATGCTGCACTGAGATTTGTGGAGTAAGTATCATAGGACCTGCAATTATCAAGTGAGAAAACCTTTCAAGGTCCAGCATAGTAGGTGGGTGTGCATGCGTGTGCCTGTGTCTGCATAAAATGATTTTTGCTGATGATTATTAACTGCATTGTTTCTTTCTTCCTGACCCTCCCCCAATCCTGCACTCAGATTTGTGGAGTAAGTATCATAGGACCTGCAATAATCAAGTAAGAAAACATTAAATTCTAGCACAAAAGGTGGGTGTGCGTACATGTGCCTGTGTCTGCAAAATATTATTTTCACAGATAATTATTACCTGCATTATTTCTTTCTTCCTGACCCTCTCCTATTGCTGCACTGAGATTTGTGGAGTAAGTATCATAGGACCCGCAATTATCAAGTGAAAAAAATTTCAAGGTCCAGCAGAGAAGGTGGGTGTGTATGCATTTGCCTGTGTATGCATTTGTTTGCAAGAAATCATTTTTGCGGATGATTATTAGCTGCATTTTTTTTTCTTCCTGACCATCCCTGAATGCTGCACTGATATTTGTGGAGTAAGTATCATAGGACATGCAATTATCAAATTAGAAAACTTTTCAGGGTCCAGCACAGAAGGTTTGTGTGCATGCGTGCATTTGCCTGTGTATGCATGTGCCTGTGTCTGCAAAAAATCAGCTTTTCAATTGATTATTAACTGCATTGTTTCTTTCTTCTTATCCCTCCCCCAATGCTGCACTGAGATTTGTGGAGTAAGTATCATAGGACCCGCAATCATCAAGTGAAAAACCCTTTCAAGGTCTAGCACAGAAGGTGGGTGTGCATGCGTGCATTTGCCTATGTATGCATGTGCCTGTGTCTGCAAAAAATCAGTTTTGTTGATGAATATTAACTGCATTGTTTCTTTCTTTCTGACCATCTCCCAATGCTGCACTGAGATTTGTCGCATAAGTATCATAGGGAGAAAACCTTTTAAGATCCATCACAGAAGGTGGGTGTACATCGTTTTGCCTTTGTATACGTGTGCCTGTGTCTGCAAAAATCATTTTTGCGGATGATTATTAACTGCATTTTTTCTTTCTTCCTGATCCTGCCTCAATGCTGTACTGAAAGTTGTGAAGTATCATAAGAACTGCAATTATCAAGTGAGAAAACATTTGAAGGTCCAGACAGAAGGTGGGTGTGCATACATTTGCCTGTGCATGCATGTACCTGTGTCTGCAAAAAATCATCTTTGCGCATCATTATTAACTGCATTGTTTCTTTCTTCCTTACCCTCCCCCCAATGGTGAACGGAGATTTGTGGACTAAGTATCATAGGACCTGCAATAATCAAGTAAGAAAACTTTTCAAATTCCAGCTCAGAAGGAGGGTGTGTGTAAAGGTGCCTGTGTCTGCAAAAAATCAGTTTTGCAGAAGATTATTAACTGCATTGTTTCTTTCTTCCTGACCCTCCCCCAAGACTGCACTGAGATTTGTGGACTAAGTATCATAGGACCTGCAATTATCAAGTGAGAAAATCTTTCAAGGTCCAGCACAGAAGGTGGGTGTGCGTGCCTTTGCTTGTGTATGCATATGCTTGTGTCAGCAAAAAATAATTTTTACAAATGATTTTTAACTAAATCTTTCTTTTTTCCTGATCCTCCCCCAATGCTGCACAGAGATTTTTAGACAAAGTAACATAGGACCTGCAATTATCAAGTGAGAAAACATTTCAAGGTCCAGCACAGAAGGTGGGTGTACATGCATTTGCCTGTGTATGCATGTGCCTGTGTGTGCAAAAATAATTTTTGCTGATGATTATTAACTGCATTGTCTCTTTCTTCCTGGTCATCCCCCAATGCTGCACTGAGATTTGTGGCGTAAATTTCATGGGACCTGCAATCATCAAGTGAGAAAACTTTTCAAATTCCAGCACAGAAGGTGGGTGTGCATGTGCCTGTGTCTGCAAAAAATCAGTTTTGCAGGAGATTATTAACTGCTTTGTTTCTTTCTTCCTGACCCTCCCCCAATGCTTCACTGAGATATGTGGACTAAGTATCATACGACCTGTAATTATCAAGTGAGAAAACCTTTCAACGTTCTGCACAGAAGGTGTGTCTGCATGCCTCTGCTTGTGTATGCATATGCCTGTGTCTGCAAAAAATCATTTTTACAGAAGATTTTTAACTACATTTTTCTTTCTTCCTGACCCCCTCCCAATGCTGCACTGAAATTTGTGTAGTAAGTATCATTGGACCTGCAATTATCAAATGAGAAAACATTTGAAGGTCCTGCACAGAAGGTGGGTGTGCATGCATTTGCTTGTGCATGCATGTACCTGTGTCTGCAAAAAATCATCTTTGCACATGATTATTAACTGCATTGTTTCTTTCTTTCTTACCCTCCCCCAATGATGGACTAAGTACCATAGGACCTGCAATAATCAAGTAAGAAAACTTTTAAAATTCCAGCTCAGAAGGAGGGTGTGGATGCATGCATTTGCCTGTGTATGCATGTGCCTGTGTCTGTAAACAATCAGTTTTGCAGATGATTATTAGCTTCATTTTTCTTTTTTCCTGACCCTCCCCCAATGCTGCACTGAGATTTGTGGACGAATTATCATAGGACGTGCAATTATCAAGTGAAAAAACCTTTCAAGGTCTAGTACAGAAGGTGGGTGTGCATGCGTGCCTGTGTCTGCAAAAAAAATCAGTTTTGCAGATGATTATTAACTTAATTTTCTTTTTTCCTGACCATCCCCCAATGCTTCACTGAGATTTGTCGCGTATCATAAGACCTGCAATTATCAAGTGAGAAAACATTTCAAGGTCCAGGACAGAAGGTGGGTGTGCATGCATTTGCCTGTGTATGCATGTGCCTGTGTCTGCAATAAATAATTTTTGCTGATGATTATTAACTGCATTGTTTCTTTCTTCCTGGCCATCCCCCAAAGCTGCACTTTGTGGCGTAAATTTCATGGGACCTGCAGTCATCAAGTGAGAAAACCTTTTAAGATCCATCACAGAAGGTGGGTGTTCATGTGTGCATTTGCCTTTGTATGCATGTGCCTGTGTCTACAAAAATCTTTTTTGCGGATGATTATTAACTGCATTTTTTCTTTCTTCCTGATCCTGCCTCAATGCTGTACTGAAACTTGTGAAGTATCGTAGGAACTGCAATTATCAAGTGAAAAAAACTTTAAAGGTCTAGCACAGAAGGTGGGTGTGCGTGCCTTTGCCTGTGTATTCATGTGCCTTTGTCTGCAAAAAAATTTTTTTTTCAGATGATTATTAACTGCCTTGTTTATTCCTGACCCTTCTCTAATGCTGCACTGAGATTTGTGGAGTAAATATCATAGGACCTGCAATTATCAAGTGAGAAAACCTTTTATGGTCCAACACTGAAGGTGTGTGTTCATGCGTGCATTTGCCTGTGTATGCATGTGCCTGTGTCTGCAAAAAAATTAGTTTTGTAGATGATTATTAACTGAATTTTTCTTTTTTTTCTGACCCTCCCCCAATGCTGCACGGAGATTTGTGGACAAAGTATCATAGGACCTGCAATTATCAAGTGAAAAAAACTTTCAAGGTCTAGCACAGAAGGTGGGTGTGCATGCGTGCATTTGCCTATGTATGCATGTGCCTGTGTCTGCAAAAAATCAGTTTTGCTGATGATTATTAACTGCATTGTTTCTTTCTTCCTTACTATCTCCCATTGCTGCACTGAGATTTGTGGCGTAAGTATCATAGGACCTGCAATTATCAAGTGAGAAAACATTTCAAGGTCCAGCACAGAAGGTGGGTGTGCATGCATTTGCCTGTGCATGCATGTGCCTGTGTGTGCAATAAATAATTTTTGCTGATGATTATTAACTGCATTGTTTCTTTCTTCCTGGTCATCCCCCAATGCTGCACTGAGATTTGTGGCGTAAATATGTGACCTGCAATCATCAAGAGAGAAAACTTTTCAAATTCCAGCACAGAAGGTGGGTGTGCATGCGTGCATTTGTCTATGTATGAATGTGCCTGTGTCTGCAAAAAATCAGTTTTGCTGATGATTGAACTGCAATGTTTCTTGGTTCCTGGCCATCCCCCAATGCTTCATGGAGATTTGTGGCGTAAATTTCATAGGACCTGCAATCATCAAGTGAGAAAACCTTTCAAGATCCATCACAGCAGGTGGGTGTACATCGTTTTGCCTTTGTATACGTGTGCCTGTGTCTGCAGAAATCATTTTTGCGGATGATTATTAACTGCATTTTTTCTATCTTCCTGATCCTGCCTCAATGCTGTACTGAAACTTGTGAAGTATCGTAGTACCTGCAGTTATCAAGTTAGAAAACATTTCAAGGTCCAGCTCAGAAGGTGGGTGTGCATGCATGTGCCTGTGTCTGCAAAAAATCATCTTTGCACATGATTATTAACTGCATTGTTTCTTTCTTCCTTACCCTTCCCCAATGATGCATGGAGATTTGTGTAGTAAGTATCATAGGACCTGCAATTATCCAGTGAGAAAACCTTTCAAGGTATAGCACAGAAGGTGGGTGTGCGTGCATTTGCCTATGTATGCATGTTCCTGTGTGTGCAAAAATGACTTTTGCTGATGATTATTAACTGCATTGTTTCTTTCTTCCTGGTCATCCCCCAATGCTGCACTGAGATTTGTGGCGTAAATATCATGGGACCTGCAATCATCAAGTGAGAAAACTTTTCAAATTCCAGCACAGAAGGTGGGTGTGCATGCGTGCATTTGCCTGTGTATGCATGTGCCTGTGTCTGTAAACAATCAGTTTTGCTGATGATTATTAACTGCATTGTTTCTTTCTTCCTGACCATCCCCCAATGCTGCACTGAGATTTGTGGCGTAAATTTCATGGGACCCTCAATCATCAAGTGAGAAAACCTTTTAGGATCCATCACAGAAGGTGAGTGTGCATGCTTTTGCCTTTGTATGCATGTGCCTGTGTCTGCAAAAAATCAGTTTTGCAGGAGATTATTAACTGCTTTGTTTCTTTCTTCCTGACCCTCCCCCAATGCTTCACTGAGATATGTGGACTAAGTATCATAGGACCTGTAATTATCAAGTGAGAAAACCTTTCAACGTTCTGCACAGAAGGTGTGTGTTCATGCCTCTGCTTGTGTATGCATATGCCTGAGTCTGCAAAAAATCATTTTTACAGAAGATTTTTAACTAAATTTTTCTTTCTTCCTGACCCTCTCCCAATGCTGCACTGAGATTTGTGTAGTAAGTATCATTGGACCTGCAAATATCAAGTGAGAATACATTTGAAGGTCCTGCACAGAAGGTGGGTGTTCATGCATTTGCTTGTGCATGCATGTACCTGTGTCTGCAAAAAATCATCTTTGTGCATGATTATTAACTGCATTGTTTCTTTCTTTCTTACCCTCCCCCAATGATGGACTAAGTACCATAGGACCTGCAATAATCAAGTAAGAAAACTTTTCAAATTCCAGCTCAGAAGGAGGGTGTTCGTAAATGTGCCTGTGTCTGCAAAAAATCAGTTTTGCAGAAGATTATTAACTGCATTGTTTCTGTCTTCCTGCCCCTCCCCCAAGACTGCACTGAGATTTGTGGACTAAGTATCATAGGACCTGCAATTATCAAGTGAGAAAACATTTCAAGGTCCAGCACAGAAGGTGGGTGTGCATGCATTTGCCTGTGTATGCATGTGCCTGTGTCTGCAATAAATAATTTTTGCTGATGATTGTTAACTGCATTTTTTCTTTCTTCCTGATCCTCCCCCAATGCTGTACTGAAACTTGTGAAGTATCGTAGGACCTGCAGTTATCAAGTTAGAAAACATTTCAAGGTCCAGCTCAGAAGGTGGGTGTGCATGCATTTGCCTGTGCATGCATGTGCCTGTGTCTGCAAAAAATCATCTTTGCACATGATTATTAACTGCATTGTTTCTTTCTTCCTTACCCTCCCCCAATGATGCACAGAGATTTGTGTAGTGAGTATCATAGGACCTGCAATTATCCAGTGAGAAAACATTTCAAATTTCAGCACAGAAGGTGGGTGTGCATGTGTGAATTTACACATTCTGTGCTTGACCTTAAAAGGTTTTCTCACTTGATAATTGCAAGTCCTACGATATTTATTTCACAAATCTCAGGGCAACATTTCGGGAGGGCCAGGAAGAAAGAAATAATGCAGTTAATAATCATCAACAAAAATTATATTTTGCAGACACAGGGACATGCATACTCAGGAAAATGCATGCTCACCCACCTTCTGTGCTGGACCTTGTAAGGTTTTCTCACTTGATAATTGCAGATCCTATTATACTTACTTCACAAATCTCAGTGCAGCATTGGGAGAGGGTCAGGAAGAAAGAAACAATGTAGTTAGTAATCTTCTGCAAAACTGTTTTTTTGTAGACACAGGTGTTAAGATGAATAAATTAAGTTGTTTATGAAATTAATTATTGCCTTTATATGAGTCAGTAGAGATGCTAGAAAGTGCTGTGAGACAAGATGGCGCCTGCACTCAGGACCAAGCCCTGGAAAGCAAGATATCTCGTGCTGGAAGTCTACGCAATGCAAAGACCATATATGGACTATCCAATGGAAAAGGACATGACAATCAGCTAGCTACGCCTTAGTATGCGATGATATAAAATGCCCCTTGCTTGTGTCGCAATAAGATTTGACGCACCTACTCTGTCAAGAGAGGAGCTGCACCTGACTGTGTCTGGTTTTATTTCTTCTGCGCATGCACTTGATTTAAACCATTAGGTCAGGAGCAGGCAATCGAGCGTCCTGATATAGGACCACCCTAACATTCTTGGTGCCCAACGTGGGGCCACCAGCAGGAGGCGCCCCAACTCCAGCAACCGAAGGAGATGCCGCGGGACACATCGGCGAGGCTTGATACGGAGACTGATCACCTCCAAAGGAACACATTTTTTGGATATTCTATCTCTCAATGTTAAAATTACCCTACCCTTAAAATTATAGACTGTTCATGTCTTTGTAAGTGGGCAAACTTACAAAAACAGCAAGGTATCAAATACTTATTTCCCCCACTGTGTATGTATATACACTCCTCAAAAAAATAAAGGGAACACTTAAGCAACAGAATATAAATCCAAGTAAATCAAACTTCTGTGAAAGCAAACTGTCCACTTAGGAAGCAACACTGATTGACAATCAATTTCACATGCTGTTGTGCAAATGGAATAGACAATAGATGGAAATTATTGGCAATTATCAAGACATCCTCAATAAAGGAGTGGTTCTGCAGGTGGGGACCACAGACCACATCTCAGTACCAATGCTTTCTGGCTGATGTTTTGGTCACTTTTGAATGTTGGTTGTACTTTCACACTCATGGTAGAATGAGACGGACTCTACAACCCACAGAAGTTGCTCAGATAGTGCTGCTCATCCAGGATGGCACATCAATGGGAGTTGTGGCAAGGTTTGCTGTGTGTGTCAGCGTAGTGTCCAGAGGCTGGAGGCGCTATCAGGAGACAGGCCAGTACACCAGGAGACGTGGAGGGGGCCGTAGGAGGGCAACAACCCAGCAGCAGGATCGCTACCGCCACCTTTGTGCAAGGAGGAACAGGAGGAGCACTGCAAGAGCCCTGCAAAATGACCTCCAGCAGGCCACAAATGTGCATGTGTCTGCACAAGCTGTTAAAAACCGACTCTATGAGGGTGGTATGGGGGCCCAACGTCCACGGATGGGGGTTGTGCTCACAGCCCAACACCGTGCAGGACGCTTGGCATTTGCCACAGAACAACAGGATTGGCAAAGTCGCCACTAGTGCCATGTGCTCTTCACAGATGAAAGCAGGTTCACACTGAGCACATGTGACAGACGTGACAGAGTCTGGAGACGCCGTGGAGAGCGATCTGCTGCTGCAACATCCTTCAGCATGACCGGTTTGGCAGTGGGTTAGTAATGGTGTGGGGTGGCATTTCTTTGGAGGGCCGCAGAGCCCTCCATGTTCTCGCCAGAGGTAGCCTGACTGCCATTAGGTACCGAGATGAGATCCTTAGACCCCTTGTGAGACCATATGCTGGTGTGGTTGGCCCCGGGTTCCTCCTAATGCAGGACAATACCAGACCTCATGTGGCTGGAGTGTGTCAGCAGTTCCTGCAAGATGAAGGCATTGAAGCTATGGACTGGCCCGCCCGTTCCCCAGACCTGAATCCGATTGAGCACATCTGGGACATCATGTCTCGCTCCATCCACCAACGTCAGATTGCTAGTGTTGAGCGAGCACTAAAATGCTCGGGTGCTTGAAGCTCGGGCCGAGCTCGCCGTGATACTCGGGTGCTCGACCCGAGCAACTAGCCCAATGTTAGTCTATGGGAGACCCGAGCATTTTTGCGGCGGCTCCCCCGGCAGTCTTTTAAAAGCCTAACAAGTGCCCAAAACGATAGTGACAGTGCTGAAATGACATGGGGACAGCATGGGGATCGCCCCAGGAAGCATTTCTGACCCCCAGGTCACTGCTGTCAGCAACGTGGTCAGAGATATTAAGCCACTGTTAACGGCTCACAATAAAACGTTCAAAAACGAAACTGAAGTGCTTTCCTGTGAAATATGTTAAGGAAGTTCCTTTCCAGGGTAAAGACTTGTGTATAAGGTAAAATAAATAACCCAAAAAAAAAATACTCCTCCACACCTTGGGCTATGTTCACAAGTAGCATTTTTTATGCGTTTTTACACTTTTGTATTGCTTTCAACCGTGACAAATGCATTCACCGGGAAATGTCATTTTAACATTTTACAACCTTATCTGGCCATGTGCTGTGTGACACATGCATACAGTGCTGAAAAGACATGGGAACAGCATGGGGAAGGCCCCTGGAAGCATCTCTGACACCCAGGTCACTGCCTAAATGTGTGCCCATCAGAAGTCATCCTTGCCGCATCAGAAGATACAGACTTGCAGCTATCCCCGTGCAAGTTCTTGTCCCAGGGCAGTGCTCAAATGTACCTCCCCCATTCCTTGCGATGCAAGCACAAATATGCAGCCAACCACCCACCCACCCCCAGGCTGCAATACCATACTGCTTGCTTGCACTTGAAATTGGGCCTTTTAGGCATGTGGAGGCGGAATCTGGCCACCACGTCATGGCTGCGTTGGCGGCCTGGTATCCATACTCAGTCCCCAGGCGGCCGGGTGTCCACACTCGGTCCCCAGCCGTAAGGGGGCGGCCGGGTGTCCACACACGGTCCCCAGCCGCCTGGGGGCAGCCGGGTGTCCATAAACGGTCCCCAGCCGCCCCTATTTCTCCTTGGAACATCCCCCACACACTTTTCTCTGGTGGGCCCTGGCTTCTCCATCAGGGGACTTGAGAGTGCCAAGGTGAGGAGCATGATGATGATGATAGAAGTTAGCATCTGCTTTGTTTTCTTGGAATGCAAGCGTAAGTGTGCAGCCTGCCACCCACCCACCCCCAGGCTGCAATACCATACTGCTTGCTTGCACTTGAAATTGGGCCTTTTAGGCATGTGGAGGCGGAATCTGGCCACCACGTCATGGCTGCGTTGGCTGCCTGGTATCCATATTCAGTCCCCGGCGGCCGGGTGTCCACACTCGGTCCCCAGCCGCAAGGGGGTGGCCGGGTGTCCACACACGGTCCCCAGCCGCCTGGGGGCAGCCGGGTGTCCATAAATGGTCCCCAGCCGCCCCTATTTCTCCTTGGAACATCCCCACACACACTTTTCTTAGCCCGGCCTGCTTTAGGGCAGCATTGGACGAGCCCACCAGAGAACCAGACTCCTCCGGTGGGCCCTGGCTTCTCCATCAGGGGAGTTGAGAGTGCCAAGGTGAGGACCATGATGATGATGATAGAAGTTAGCATCTGCTTTGTTTTCTTGGAATGCAAGCGCATGTATGTAGTAGCGGCTAGGCCTGAGGTGGTCAGCATTTTGGCGCATATCCTACCTCCGTGGATTGCTGGATGTTTTCCTGCTACTATTCCAGTTCTATGACTCCCGTTAAAACAAAGCTTCAGGTGATAAATGATGGATGAGGTAGTGGCAAAGGAGAAAGAGCAGGAGGAACAGGGACTATTCACATCAATATCAGGCCAGTCAACCACATATGTCTTGTAGGATATGTTTCTGTAACAAAAGGAGCGGTTCGGCTACACAGTTATAGGGCATACAGTGAGTGCAATGCCTACCAAAAATTTTGAGGCACTCCAATGCCCCTTGGAAATGACATGGAGGTCAGAGGGCCTTAACTAAACCTTTTTTTCCATTTATAGCAACTGGGTCTCCTGTACACTGTTGGCCTAAGCAGTGAATGGAAGGCTTTCCAAAAATTATGAGGAACTGCAATGCCCCTTGAAACAGACGTGGATTACAGCATACTAAAAACTTTCTACCCATTATTGGGGAGTGGGTCTCCCTTAGTTTTCGCCTTTGCATTGAAAATCAAAAGCTGACTAAAATTAGGAGGAAATGCAATGCCCGTTGGAAGAGTCGTGGAGGTTAGAGGTAATTAAAAACAACATTTCAATGCCCCTTGGAAGAGCTGTGGAGTTCAGAGTGGCTTAAGAAGACGCTTTTAATGCCCCTTTGAAGAGACGTGGAGGTCACAGTAGCTTAACAAGACGGTTTTAATGCCCCTCGGAAAAGACGTGGAGGTCCCAGTAGCTTAACAAGACGGTTTGAATGCCCCTTGGAAGAGACATGGAGGTCACAGTAGCTTAACAAGACGGTTTTAATGCCCCTCGGAAAAGTGGTGGAGGTCGCAGTAGCTTAACAAGACTGTTTTAATGCCCCTTACAAGAGCCATACAGTACAGCATCTTAAAAACATTATTCCCATGATTGGGGAGTGTGTCTCCCATAGTATTTGCTTATGTCTTCCAAGCAAAAGCTGCCAAAAATTAGGACGGAGGAACTTGCAATGCCCCTTACAAGAGCCATGCAGTACAGCATATTACAAACATTCCCTCCTCCTCCTCCCCTCTGTCCTCAGGCCACCCACGCTGACCCGACGGTATGAGAGTTGTACAGGTACTACCGTCTACAGCGCATGATACAAGCTCCTGTTCTTCCTCCTCCTCCTCCTCTCCCTCATTGTCCCCTAATGCATGTTGGGATGAGATGAGGCTGGGCTGTGTGTAATCGACCGCTACGGCTTCTTGATCCATCTCATCATACTCTGGCTGCAATGCCTCCTCTTTAATTCTCTGCAGAGAGCGTTGCAAAAGACAGACAAGTGGAATGCTGACACTAATGATGGCGTCATCGCCACTCACCATCTGGGTGGACTCCTCAAAGTTTGTCAAGATGGTACAGATGTCAGACATCTAGGTCCACTCCTGAGGTCTTATGTGTGGAGTCTGACCTGAATATCGACTGCCTTGTTGCAGGTGATACTCCACAACTGCTCTCTTCTGCTCACAAATCCTTTGCAACATGTGGAGGGTAGAGTTCCAACGTGTGGGGACATCACACACCAGTCGGTGTGAGGGAAGCTACAATCGCTGCTGCAACACAGCAAGGGCGGCGGAAGCTGTAGCCGACTTGAGAAAATGAGCTGACAGGCGGCGTACTTTGATGAGCAGATCTGGCAACTCGGGGTACGATTTAAGAAACTGCTGAACCACGAGGTTAAGCACATGAGCCAGGCATGGTACGTGTGTGATCTCGCCTCAGAGCCGCCACCAGGTTACGGCCATTGTCACACCCGACCATGCCTGGATGTAGGTTCAGCAGTCTCAGCCACAGATCTGCCTGCTCTTTCACAGCTGTCCACAACTCACAAGCAGTGTGAGGTTTCTCACCTAAGCTTATGAGTTTCAGCACAGCCTGTTGCCGCTTGGGGGAGGCAGTACTGCAGTGCTTCCAGCTTGTAACTGATGTGGTGATATTGGAGATGGAGGCTGAACATGAGGAGGAGGAAGATGATGCGCAGGAGCTGTACACTGTGGGGGCAACTCTGACTGACATAAGGTCCGCAATCCTTGGTGTAGGGAGGATGTGTTCCGTCCCAAGGTCCTACTGGATCCCGGCTTCCACTATGTTTACCCAGTGTGCCGTCAGAGAGATGTACAGTCCATGGCCACAAGCACTTGTCCACGTGTCTGTTGTCAGGTGGACTCTCCCAGTAACTGCTTTGTTGAGGGCACGGCAGTTGTTTTGGGACACGTGCTTGTGTAGTCCGGGGATGGCACACTGGGCAAAATAGTGTCGGCTGGGGACCGAGTACCGAGGGACGGCCACCGCCATAAGGTTGCGGAAGGATTCCGTCTCCACCAGCCTAAAAGGCAGCATTTCCAACGCAAGCAGTCGTGAAATGTGCGAATTTAGGACTGTGGCCTGTGGGGCGTTAGCTGCGAATTTCCGCTTTCATTCAAAGGTCTGGGATATGGACAATTGAACGCTGCGGTGGGACGTGGACGTTGATGCTCTTTCTTGAGAAACTGCCATAACAAGTGAAGACTGAGAGGAGGGGGCATCTTTACATGCAGTATGGACAGGGGATTGCCTTGCACACACAACAGGGGGTTCTATTGGATGCACAACAGCGGAAGAAGCAGTGGTGACACCCGCTGACCCTGGTCGTGGACCCTGGGGTTCGCCCCACAAAGTCGGGTGCTTTGCTGCCATGTGCCTGATCATGCTGGTGGTGGTCAGGCTGGTAGTTTTGTCACCCCTGCTGATGGTGGCATGGCAGGTGGTACAAATGGCCCTTTTGGGGTTATCAGCAGAGTCTTTAAAAAAATTCCAGACTCTGGAAGACCTACCGCTTGTACTGCCAACGTCCCTCGTGTTGGTGTTACGAGGAACTGTTGCCCGCCTTCAGTCTGCGGCCACCACATTGCTTCTTCCTGTCTGTTGGGGTACTCTGCCTCCCTCCTCCTTAGTGCTGCTGGCGTCACTCTGCATGTCTTCCTGCCACGTAGAGTCAGTTACTGGATCATCCACCACCTCCTCCTCTTCCACTTGCGCACCACGATCCTCCTCCTCACTTCCTGGCAATTGTGTCTCATCATCGTCCACCTCTTGTGACAAATTGCCAGCGTCGACTTCCTGTGGCCGTGGCTGTTCAAATATTTGGGCATCGCTACATGGGATCTCCTCTTCCACCACTTCAAGCGGAGCAGGCGAGGGGCACAAATCTGGAAATGACCAGTGAACAGCTCTTCAGAGTGTCCAAGTGTGGGATCAGACGACACTCGGCATGGTGGGGGGAAGGAGCATCAGGGTGAGGAGGAGTATGCGGTCGAGACTCACGGCTACTAAGAGTCGACCGTGTGGAAGACAGGCCGGAGGTGGTGGTGCCCAGGTAACTGGAAGTATTATCTGTTATCCTATTAATAACCTGTTCACACTGATCAGTTCGCAATACTGGTGTTGTTCTGTGCTTCCCTAGTAATTCGGTTAAGAAGTGGGAGCAAGAAGATGTGGCTGTTGGTTGTGGCACATTTTCACCTTGGCCACGGCCCCGTCCTCTGCACGCACCATCACCAGAACGTCCACTTCCACGTCCCTTGCCACGTGCCTTGCCCATTGTAAAGGAAGCAAAATAGCTTACACTCGCACTATCAATGGAACAAGGGTAATAAAAAGTAGATTAGAACCGGGGAAGAGGAAAACCACAGTTCTTTCTCTGGCCTACACCCGACTCTTTTAAACAATCTGAACAATCAGGGAGAAACTATTACTGTTTTTCTTTACGGAAAAAATACCAAAAGCTGAATAATAGAGATTTCTTACCGTGGAACAGCAAAACCACAGTTATAATTTACTGGTGTATACCAGACTTTTTTAAATACATATATTTGCGGCTGAACAGTGAGCGATACACTCAAACTGTTTTTTTTAGATACAAATGGCCCAAAAGTGGATAATACAGAGGTTTGAACCGTGGAACTGCAAAACCACACTTGTATTTCTCGGGCCTACACCAAACTATTTTCAACAGATATATTTGTGTCTGAACAATCAGGAGACTCTATTATTTATTTTTTACGGCAAAAATTGCGAAAAGCAGGATAATACAGAGATTTGACCTGTGGAACTGCAAAACCACACTTGTATTTCTCGGGCCTACACCAGACTATTTTCAACAGATATATTTGTGTCTGAACAATCAGGAGACACTATTATTTATTTTTTACGGCAAAAAATGCCAAAAGCAGGATAATAGAGATTTTTTACCGTGGAACAGCAAAACCACAGTTATAATTTACTGGTGTATACCAGACTTTTTTAAATATATATATTTGCGGCTGAACAGTGAGTGACACACTCAAACTGTTTTTGTTAGATACAAATGGCCCAAAAGTGGATGATACAGAGGTTTGAACCGTGGAACTGTAAAACCACACTTGTATTTCTCGGGCCTACACCAAACTATTTTCAACAGATATATTTGTGTCTGAACAATCAGGAGACTCTATTATTTATTTTTTACGGCAAAAATTGCGAAAAGCAGGATAATACAGAGATTTGACCTGTGGAACTGCAAAACCACACTTGTATTTCTCGGGCCTACACCAGACTATTTTCAACAGATATATTTGTGTCTGAACAATCAGGAGACACTATTATTTATTTTTTACGGCAAAAAATGCCAAAAGCAGGATAATAGAGATTTTTTACCGTGGAACAGCAAAACCACAGTTATAATTTACTGGTGTATACCAGACTTTTTTAAATATATATATTTGCGGCTGAACAGTGAGTGACACACTCAAACTGTTTTTGTTAGATACAAATGGCCCAAAAGTGGATGATACAGAGGTTTGAACCGTGGAACTGTAAAACCACACTTGTATTTCTCGGGCCTACACCAGACTATCTTCAACAGATATATTTGTGTCTGAACAATCAGGGAGACACTATTATTTTTTTTTTACGGCAAAAAATGCCAAAAGCAGGATAATAAAGATTTTTTACCGTGGAACAGCAAAACCACACTTCTGTCTCTCTGGCCTACACCAGACTATTTTCAACAGATATATTTGTGTCTGAAAAATCAGGGAGACACTATTATTTTTTTTTTTACGGCAAAAAATGCCAAAAGCAGGATAATAGAGATTTTTTACCATGGAACAGCAAAACCACACTTCTGTCTCTCTGGCCTACACCAGACTATTTTCAACAGATATATTTGTGTCTGAAAAATCAGGGAGACACTATTATTTTTTTTTTTACGGCAAAAAATGCCAAAAGCAGGATAATAGAGATTTTTTACCGTGGAACAGCAAAACCACACTGCTTTCTCTCTGGCCTACACCAGACTATTTTCAACAGATATATTTGTGTCTGAAAAATCAGGGAGACACTGTTATTTTTTTTTTTACGGCAAAAAATGCCTAAAGCAGGATAATAGAGATTTTTTACCGTGGAACAGCAAAACCGCACTTCTGTCTCTCTGGCCCACACCAGACTATTTTCAACAGATATATTTGTGTCTGAAAAATCAGGGAGACACTATTATTTTTTTTTTTACGGCAAAAAATGCCAAAAGCAGGATAATAGAGATTTTTTACCATGGAACAGCAAAACCACACTTCTGTCTCTCTGGCCTACACCAGACTATTTTCAACAGATATATTTGTGTCTGAAAAATCAGGGAGACACTATTATTTTTTTTTTTACGGCAAAAAATGCCAAAAGCAGGATAATAGAGATTTTTTACCGTGGAACAGCAAAACCACACTGCTTTCTCTCTGGCCTACACCAGACTATTTTCAACAGATATATTTGTGTCTGAAAAATCAGGGAGACACTGTTATTTTTTTTTTTACTGCAAAAAATGCCTAAAGCAGGATAATAGAGATTTTTTACCGTGGAACAGCAAAACCGCACTTCTGTCTCTCTGGCCCACACCAGACTATTTTCAACAGATATATTTGTGTCTGAAAAATCAGGGAGACACTATTATTTTTTTTTTTACGGCAAAAAATGCCAAAAGCAGGATAATAGAGATTTTTTACCGTGGAACAGCAAAACCACACTGCTGTCTCTCTGGCCTACACCAGACTATTTTCAACAGATATATTTGTGTCTGAAAAATCAGGGAGACACTATTATTTTTTTTTTACGGCAAAAAATGCCAAAAGCAGGATAATAGAGATTTTTTACCGTGAAACAGCAAAACCACACTTCTGTCTCTCTGGCCTACACCAGACTATTTTCAACAGATATATTTGTGTCTGAAAAATCAGGGAGACACTGTTATTTTTTTTTTACGGCAAAAAATGCCTAAAGCAGGATAGTAGAGATTTTTTACCGTGGAACAGCAAAACCACAGTTATAATTTACTGGTGTATACCAGACTTTTTTAAATATATATATTTGTGGCTGAACAGTGAGCGACACACTCAAACTGTTTTTTTAGATACAAATGGCCCATGGAACTGCAAAACCACACTTCTATTTCTCTGACCTACACCAGACTATTTTCAACAGATATATTTGTGTCTGAAAAATCAGAGACACGCTTTTTTCTTGGGGGGGGGGCACCAAAAGGTTAATAAGACGGGTATTTGTACAGTGTGAAGGAGGGAAAAAAAAAGAGGATTTAGATGAAAAAAAAAAGGATTTTTCCTGGCCCCCGAGACCTGGAGCTAAGTCCAGCAATTTCAGCAACAGGAGCACACAGGACTGTAATGCAGCATTTGCTGGTATAACCACTGCGTCTCCTATACAGCCTGCCTGCCTGATATCTGGGATGGATATTAGTCCTTAGAAGGACTGTTTGTTTGATCTGGCAGCCTTTACAGACCCTACACTAACTATTTCGCAGGATATATCTCTCCCTAAATCAACAGCGCTGTCCCTACACTGTCTGTTCTGGAGCGACTGTGTCCAAGATGGCGGCGCCCAGTTTTAAATACTCGAGGTGACGCTGTGCGGCCAGCCAATCACTGTAATGCCCACAAACAACATGGCTGCGGCATTAAAGTGACTGGCTGGCAATCCCTGCATGTTCATTGGCTCTGTAAAGAGCGCCAAACATGCAGGGCGGAGACCCGAGCTCCCGCCCGAGTAACCCGGAAATGCTCGGTGCTCGCTGAACATCCCGAGTAGCGTGATGCTCGGGCGAGTACCGAGCAGTGTCGAGCATGCTCGCTCAATACTACACATTGCACCACAAACTGTCCAGGAGTTGGCGGATGCTTTAGTCCAGGTCTGGGAGGAGATCCCACAGGAGACCATCCACAACCTCATCAGTAGCATGCCCAGGTGCTGTAGGGAGGTCATACAGGCACGTGGAGGCCACACACAATACTGAGCCTCATTTTGACTTGTTTTAAGGACATTACATAAAAGTACGATCAGCCTGTTGTGTGTTTTTCCACTTTAATTTTGGGGGTGACTCCAAATCCAGGCCTCCATTGGTTAATAAATTTGATTTCCATTGATGATTTTTGTGTGATTTTGTTGTCAGCACATTCAACTTTGTACAGAACAAAGTATTCAATGAGAATATTTCATTCATTCAGATCTAGGATGTGTTATTTGAGTGTTCCCTTTATTTTTTTGAGCAGTGTATATAAACAGTGTGTCTATCTGTGTCTGTGTGTGACAGCTGAGTGTGTGTACACTTTATGGAACATAATACTATGTTGTGATTGGGGTCTGTGGGGCATCATACAGTGTGTGGGCATTGTTAGGGCTGTATACTAAGTGTGAGAGGCTGTTGAGTATCATGCAGTGTTGTGGGCACTATTGGGGCCATATACTATGTGTGGAGGGCTGAGGGGGCATCATAAAGTGTTGTGGGCAAAGTTGGAGCTGTATACTATATGTGGGGGGTTTCAGGGGTATCATACAGAGTTGTTTGCACTGTTGGGGCTGTGGCGCCCCTGAGGGTTCGGTCGCCACAGAGGTATTGCATCTCATCCAGATGTGTGGTACTTCACTCTCAGGTAAGGAAGGAGTATGGCTCAGGATCCTAACACCAGCATTCGCTACACCACATTTCCGGGGGACAGGGCAAGATTGCTCCTACGGGAGACCACAGTCCCTGATCCCTGGCTGGAGTGGGGGGAACCACCTAGAGAGGGGGAACCATGTAGTGGATGGGGTGAAGGACGCAGATCCTGGGAACACTTGAGTGGGAGCAGTATAAAATAGGGACACCATCTTAGAGAGTTCAGTCAGAGGAGGAGAAGTGAAGGAGCAGAGGCTCTGCATGAGCTCTGCTCCAGAGGTGGCCTAGCCTGTGAGGCCCAGGACTGAAGGAGAGAAGAGAGGAGTGGGAGCAGGAAGGCTCCAGGAACTGAAGGGACCCTAGGGGTACGGGCCGTGCAGAAGGCCACCCGTACGCCCGCTGCTACCAGGAGGTAGAGGGGTCAGGCCAGATAAGGGGAACCGGTCCCTCAACTAGCAGAGAAACAGCAAGGCTCAACTAGAAACCGGAAGCTGCAGCACTTTATGTACCGTAAGCCAAAAGTCCACACCAGTCTCACTAAGAAGGTAGCCACATAGGACCCAGGGGACGGAACACACGTCGCCCGCCAAGGCCCGAGGGTACCGGATAGAAGTGTCACTGAGTGTGAGGTGCAGGGAGAAGGCCAGAGAAAAGACACACAGAGGAGGATCCTGCTAAATACTCCGGAGTTACCTGGGGGTCGGCTGAACCCCTCACTGAGTGAGCACAGAACGACGAGGGCCGTTACATGGGTCCCTGTAACCAGAACTGCAATAACTGTGAGTAAAGACCTTGGGACTGCATCACACGGACTCTGTTTTCATTACTGACTCCTTGCCCTACAATCACCATCATCCACTCACACTGCCCTGAAGCTACACTCTTCCTGTGGGGAGTTATACCATGTGCTGCCAAACCATCAGCTTCAGAGGACTGTTCCGCAGCGGCGGCCTCATTGGCCGCACTCCACAGGTGGCGTAGTCGGACATTATAAAACCCCTACACACAAATACTACCCTTAGATTGACCGCCCTGGGTCACGGACCGGGTCACCGCCACAGTGACTACAACCCCCAGCGTCTACCGGCCCGGCTCCGGGTACCCCACGGCCCAGGGGGCACGTCAACTTTGGCGTAGTCGGCAGGATATGAGCCCACCCGTTATCACCGGGTATCGCGCGCCTAAAGACTGTGTTTTCTACTAAATGTGGCGCCCGCCCCAGAAGAACGGGCGCCATTATGTGCGTGCTAAAAGACGACAAGAAACTACCTCCCATCGTGGGCCAGGTCCCAGAATGGTGCCAGAAGCGGAGCCCGCCCCAAACAGCAGTGGTCATGTATGCAAGTATGTCCATCAAGGTGGGGGGGCTGACCCTGAAAGTAACCGACAGCAGATTGCCATGGGACTGCAACAAACTGCCCTGGGACCGCCCCCAAAAGGGGAGAGGAGAGAAGAAAACTGGGAGACATGGCGTGGTCTGGATCAGTCTAGACAGACCGCACCCTGTAGGGAAGATGGAGGACGGCAGCACAAGAGCCCCAGTCAGCGGCCTGCTGCAGGCCGCAGTACCCTACACCTTGGAGGAGCTAGTGGCTAAGCTGCCCCAGGAGGACTCGGAGTTCCTCCGCTCTGGGATGGAAGATCAGGGCCGGAGGATGGAGAGGGCCTAGCGAGACGCCATCACCAGGTGGAGACGGGAGATGGAACAGCGGATGGCGAACCGGCAGCCGACGACGCTACCAAGCACCGGCGGTGCCCCAGCCTTAGCGGAGCCCGACCAGCGCCAGGAGGCGACACGTGACGCAGGAGCGGCCGCGGGAGCAGGTAGGAGGAGTTTCCCTGTCCCGGGCACTGCCAGCATCGACCTGCTCCTGGGCCCCCTGGTGGAGCCGCTGACCCCGGGCGCTACCAACACCAGCCCGCTCCTGACCCCGCAGCAAGGCTCCCAGCCAAGCCCTCCAGCCCCGGGCGCCACCAGCGGCGGCCCGCTCCTAGGCCCCCAGCCAAGCCCTCCAGCCCCGGGCGCCGCCAGCGTCGACCTGCTCCTGGGCCCGCTGGTGGAGCTGCTGACCCCAGGCGCCACCAGCGGCGGCCCGCACCTGACCCCGCCGCAAGGTCCACAAGTCCCGGGCGCGTCTGCCCTGCACGCCCCGCAAGCCCAGACACCGCCATCTCCGGGCACCGGCACAGCCAGCCAGCTTCTGGGTCCCCTGCAGGAACCAACTCCCCCACCAGCCAAGTGGGTATACAGACGTCGCCGGTGGGACTGGTCCACGGAGGTGGAGGACCAGCGGCCCTCGCTCCTACCCGCTCCGCAGCCTGCCGCCATCTCCCGGTTGCCGGAAGACGAGGCCCAGTTTGAGTGGGATCACTCTGGGGAGGACCTGATGGGGTTGTCCCAGGAGACCAGGGCAGCCGCAGCCCGTCGCAAAGAGTTCTGCCACCAGCAGCTGGTCCAATTTGAAAAAGAGCGCAGCTCACGGCGCGTGCGGTGGGAGAAATTAGAGGCCCAGAATATGCAGGAAAAGACCCGGGCCTGCCAGGCCAACAAAGCCACCCACGGTCCCAAGGAAGAAGGGACCGTAGTTAAATTCAATTTGGATGCCGGGTGGGGATTCATCCGGGACCCACACACAGACATTGATCTGTTCGTCAACAGGAGGGACGTGGAGTCCCACCTAATAGCAGGTCACCCTGATAGGGACCTCTACCCCGGAGACATCGTGACCTATACCCGTCACAAAGGAGTCAGAGGCTGGTACGCCTTAAATGTCCACAAGGTGGTAGAAGAGCACGGCTTCTACCAGTATGAAGCTGAAGACCCGGCTGGGTCAGCTTGTGATGAACTAGAGCCTCCCTGGAGGGAGCAATACTACTAAGGACTGCCAGTAGTAATCAGTACCCGTACAGCAGCATAGACGCTGCAGGTTCACCGTTTGTGTTTTTACTAGGTTGTTTAGTTACCCGTAAAGGGTCCAGAGACTAACCGGCTGAGGACTGGGAGCAGCCGCTTCTTGTAAATAGTTGAGGTGCCCCTTATTGGTTTTATAAGAACTACAACGAGTGACCTCAGAACAAAAACCCGTTGTAGGTGACCGAAGACGAGGTCCAGCATCTGGATCGTCTAAGCCCTGCAGCCACCCCAGGACCTCCGTTGAGGGTTTGGGACAGGTCCGTCATATTCATGTTTGCAAGTTTGCACTTTATCGAAAAATGGACACCTGGTTGCAGACATTACTGTGACCGGTTGACCAAAAGTTTTACTTGAAAATGTGTTGATATGAAGAATGTTTATATTAAAAATGTCTTATATGTGTGAAGAAATATTTTATAAGTGTGAAGAGAAATGTCCTTTAAAAAGTATCCATAATGTTATATAATGTGATGCATCCAAAAATTTGCATGTCCTAATTTACCCTGTCTTTTGCTCTGTTCCAGCCCGAGGATGTGCTGTGTTTTACCAGGGGGGTGTGTGGCGCCCCTGAGGGTTCGGTCGCCACAGAGGTATTGCATCTCACCCAGAGGTGTGGTATCTCACTCCCATGTAAGGAAAGAGTACAGCTCAGGACCCTAACACCAGCATTCACTACACCACATTTCCGGGGGACAGGGCGAGATTGCTCCTACGGGAGAGCACAGTCCCTGGTCCCTGGCTGGAGTGGGGGGAACCACCTAGAGAGGGAGAACTATGTAGTGGATGGGGTGGAGGACATAGATACTGGGAGCACATGTGTAGGAGGTATAAAAGTAAGGAACCATCTTGGTTCACACAGAAGAGCAGGTGGAGTTCCAGTCAGACAGACTGAGGAGAAGTCAGGGAGCAGAGGCTCTGTATGAGCTCTGCTCCAAAGGCGGGCCAAGTCAGGAGGCCTGAGCCTGAGAGAGAGGAGAGGGAGCAGGACGGCTCCAGGAATGAGGAGTGAAGGGACCCTAGGGGTACGGGCCGTGCAGCAAGCCACCCGTACCAGGAGGTAGAGGGGTCAGGCCAGAACAGGGAACTGGGTCCTTCAACTAGTAGAGAAACAGCAAATGCTTAACTAGGAACCGGAGGCTGCAGCATTTCAAGTACTGCAGACCACTAGTCCACACCAGTACACTAAGAAGGTATCAGCACAGGACCCAGGGGACAGAACACACGTCGCCCGCCAAGGCCCGAGGGTACCGGATAGAAGTGGCGCTGGGTGTGAGGTGCAGGAAGAGGCCAGAGGAAGGTACACAGAACGGGGTCCTGATAAGTGCTCTGGAAATACCTGAGGGTGGACTGAACCCCTCACTGAGTACGCACAGCACGACGGTGGAAGATTGCTTGGTACCTGTAATCTGAACTACAACAACAGTGAGTAAAGACCCTGGGACTGCACTATCCTGTCTCTGTGTTCCTTGCGGCGCCAGCACTCATAGCACTAGAACGCCCTGCACAATCACCACCATCATCCAAGCACGCTGCCCTGAAGCTACACTCCTCCTGTGGGGAGTCACATCACCTTGCTGCACATACCACCAGCTTCAGCGGACTGCTCCGCAGTGGCGGTTACCAATGACCGCAATCCACAGGTGGCTTAGTCGGACATTAACATTTGTACATATAGACTACCCCCTTGGTTTGACCGCCCTGGGTCACGGACCGGGTCACCACCACGGTGACTACAACCCCCAGCATCTACAAGGCCCGGCTCCGGGTATCCCCATGGCTCAGGGGGCGCGTCATCATGGCCAGGTATTTTTGACAAGGAAGGAAAAGTTTTCAAAGATGGTCAAGCAATACCTGGCCGACCAAACAAGCTTATTTGTTAATTCCTCTGCGACCTTCAGCTATTGGGTCTCAAAGCTGGACACCTGGCATGAGTTGTCCCTCTATGCCTTGGAGGTGTTGTGCTGCACTGCCGCTAGGGTCTTGTCTCAGCAGATTTTTAGTGCCAAAGGGGGGTCATAACGGACAAGCGCTTTCTCCTGCAACAGAAAGGCTGACTGATAACAATGAACAAAGCATGGATTATACCAGGCTTTTATACACCACCTGATGACAGCAGCATATAAAGTGTTTTTAATGTTCTATATTTGAATGAGGCCTGCCAGTTGTTGCCTTCTAGGGTCTATGGATGACCTTACTTATAATTTGTTCCTGCCTTTGTACTTGTGCAAAGCCTTTATGAATGTAGGAGTACCACAACTACACTTTGTTCACAATATTTGAATGAGGCACTACAGTTGGTGCCTTCAAGAGAGTATGGATAACCCTGCTTGTAATTTTTGGCAGGATTTGCACTTAGTGCATAGCCTTTATGAGTCTAGGAGTATCACTACATGACAATTTGAACAGAATGTGTATGAGACCCTCCTTTATGTCTAATACAGGGTGTATCCGAGTCGATAATTTTTGGCAGTTCGTGCTTCCTTCATGAATTACACTGAAGTTTACTATTTTTTCATAAAAAAAACAATTTTGGTTTACTTAAATTATAATTTTTTTAAAATGCTTTTTAAATTTTGCCTTATATACAAGTTATTATACAGGAAACATATTTCTTATCATTTTTTTTCATCTAAAATGCAATTTATCGTTGATTTGGAATGTTTTATTGTCAGTCCTTAAAGTGGAGTAAAAGTGTGAAACCATTGTTCTCAGCTGTGATCTGGGAGTCAGAGATGCTTCCAGGGGTCTTCCCCATGCTGTTCTCCTTCCATTCAGCACCTTTCTCATCCATTTGCACATTTTCTCTGCCCCCCAGACCTCCTTGTAGGGTCTGCCGGAAAAATGCTCAGATTTCTCATTGACTCCCATTATACTCGTTACTCGAAACGAGCACCCGAGCATTAGGAATTGTTTGGTCCCAGTAAGGAGCATTTTAGTTACTCGTGCATGCGTCCTGCAGTCACCGAGCACTGATCAGTGACACAAATCACTAATCGGCACTCGTGCTCGCTGTTTTCCAGTAATTTTTTTTCCTCTAATCCCCGACCTCCACCCTTCCTTTACACCACTTCCGTGCATGCGTCCTGCAGCCGCCGAGCCGCTGATCAGACGCACATCACTAATTGGAACCAATGCTCACATTTGGCTAGGACTTTTTTCTTTCCTTTCTATTTTTTTATCCTCTTTTTTCACCAGATCTGTGTATGCGTCCTACAGCCATTGAGCGCTGATCGGCATCCGATTATTTATTTTTTTTGTGTGTGATAAAACAATTAAAAAAAATTAGAGTAATTAATAGGACTAGAATAGGGACAGTAAAAATATACATGGTGTGGTAGCCTTTTTATACATGGTGTGGTAGGTCGACTTGCTCGGCCGCTTCCGGAAGTAGACTCAGGAACCAGGTTTTCTCTGCAGGCGTTATTATATGGCATAATGCTGTCACATCAAGTGTTAGTGCAATACAGAGGGAAAAGGGAAAGGGAGCCCAGACACTAGGGAAAGGGGGAAGTGGAGACCTCCTAGTCTAGTCTAGCATCACTGTTTCTCAACTACCGCCCCTATATTGACTCTTCAGCAATCGCTGCACGCGTGCCTCGCCCTACTTTCCCTCATGTATGGCTACGGCTAGGGATGGAAAGAGATGAGCACTAGTCAACCGCCACTAAACACTATAGACAACAAGGGAAGACAAAACGGGGAAATTGCTTAGCTTTAGATCAGTTCAAATATACACATGACCTCAAGCTCCAGAAAGGACTAAGTGCTGCTCCTGATAAGCCTCACAAGTGGAAATGAATATAGCCGGCGACTCCCTCTCAGACACACCAGGTATATATATGACACGCCCCCTGGGCCGCGCGCGTGTGGGGAAACCCGGAACCGGACTCATTGCGGATGCTGGGGGTTGTAGTCTTCTTGCGGCGGGGACCCGGTCCCGTGGCTCAGGGAGGTCAACTCAAATGGCAGTCTATTTGTGTGGTTTTTATGATATTAAATGTCCGACTACGCCACCCGTGGATTGCGGTCAGGATGAACCGCTGCCGCAGGGCAGACCGCTGAGGCTGGTGTTGTGAGTGCAGCAGAGTGTAGCACAACTCCCCACGGGAGGAGTGTAGTCTCAGGGCAGTGTATGCGGAGGATGGGAGTGATGGTGCAGGAGTAGCAGTGACGACACAGAGTCAGTGATGCAGTCCAGGGTCTTTACTCACAGTTCTTTTTATCCAGACCACTTCTGCAGGTAACGGCTGCCTACGTCGTACTGTGCTCACCAGCCTCTGCTCCCACCTCCTGCTCCCTCGTCTTCTCTCAGTGAACTGTCTTCTCTTTTAGTGCTTGCTGGGCCTCACAGGCTAGGCCCGCCTCCGGAGCAGAGCTCCACAGAGGCCCTGCTCTGTCACTTCCTCTCTCAGACTGAACACTGATCTAAGATGGTGCCCACCTTTTATACCTCCCTCTAGGTGCACCCAGGAACTACCTCCTCCCTGCTCCTGCACTACAGGGTTCCCACTTCCTCGGTGTTCCCTCCCCACACTCCAGCCAGGGACAGGGACTGTCGTGCTCTACTTGGAGCATATCGGTCGCCCTGCCCCCTGGAAATGTGGTGTAATGCATGCAGGTGTCAGGGTCCTGATCCACACTGCATCCATACCTGAGAGTGAGATATCGCACATCTGGCTGAGATGCAATACCTCTGTAGCAACCGAGCCCTCGGGGTGCTACATATACACCCAGGCCAGAGAGCTAATTAGCAAGAGAGAGGTAGCCACTTGGTCCTAAAGACAGCTTCTTATCTACAATGTTATCTTATCTGTAATGCCAAATGTAGAGATCTCCTGCAACCCACTGCAGGGCGACTGTTTGTCACCTTTGACACACTTGCGATAGTAGCCCCCCCTCTACGAGTGGCCTCAGGACCGGGTTTCTCAGGAAAAGAGGTGTGGAATGAGCTAACCAATCTGGGAACGTTCACCTCTGACACTGAAACCCACATCCTCTCCTCTGGACTATGGCCTTTTCAGTGCACCAAGTATTGTAAAGAACGACATTTGAGATGAGAATCTACACTCCTCAAAATCTGGAACTCCAGATTACCATCAACCAGTACTGGGGGCGGTGGTAGACTTGAGGGTTCAAGAGGTTCCACATACCTTTTGAGTAAGGATATGTGGAACACATTGTGGACCTTTAAGGGCCTGAGGAAGTTCAAGATGAAACGCTGCTGGGTTAATGACGGTGGTTATTTTATAGGGCTTATTAGCCTAGGTCCCAGCTTCCAAGAAGGAACTTTTAATCTTATATTCGTGGTAGACAACCACACAAAATCATTCACATTCAGGTCCAGACCTGGCAAGCGTTTTCTGTCGGCCATACGTTTATACCTGTTTCACATGGTCTTTAAGTTTCAAAGAACACCCTGCCATATGGAGGAGAGCAATGATGTAAACCGTTCCTCCTCAGAAACTCATGAAGCTCTTCCCCCACTGAAGGTACCAAACTGTGGATGATAACCATATGTACCGAAGAACGGTGACCTGCCAGTGGATTCTTGACGATGATTATTGATGGCAAATTCTGCTGGCGGTAAGTAGGATGCCCAATCCTCCTGATTTTCGGAAACGAAACACCTGAGGTATGTCTCCAAGTTCTGATTGACACGCTCGGTCTGACCATTCGACTGAGGGTAGAAGGCAGATGAAAAGGACTGCTGCACCCCCAGTCGAGAACAGAATGCCTTCCAGAACTTGGAAACAAACTGGGTCCCCTGATCAGACACCACATCGGAGAGAACCCCGTGAAGCTTCACAATATCATTTATGAACACCTGAGCAAGTGTCTTGGCATTGGGAAGTGCAGGTAATGCGACAAAGTGAACCATTTTACTGAACCTATCTACTACCACCAAAACCACCGTTTCACCTGCAGAAACCGGTAGGTCAGTAATAAAATGCATGGACAAGTGTGTCCATGACCTACTAGGGATAAGTAGCGGAAGAAGAGTACCAGACGGAGGGGTATACGAAACCTTAGAACGCGCGCAAATACTACAAGCAGCTAAGTGTTCAATTGGATCCCGATGCAACCCCAGCCACCAAAAACGACGAGAGAGGAGGTCCGCAGTTGCCTTACCACCTGGATGCTCAGCAAGCACAGAGTTATGATGTTCCTTGATTACTTTGCGGCGCAGGTCAGATGGTACAAATAACTTTCCTGAAGGGCAGAAGGCAGGGGCGTCCCCCTGAGCCTCCAACACCTCACCGTCCAGTTCAGGATAAAGAGCGAAAATGACTACCCCTTTCTGTAATATCAGGGCAGGGTTCTCATGGTCACCACCACCAGGGAAGCTCCGGGACAAAGCATCAGCCTTGACATTTTTGACCCCTGGACGAAGAGTGACAACAAAATTGAACCCAGGGTTGAGACATTTAGCTGACTGGAGATATGACGGGTTCTTATGGTCAGTAATAACAGTAATAGGATGGACAGCCTCCTCCAACTAATGTCGACATTACTTGAACGCCAATTTGATCGCCAAAAGTTCCCTATTACCCATGTCATAATTTCTCTCTGTGAAGACAATTTTTTAGAAAAGAAGGAGAATGGATGCCATTTACCAGGGGATGAACCCTGAGACAACACAGCCCCAACCCCAACATCAGAAGCATCAACCTCCACATTAAAGGGTTGAGAAACATCGGGTTGACTGAGTATACATGCAGTGGCAAAATGGTTCTTTAAGGAAGAAAAAGCCTGGAGGGAAGAATCAGGAAGAGGGTTTGGATCATGGATGGTAATTTGATGTAATTCCCGGAAATCTAAACAGGGACGTAGAGCGCCATCTTTTTTCTTCACAAAGAAGAACCCTGCCGCCACTAGCGAAGATGAGGGTCTGATATATCCCTTCTCCAGACAAAGGAAAAAAAATTACAGCTTTTTTTTTTTTTTCTTTTCAAAACGTGCTCGGCCGGCTATAATGTCACGCCAGGAGTTAGTGCAACACAAAGGGAAAAGGGAAAGGAGGAAGTAGAGACCTCCTAGTATGGTCTAACGTCACCCTGTCTTAACTACCGTACCTATATTGCCTCTTCAGCAATCACCGTATGCGTGCCTCGCCCTACTTTCCCTGGCGTACGGCTACGGCTAGGGATGGAAGGAGATGAGAACTAGTCAACCTCCACTAAACACTATAGACAACAAGAGAAGACAAAACAGGGGAAAATTGCTTAGCTTTAGATGATTTCAAATATACACATGGCTTCAAGCTCCAGAAAGGATGAAGTGCTGCTCCTGATAAGCCTCACAAGTAGAAATGAATATAGCCGGCAACTCCCTCTCAGACACACCAGGTATATATACACCCAGGCCAGAGAGCTAATTAGCAAGAGAGAGGTAGCTACTTGGTCCTAAAGACAGCCTCTTATCTAAGAAGCTGTCTGCAATGCCAAACGTAGATGTCTCCTGCAACCCACTGTAGGGCGACTGTCTGTCACCTCTGACACACCCGTGACAAAAGCTCTGCAACTCCAGCAAAGATAAACACAGCCTTACTAGCAAAACAGCATAACAAAAGATAAACAATAGCACAGTCCATATGTGTATGTGCCATTCACCCACACAGGTTATGTCCACCCTTCAGCTCTGTCCTGAGCTATGGCTGTCCAGCCTGGAGACCTTGCCTCTCCAAACACAACACAAAGAAAAAAAAACAGGACTGAACATTTAAAGCTTGCTCAGCCACACCCTGAGGAGGAGATATGGGGAATGACTTCCCTCCCATCTCTACATCATTCCCATAAAACCACACCCTTTAAAAGAGGTAACCCACAGCATATAACATGCTGGCAGAGATTCAGTAGGTCTCAGTTCACACAGGAGAGAATCCTGAGTGACACATACCTCCCCTCGCATATAATACCAGTGACTCTGTCACATATCCCCCCCCCCTCTGCCAAAAGCCGGGGGGCACCTTCAGTCACCCAGCAGGGAATTCTGGAGAGGGCAGTAGCATTAGCGTGTAACTTCGCAGGTCTATTCTCCATGTGAAAATTAAAGTCTTTGAGACCTAAGAACCACCTAGTTGCTCAGGCATTCTTACCCTTCTTTTCCCTCAACCATCTCAAAGGGGCATAGTCTGACACCAATTTAAATTTTTGGCCAAGTAGGTAATATCTTAGCGTGTGTATGGCTCATTTTATGGCTAAGCATTCTTTCTTCACAATGGCATAATTTTTCTCACAGGATGAGAGCTTCCGGCTCATATACAGGATGGGATGCTCTTCCCCATTTATCTCCTGTGACAGCACGGCTCCTAGGCCAACTTCTGAGTCATCTGTCTGGAGCACAAACTCTTTAGTAAAGTCTGGTGCAACCAGGACCGGCTGCTTACAGAGTGCCAGCTTCAGCTGTTGGAACGTCATCTCGGTTTCAACCGTCCATTTCGCCCTCGTTGATTTTGTGCCTTTCAGAAGGTCCGTCAGTGGTGCGGCAATCATAGAAAAATTTGGGCCAAACCGCCGGTAATATCCCACGATTCCAAGAAACGCTCTCACCTGCTTCTTGGAGAGTGGTTGCAGCCAGTTCTGAATTGCCTCGTTCTTATTGACCTGTGGCTTAATTTCGCCTCTCCCAACTACGTAGCTTAAGTACTTGGCCTCCTTTTTTTGTTATTTTCTGTAAAGTAGTTAAAAATTATATACATTTCTCTTCATGTTTTGAATTAGAAAACAGTGTGTAATGTTCCCAATGCTGGAAATAAAAACTAGTAGAAAGATTTTGTACTTAACTCATGTTTTTGAACACACTGCTATTGTTTTGAACACTACTGTATTAAAACGAAATCTGTGTTCTAAAAGCCAAGCAGCGCTCCTTCCTATCCAACCCCTGCTGTGTGCTCAAACATTAGTGTACAACCACATATGGGGTATCACTGTGATCGGTAAAAATTGCATAACAAATTATGGGGTCCATTTTCTCCTATTAACGCTTGTGTAAATTATAAATTTGGCGCTAAAACAGTATTTTAGTATAAAAAAATAATTTTTTGTTCTCATATCTGGAAGTTATAAAGTTTTGTGAATCACCTGTAAGTTAAAAATGCTCAATACGTCCCTAGATAAATTCCTTGAGGGGACTAGTTTCCAAAATTGGGTCACTTGTGGTAGCTTCTGCTGTTTTCGCATGTCAGGGGCTTTCCAAATGCGACATGGCATTCACAATATATTCCAGACCAATAGCTCTCTTTCCTTTCCTAGTCCTGCCATGTGCCCAAATAGAAGTTTTTGATCATCGCGTTATTTTTTAACCTATTGTCCATTGTGAAAATAATCAATTTGGGGCTAAAACGTCATTTTTGTGAAATAAATGACAATTTTCAATATGACGACCTAATGTTAACAAATTATGTGTAGTACCTGTGGTTTACAAATGCTCACTATACATAACCCTGGATAAAATCCTTGAGGGGTGTAGTTTTCAAAATGGGGTAACTTGAGGGGGGATTTCCACTGCTTAGGCACATCAGGGGCTCTCCAAACGCGACATGACACCCGCAGACCATTCCATCAAAGTCTGCTTTCCAAAACGTCACTCCTTCCTTTCCGAACCCTGCCATGTGCCCAAAAAATAGTTTTCCCCTACATATGAGATATCGGCGTACTCAGGAGCAGTTGCACAACAAATTTTTGGGTCCATTTTCTCCCATTACCCTTGTGGGAAAAAAATTTGGGGCTAAAAGTATATTTTTGTGGTAAAAAATAGATTTTTTTTAATTTTCACGGCTCTGCGTTATAAACTTTTGTGAAGCACCTGGGCGTTCAAGGTGCTCACCAGGCATCTACATGCATTCCTTGAGAGGTCTAGTTTCCAAAATCGTGTCACTTGTAGGGGTTTTCACTGTTTAGGCACATATGGGGCTCTCCAAACGACATGGCGTCTGCTCTCGATTCCAGCTATTTTTGCATTCAAAAAGACATTATGCTCCTTCCCTTCCGAACCCTGCCGTGTGCCCAATCAGTAGTTTTATCCCACATATAGGGTATTGGCATACTCAGGACCAATTACACAACAATTTTTGGTGTCCCTTTTTCCTGTTACCCTTGTGAAAATAAAAAAAATGGGGCTAAAGTAAAATTTTTGTGGAAAAAATGTTCATTTTTTCCTTGCCATTGCTTTAGTTTCTGTGAAGCACATGAAAGGTTAATAAACTTTTTGAATGTGGTTTTGAGGAATTAAGGGGTGCAATTTTTAGAATAGTATCCCTTTTGGATATTTTGTGTCATATATGCCCCCCAAACTCAATTGAAATGTGATGTGGTCCCTAAAAAAAATATTTAGTAAATTTTGTTGTAAAAATGAGAAATCACTGGTCAACTCTTGTCCCTTATAACTTCCTAACAGAAAAAACGATGTTTCAAAAATGACGCAGATGTATAGTAAATATGTGGGAAATGTTATTTATTAACTATTTTGTGTGACATGACATTCTGATTTAAGGGCATAAGAACTAAAAGGTTGAAAATTGTGAAATTTTAAAAATTTTTGCCAAATTTCCGATATTTTCACAAATTAATGAAAGTCATATTGAAAAATTGTTACCACTATTATGAAGTACAATATGTCATGAAAAAACAGTCTCAATATCAGTGGGATCCGTTGAAGCGTTAAAGAGTTATTACCACATAAATTGACATTGGTAAAACTTCAAAAATTTGGGCAGGTCATTAAAGTCAAAATTGGCTTGGTCACTAAGGAGTTAAGGAAGATTTGGCGGTATGAAACATGTTGTTGTTTTGTTTTAATAATAATAATCTTTATTCATATAGCGCCAACATATTCCTCAGCGCTTTACAATTCAGGTCCATATACAACAGTCATAAGTAACATAGCTAAAGATAATACAATAATTAAAGCAAAACTAATGAGGACCCTGCTGGTAAGAGCTTACAATCTATAATGAGGTGGGGGGGACACAAAGTACAGGGGCTTATTTACAATGATGGTCCGCCATCTTGAGGGGATGAGGGAGAGATAAAGGCTGCAGGAGCTGTCACCAGCCAGTATTTGTAGGGGTTTTGGGTGCGGTGGAGTGACTTATGTTTGGAGAAATAATGAATGGGCTATAAATATATAAAAGGACTTTGATTAAGGAGCGTGATAGGCCGCCCTAAACAGATGTGGTTTTAGGGAGCACCTATCTCCGAGGAGTTAAGACTAAATGAACAGGTCACCAGCCAATATCTGTACATATGTACAGATATTAAGTGCTACTGAGTGCTGGGGGCAAAACTTAGATTAGTGACATGACTTGATAGTCTTGCTAAAAATTATCTGTTTTTAGTGCACACTTAAATCCATAGACAGTAGGAATGAACCTGATGCACTCCTGAGAGCTGGTGCAGCACAGAAAAAGTCATGGACGTGAGAGTGGGAGGTCCTGATTATGGAGGATATTAGTCTTGGCTCATTGAAGTGTAGATATGGTAGTAGACTGACATATGGGAGGAGTTGTAGAACAGTGGAGCACTGTGGAGAGCTTTGTGGCAGAGTGCAATGACTGGTACTGTGGAGGCGCCGGTGTAGCTGCTGGACAGAAATATGAGCCTGGCTGCTGCATTCAGAATAATGACAAATGCAGTTAGTGTTAAGAAGCACAATTAGTGAGTTACAATTAGTTGTGAACTCAAGATGAAAAGAAATCAGAGCAACAGTAACAGCTTTTATTTTTTTATTATTAATAATAGGATAGAAGGTTAAGACATGAACAAAACCATGAATATTATTAATAGACGAAATCATAGTCATGAACACAGCTGAGGTCAGATACCAGGTGATCAATAAAAGCCAAGTCAGGCGAGTAGTATGAATACCGCGGAGCCTGATGATAGAGGCAAAGCATATCCGGGTAAAGATGTTCCAGTGAGAAGGCCACAGGAAGCTGGTGAAGGTCCTTCTATACAGGTTCAGCAGTGATGGTGGATCTGCTGCATTTCTGGGCGCTAGATGCGGAGGTTTTCAGTCTTTTAGATGATGCTGGGGGAACAGTGACAACATGCACATATCCGAGCAGCCCTGGACAATCCACGCCGGCAGGATGATAAGATCCGGCGGAGGAGGGAACCTATGAGAAGAGAAATAAATATAATGTAAGTAATGGGACTCCGTATTACATGATACCACTGCGTGGACACTGCGGCCAAACGGCAGAGGAATCTTATCATACAGAGGTCAGGGATCATTGTCAGCCATCATACATGTGACAATCCCATCAATGACAGATGACATCTGCTCCACATGAATTATTCTCACTGACATCACACAACATAGAGCTGATTCTCACACTTACCTCGTCTCCTTCCTCTCTTTTCTTCATTTTCTGAGTTTTGTTCCTGTGTACTCAGATTTTTTTCAGATTTCCTTTCTTTCTGAGCTGGAAATTCTGATTAGAAAGTAAAAAAAAACCTCAGTAACAATATATTCTTATAGGATCTGCTTTGTATTTATAATGTAAGTAAAGGAGCTGATTCTCACACTTACCTCGTCTCTTTTGCCTCTTTTCTTTATTTTCTGAGTTTTGTTGCTCTCTAAGCAAATACAGCGAAGATTTTCTTTTCTCGAGAGCTGGAATTTCTGATCAGAAAGTAGAAAAAAAAAACAGTAACAATATATTCTTATAAGATCTGCTTTGTGTCTATAATGTAAGTAAAGGGACGACTTATTACTTGATACTACTGTGCGGTCACTGTGGCTGAACGGCAGAGGAATCTTATTCATAAAGAGGTCAGGGATCATTGTCAGCCATCATATATGTGACGGTCCGTACTGGACATCTAGTGTCTCCCGGAAGTCTGTGTTACTGTTTGGGTTCAGCAGTCCGAACAAAGCTTGTTGAAAGGATGCAGCACAGCCAATCAACAAACTTTTCTGGTGTGGGCACTTCAGGCCCCATCACAGCCATGCCAAGTATTGGTATGCGTGTGATTGGCCGACACAGTATATAGGGGACCCCACGTCATATTTGAGGGTGCCCCCCCTTTAATAATCAGTGAAGGCTACGCAGATAGCCGTGAGCTGATATTAATAGCCTGGGAAGCTTCATGGACATTGGCCTCTTCCCAGAATAATAACACCAGACCCGAGCTGTCTGCTTTCCCTCATCTGGGCATTTTTTTATTTTATTTTTTTAATTATTATCTAAATACATGTACAGTAAGCTACACACACACATTGCACTAAATTATGTATCTCACTGAGAAATTTCTAACTATGCACAGGCACCGGCTGGTGAATACCGTATTTTTCGGACTATAAGACGCACCTAGGTTTTAGAGGAGGAAAATAGAAAAAAATGTAAGCAAAAAATGTTGTCATGATGCCCTGTTAAGGGGGAGGGGGTCTGCTGCTGACACTGTGTAATGTACCCCACTTCTGTTAATATCCCCCCATCCTGGTATATATGGCCGCCTCCTTCCTGTTATATGTGGCCCTCATCCCCATCCTGATATGCAATGGCACCCCAATCCACCATCCTGGTATGCATGGCACCCCAATCCCACATCCTGGAAGGCATGGCCCCCTCATCCCTGTATGTATGGTCCCCTTCATCCCTGTATGTATGGTCCCCCTCATGCCACATCCCTGTATGTATGGCCCCCCTCATGCCTCATCCCTGTATGTATAGCCCCCCTCATCCTTGTATGCATCGCCCCCCTCATCCTTATATGCATGGCCCCCTTCATCCCTGTATGTATGGCCTCCTCATCCTGGTATGCTTGGCACCCCCAATCCCTGTCACGCTGCTCATAAAAAAAATAAACAATCATACTCGCCTCCTCTCTCCTCCAGCGCTGTGTTCCCCGAACATCCACGGGTCTGCCCATCCCTAATAACAACTGCTCCACATGAATTATTCTCACTGAATGACATCACACAACATGGAGCTGACTCTTACACTTACCTCGTCTCTTTTCCACCTTTTCTTCATTTTCTGAGATTTCTTGCTCTATACTCAGATATATTGAAGATTTTCTTTCCACGTCAGCTGGAATTTCTAATCAGAAAGTAAAAAAAAGCCCTCATTAACAATATATTCTTATAAGATCTGCTTTGAGTCTATAATGTAAGTAAAGGGACGACTTATTACTTGATACTACTGTGCGGTCACTGTGGCTGAATGGCAGAGGAATCTTATTCATAAAGAGGTCAGGGATCATTGTCAGCCATCATATATGTGACGGTCCGTACTGGACATCTAGTGTCTCCCGGAAGTCTGTGTTACTGTTCGGATTCAGCAGTCCGAACAAAGCTTGTTGAAAGGATGCAGCACAGCCAATCAACAAACTTTTCTGGTGTGGGCACTTCAGGCCCCATCACAGCCATGCCAAGTATTGGTATGCCTGTGATTGGCTGGCGCAGTATAAAGGGGACCCCACGTCATTTTTGAGGGTGCCCCCCCTTTTAATAATCAGTAAAGGCTGTGCAGACAGCCGTGAGCTGATAGTAATAGCCTGGGAAGCTTCATGGACATTGGCCTCTTCCCAGAATAATAACACCAGTCCCGAGCTGTCTGCTTTCCCTCATCTGGGCATTTTTTTATTTTATTTTTTTAATTATTATCTAAATACATGTACAGTAAGCTACACACACACACACTGCACTAAATTATATATCTCACTGACAAATTTCTAACTATGCACAGGCACCAGCTGGTGAACACTGTATTTTTCGCAGCGTGGCTCCTGCTGCGCTCAGCTGTCTGTGTGCCCGCTATTAAAGTCCCATGAATATTCACCACATCCCGTTCGGGATCACGTTAGGGTAACATTCTTGAGCCTGTTGGACCCCAACATCCACGGGTCTGCCCATCCCTAATAACAACTGCTCCACATGAATTATTCTTATTGGATGACATCACACAACATGGAGCTGACTCTCACACTTACCTCCTCTCTTTTCCCCCTTTTCTTCATTTTCTGAGATTTCTTGCTCTATACTCAGATATATTGAAGATTTTCTTTCCACGTCAGCTGGAATTTCTAATCAGAAAGTAAAAAAAAGCCCTCATTAACAATATATTCTTATAGGATCCGCTTTGTATCATTCCTGTATATAGTAGAATTGTTCTACTCCAGTCCCCTATACATCTGGTAATCTGGAAAAACTTTACAAAATTAGGCAAATAGAGATACAGTATGGGCCTATGGGCAACATAATTGGGATCCATGAAACATGTATAACATAGAAGACCACTAACAAAAATACCATATGAAAATATTTGAGCCTTGACATCAACATTCTCATTTTTTGTGCTGTAGACATGTACATACCTGATAATGGGGACGAGGGTGGCAAGCTGGTAATAGCATCATCTCTAATAGACACAGGAAAAGATTCTTTCTGCCTGTTTGGAAGAAGATAAACGTGTAAATTGCAACTAAATTCGGTATAGAAGGGGTTGTCTCACTAGATTAACATCAACAATAAGGCCTATTAGGATATATAAGAGTTATGGTAGGGAAGGCTTCCTACTCAAAACTACCTTCTATAAAGCAGAGCGAAAAACCACTACCAAGAATGGCTGGCATGTAGTACTACATCTCTCCTACTGTGTGGGCAGCACTAAAAGTGCATGACTAGCTGCAATTATGGGCTGTCACCACCAGAGGTTTCTGAAGCCAAAAGCACAATGACTGCTAATCACGGGCGATGTATGCTGTATTTGTTGTTATGGTATTTATGTCCTATATTTGGGTTTGTGCATATATATCAGTATGGAGCTCCCAGTAATGACCCTAGAATCTACTCACATTTCTGAGATGCTTGTGCTGGATGCCGGGGTACACTCTGGAGGGGACTTGGGATCCTCATTATTCATCCTCCTGGTAGCGGTGGTACAGAGCTAAATGCGGACAACAAGAAGATATTAAATACTTTTTTTACTTTTAGAGGTCTTTTTTTACATATTTTAGATTTATTGTTCTCATACTTACTTTAGAAAGCTTTTCAGAAGAAGATGTAAAATTCTGGAAGTTAAAGCTCTCATTGTCCTCCTCATCCTCTGAGACGAGATGTTTGTTTATATCAGAGTGATCTACCAGAGATAAGTAATGAAGTATTATTAGAGATTGTTAGTTTAGCACAGTCACCATTTATCCATAATATTAATGGGAGCCAATTGTCTCAAATTATGGTAGACGAGACAAATAGCTGCTTTGTCTAGATGACGTCTCCTTCTACTTACTGATAGGGGAGCTTGTGTCCACGTCTGACAAAAGCTTAGGAACGTACTCCGGCTTCTGACTTAAAAGGTTGTCAAAGTCTACATCACTCAGGAATGGATGACCTTTGATCTGAAATGCTCCTGCTGTAGAAGACAAAACAAAAGTGTTGCGGATATTGTCAGAGACTGCTCCATATCTGAACTGTTTAACTTAATCTGAACTAATGACATAACTGAGCAAACATGAAGGAAATATACTGAAAGTCATATTATGGCGAACTAAAAATGGATGAGCTGATAGAGAAGTGCTGAGTCTCATGGACTTGAGCGATATGTCCTTGGTGTAATAAGTAAACTGTTACCTGTCCCAAGTCTTTGTGCAGGAATTTTTCTGAGCAGTTTAGTGATGAGGTTCTGAGCAACAAAGGGAGGAACGGGATTACAATCCCAAATTACACCTCCTGTTATATAGAAAAAGACAGAAAATGAAACCTCTTTATTGGACTGTACGATAAAGCAAATGAAATAAGTAAACAAATGTAACCAATCAAAGCTATAATCGGATTATTCTACTTACCTGTGACAACATTTTCATAAATCTCAGTTGGGGAATTTCCATAAAATGGAACCAATCCCACAAGAAATTGATGTAGTATGATCCCCATTGACCACCAGTCAACAGGTCTCCCATAGCCTTTTTTCAGGATGACCTCTGGGGCTACATAATATGGGGTGCCACAGACCTGGAAACCAATAGAAGAAAGATATGAGATTGATGATACCATTAATATGACAAGTTCTCACCATAAAAACACAATGACAGAAGATAAAATATCAGTGGAAAAGTTCTCTAGGAATGAAGAACGTAGAGAAGAAGCAATAGTGTGATGAGATTTGTAAAGAACAAGCTGGGTTTCTGTAAGTGATGCTGACCTCATGGTCCCGGAACTCTCTGGTGATGTCCTCTGTTAATTGCTTGTAGATGTTGGTATTCGGTATCATGACACCAACTTTTGAAAGCCCAAAATCGGTAACTTTAATGTGTCCAGCAGATGTTATCAGGAGGCTGCGAAAAAAAAGATGATTTTAGCCTTACAGACTATATGATAATAAGTAATAACTCTCCCTCCTTATTATACTACAGGGGCACTTACTTCTCCGGTTTCAGGTCTCTGTGCACCACACCACAGCTGTGCAAGTATTCCACAGCTACAACCACTTCTGCAAAGTACAAGCGGGTCAAGGGGACAGATAAATGACCCCTGGTGTTTAGAAGGGTCTGACAGTTTCCACCTATAGAAAAAAAGGAAATATGACAAGTGAAGGGTTTATAAATCAGATCCCTGTGACGAATAATGAGAAGTGAGCAGATATATTTGGCAGGAGAGAATATATACAGATGTAAAGGATAGTGCACATAATATTAGACTAAAGTAGTGGTAAAATGTCCTTAGCTAATTACATAAATACATGTCCCACTCAATATGAGTGGCCCCTCACACATAATTTTGACCACAACATAGAATGAGGATCCCCACACAGAATAAGGACTCCCACAGCACACCACTCAGTATGAGGACCCCACTCAGTTTAGGGGCATTCACAGTCGGCAACTCAATATTGGAGCATTCACAGTCTCCCATAGCCTCTCACACAGTATTATGTCTCCCATAGCCCCCAATTCAGTATTATGCCCCCCACCAGCCACATCACTCAGTATTATGGCACCCACCAGCCTCACTATTTCATATTATGGCCCTCACCAGTCATCTAATCAGTATCATGGCCCCCACCAGCCCCACCAATCAGTATTATGGGCCTCACCAGCCCTCCAATCAGTATCATGGCCGCCTCCAGCCCCACCACTTATACAAATCAGTATAGTTGTTCCCATTAGCCTCTTAACTCAATATTATGACTCCCAGCTGCCCCACCACTCAGTATTATGGCTAACACAAGCATCACTACTCAGTATTATGGCCCCCATCAGCCCCATCACTCATTATTATGGACCTCACCAGCCCCACCACTCAGTATTATGGCCCTCACCAGCCATCTAATCAGTATCATGGCCCCCACCAGCCCCACCAATCAGTATTATGGGCCTCACCAGCCCTCCAATCAGTATCATGGCCTCCACCAGCCCCACCACTTAGTATTATGGCCCTAACCATCCATCCCATCAGTATAATGGCCCCACCACTCAGTATTATGGCCCCCTCCAGCCCCATTACTCAGTATTATGGCACCCACCAACTCTCAGTATTATGGCCCTCACCAAGCCTCCAATCAGTATCATGGCCCCCCCCATCTTCCAAATAAGTATGATGGCCCCCATCAATGCTCCAATTAGTATGATTGGCTACCTTCAGCCCCCTATTCAGTATTATGGTCACCACCACTCAGTATAATTGACCCCACTAGCCCCCCAACTCATTATTATGGCTCCCTTCAGCCCCACCACTCAGTATTTTGCCCCCCTGAAATCAGCATGATGACCACCACCAGTGCCCCAAACAGTATGATTGGCTACTGCCAGACACCCATTTAGTATTATGGCCCCTGCAAATACTAACATAAAAAAGCACTACTCATCTCACCCCATTCCCCAGGCATTCTGGTCAGTGCAGTGTGAGTACTGAGTCGCCACACTACAGGCGTGATGCTATTGCGACTTTTCACCTTCAGTGCACAGAGTCTCAGACTCACCACAGGCTGATGGTGGATCAGGGAGCTTTTGGCTTCTTGATCCACCATTCTGTTCAGCCATATTCGCATTCTGAGGATGTGGCTATGCTGAAATTTTGATGATAGGAACAGGGATGGGAAACAAAGCAAAGTGGCGCGGGACCCGTCCGACTCATGGGCACCATAGCACCCGTGCACACAGATCAATGAATTTCCAGGTATCTTGGTAATATATAACCTATAGTAAATTCTCTGAGGGGATGTAGCCAACCACTTGGACAAATCCTAATTATATGAGCGGTGATAAGATGTAAGCAGACATGGATTGAATATAAAATAATGTATATGTCCTACCTTCTACATACTCCATAACCATACACAGGTGAGATTTAGTTGGAAAAGAGCAGAGCATGGAGACCACAAAGGGACAATCAGCGAATGTTAAGATGTCCCTCTCCAGAAAGGCCAATTCCACTTTTCTTGGAGTATCCAGGTTCTGCTTGGCCATTTTCTTCATTGCAAAGATCTGGTGTGAGTCTTTATGGTGCACTAAGTATACGGCCCTGGAGAAAAGGAGAATCTATGGGTTATAATGAATCCTTATTAATAGTCCATCTATAGAAGTCATTACATGATCTTCTGTACCAATTCTTGAAATCTGGCCGTCAATGATATTCATTTCAAGAAATTAATAAAATAGCACTTTCTAGATCAACTATGGGAGATCTGCGCAATGCCATGTCTGTCTGAGCCCTCACCCATGTCGCATTAGAGACATGGGAGACAATCTACCGAAATTCTTCTTGGCCATATTCTCTATATTTGGTGAATAGATACGATTCTGTCCAAGTGAAATTTAGTGCAAATTGAAATTCCTCCAATTGCTGTAAGAATAAATTTGTTATGCTCCTCCCATACCCTATGGCATAATAAAAGGAGGGGATGGAAGTAGTTAAAAAATAATAAAACCTGTTATACCCACCTATCCTAGGCTGTCACCTGTCCATCGCTGCAGTCCTGCGTCCTCTGTGCCAGTCTTTGGATGTTCTGGCGCCCCCTTCTGGTGCTGAGGCCAGTGATTGGACTCACATTGTCATGGTGGAGGATGTGGGTGCAGATGTCATTGACGTCAGTATCGTGTCAATCCTCACGTGACCGTGTGCAGCCAATCTCTCTTATCAGCTCCATAATGGAGCAGCCCCGAAAAAAACAAAGTCCGCTGAGGAGGAGAAGGAAGCCCTGGTGGAGGTGCAGCATAAGAACAGGTGAGGGGCTAGGACAGGGGAATGGAATCTATTATTTTAATCTCTTTCCTTAAGGGTATGTGTCCATATGAAGTATTTGGAGCAGAAAGTTTTCCACCAAATCTGCATCCCTAGGTTGGAAAAACTATGCAAAAAAGAGGTGCGTTTTGTCATGTTTTTACCTGCGTTTTTGTTGCAGATTTTTCCCCACTTATTATTATGTGTGAAATCTGCAGAAAAAATACTGAAAGAAATGACATGGTGCAGATGTGCTGCAAATCTGCAAGGAAAAATAAGCATCGTGTGCATAAGATTTCAGGAGTCTCCATCACTTTGCTGGCAACATGAAATCCCTGTTTTGTGACAATTCTGAGCAGAAAAAACACAGCAAAAATGCAAAAAATCTGCAATGTGTGCACAGGCCCTTACAGTCTGATTTGTTATAGATCAGTTTGCTCAGCTGTATATAAATGACCTGAATAGTGAGAATTAGAACAGTGATGTGGACTCCGATCATTTCCCTATGATAACACTGAATGGCAGAGCACAGAGGCAGAAGCATTGTCATAGGGAACCTGAGAAATATGGATTATACCAGCAGAAATCTCACCCAAAAGCTCCGCTGCCGATCAGTTTGGATGTTTGGAAGTCGCTCATATGCGGCTTTCTCGCCGGGATCAATGATTCGATCAAACTCTATAAAAAAATAAGAAATGATTTTCAGATAAAAAAGCTGCAAGAAAAAAGCTCCGGATACAAAACCATCTTCCACCTCTGTTATGTCCCAGCTGATTTACACTGATTGTATGTAGGGGGCGATACAAGCAGGACGCCCCGCAGACATGGGGGTAATTTAAGGGGGATCCTCCATACACCGGAATCATTGTACAGTGCAGAATAATATGGGAGATCACAGAAGAGAACTGAAAAGGAATCTGTCAGCAAGTTGTTTTTTATATGTAATCTAAGAACTGCATGAAGTAAGGGCCGAAATCCTGATTCCAGCGATGTGTCACTTACTAGGGTCTGTGTCGTTGTTTTATTAAAATCAGTGTTTAATCAGCAAGAGATTATCACTACAGGACTAGTTGTCTTGTGCCATGTAGTCCTATTGCTCTGTGTAGCCCTGCCCCCACCACTGATTAGCGGATTTCTGCCTATCCACAGCGTACTGTACAAGAAAGCTGCCAATCAGTGCTGTGGGCAGTTATACATAGCCCAGCATGCAGAGAAAGAGAGATTTTATCACAACTGCTGCACCCAGTAAGTGACAGTGCTGGAATCAGGGTCCCTGCCCCTACATCATGCTGCTCTCAGATGGGTAGCAGAATCTGGTGACAGATTCCCTTTAGTATAAGTGCTATTATCTAACACAATAGTGTCATCTACATTTAGAATAGAGATGTCCCATGGTTATATGGGGATAATACAGGACGTGTCATTCACACCCCATGATCTGGTGATATACAGACATCTCCCTCTATGATACTTACAGCGGCAGGTTCTTGGATCTCTGGGATCTCACAGATTACACTGTCAGCATCCGCCAGCACAGTTGTATCTAAAATAGTGATAAAACGATGAAGAAATAAAATGTATTAGATGATATCAATCCTATATACACAATACAGCAATATAATGGAGAAATGGCAGAACGTCTGTAAATGGGGCTATTACTAATTATATGGGGATTCTAAATATGAGAACATACGGCACATCCATAGACAGATACATGTAATATAAATGATGGAGGAATCCCCAATCATCACATGAATGAGGAACTCATCACCCTCACTGTACATGTGAGTGATGGGAAGAGACAGTTCAAGCAGAGCAGCCATATGCAAATTAGCCTGGAAGTGCACTGGGGGCATGTTACTGCACTCTGACTCCCCCCCCCCCCAGTGAACTTCCATCCAGATTTATTTTAGATTTCTCCTGACTAAGACATTGGATCCTGATCCCCCATCCTGGTAAATGCTCCCCCATACTGGTATATGCTCCCCCATCATGGTATATGCTCCCCCATCTTGGGCCCCCATTCTAGTATGTGCTCCTACATCCTGGAATATGCTCCCCCATCCTGGTATATGCTCCCCTATCCTGGTATATGCTCCCCAGTCCTGGTATATTATCCCCCATTCTGGTATATTGTTCCTCATCTTGGTATATGGTCCCCTCCATCCTGGTCCCCTATGCTGGTATATGCTCCCCCATCCTAATCCCTTAACTTGGTATATGCTCCCCTATCCTCGTCCCCCATCCTGGTATATGCTCCCCCCATCCTGGTATACGCTCCCTCATACTGGTCCCCTATCCTGGTATATGCTCTCTCATCATGGTCCTCTATACTGGTATATGCTCCCCTATCCTGGTCCATGCTCCCTCATCCTGGTATATGCTTTCCCCCATCCTGGTATATGCTCCACAATCCTGGTCCCCTATAGTGGTATACGCTCCCCAATACTGTTCCTCTATCCTGATATATGCTCCCCAATCCTGGTCCATGCTCCCCCATCCTGGTTCCCTATCCTGGTATATGCTCCCCCATCCTGGTCCCCTAACCTGGTATATGCTCCCCCATCCTGCTCCATGCTCCCCCATCCTGGTCTTTGTTCCCCCATCCCGGTCCCCCATCCTGGAATATGCTCCCCCATCCTGGTCCATGCTCCCCCATCCTGGTATATGCTCCCCAATCCTGGTGCCCCATCCTGGTATATGCTTCCCCATCCTGATCCCCCATACTGGTATATGCTCCCCCATCATGGTATATGCTACCCCCCATCCTGGTATATGCTCCCAAATCGTAGTCCCCTATTCTGGTATATGCTCCCCAATCCTGGTCCCACATCCTGGTATATGTTCCCTCATCCTGATCCCCCATCCCGGTATATGCTCCTCCATCATGTTATATGTTCCCCCCCAGCCGGGTATATGCTCCCCCATCCTGGTCCCCCATCCTGGTATATGCTCCCCCATCATGGTATATGCTCCCCCCCATCCTCTGGCGCCAGTCTCCTCCACCGGCCTCTCTGAAGATCAGGGTATGTCCCCACTGGAGATCGCAATACACGGTAAGCGCCTACGCATACCGCTTTATCAGTCGCCACACTCCTCCTCCATCCTCATCCTCCTCCCTCCCTGTCTGGGATGTGTCTTTCTGTCTCTGTCACATCCCTGATTATATTATAGGTAGAAGGTCGGATGATCGGCTTACCTGTAATCAGATCACTGGTCAGTTCCGGCTGACTCGTATTAGGGTCAGGGATTATTTCCGGGTGTAGATTTTGCCCATCTTTGTTGTTGCCTTTTGCTGTTTCCTAATAATTATAATATATATATTTAATATGTGGAAGATTTCACCAAATCACGAAACACATAAATCAGGAAGCACTAAACCCACATTTACAGATGCAGCAATTGTAACTATACAAATAATGCGCCATCTTGATAATATTTCTCAGAAAGTTCTCTGATTTACGTGGATTAAGATAAATTTAGATTGAAAAATCAAACGTTCAGTGTAAACTTCGACTTTTCTGTACTGGGATACCCCAGAGCTGTGTTACCTGCATTCTTTATATCATGGGTACATCTTGTACTCCATTCCCTACAGTATTGGGTGGAATTGCTTTACACTGCAGTTCCTCTCCACAAGTCCATGTTAATATAGTGTAGAAGAGACTTGTGTGCACTATTATCGCCTATTATCTCAGCTTCAGCATTTACAAGCAGGAAGACTCTGATAATAGTGATAGACAGAAGCGGTAATACAGACTTCCCACCACTGAGCTGTGACTACATCAGCAGAATACAGACTGTGCTCACAGGCGAGGGAGCAGCACAGACTGGCGGCCATACATATGCTGAGCCTGCCAGGAGCTGACAGGAGGCCTGTAACATCTACCACCAGATCTGATATCTGACTGCTGATCTGGAGAAGATCAGAAAACAAGGACGTGTGATAGAGATGACGGCTCCTTACCAGGCGTTCCGATGAGCGGGCCGGACGTTCCAGTACAGACAGGACTTTTTCGGCGAGTTCTTTAATAAAAGCCAAATCGCCGTTTTGAAATCTTTTTTCAGCCTATAAAAAAGAAAAGAAATAAAAATGAAAATCCTGAGTGAGAAAGGGCACAATGGAGGCGGCCATTGTATGTGACATCTGCTCCTCTAAAGAAGTTTCTGTCCCGCTATTATTATCTATGATTATGGAGAAGATTTGTGCGGAGCGTCCGCCACTTACCTGCTGTAGTAAAGTCCTGATGTTCTGAGGTAAATCCGTCAGATAGTCTGACGTTAGATGACCTTGGTAGTGTTTGGTCAGGCAGTCATTTACTAGCTTTATCACCATCCGGTGAGTGAAGCTGAGGACGCCATCAGGTGGTAGAAGCGCAGTGTCTGGGTTATTATTGATAATAATCTCCCATAGTGCGTCTACCTGAAGATTATCCAAAAGTAATTCAGCCATAGCGAAAAACTGCAAATGCTATCAGTCACTATGAAGCCAAGAAAGGCACCCGTGACCCTGTGTACATTCTATAAGTAATGGCTGTGAGCTGTGATGTCATAATGGCCGACCATCACCAGTGATGTCATCATGGAATCTTGTCACAGAATGTTAAACTGGCGGCTCTGCACAAAAAGATGCCACCTAGCAATACTGAAAGTGCAACCACCATAGAATGAATTACATCTCCATGTTATTATGGACGTTTTATTTTATTTCCAATTACAGCACAACCAGGATAAGGGGATGTTCACACGTTACATTTTCACAGCATTTTTGTTCTACCCCGAAAACCTGAGTGGTAAGAGGAACAACGCTGCATACAATACTCGCGTTTTTGCAGCTCTTTTAATGTTTTTTTTTCATTTTAATGGGTGAAAAGCGCTGCAAAACTGAAAGAATTGACAAGCTGCAGATTTAAAAGAACAGGAAAAAAATGCAGCGTGTGATTGAGAGTTTAGAAATCTCATTCTCTAAGCCGGCTCTGTAAAATGCAGTGTTTTTTGTTCCTCAGAAGAAAAAAAAGGCTGAAAAAAAACTGCCAACTGTGAACATACCTTAAAAATATACTCAGTTCTGTTATTGGAAACATTGTGTAGATTTATTTCTCATGTGTCTTTTTTTACCATAGAACATTTAACTCATTGGTTGCACATGACTATTAACAACTGTGACAACTATTGAGCAATTAAAGATAAGCGACTCAAGTTATAAATCATTGAGATCAGGGGTCGGCAATTCATTTTCCTGAGGGGCCACATAAGAAATTGTGACTGTTGTGGCTGAACTAATAGGCTGAGAATTAATTCTACTATGCTCACGCGCCATGCTCAAGTCCCCGGCCCGCATATTGTGTGGCTGTGACAGCTGACAAACATGCAGGAAATGTTTTCCATACACATGGCCTTAGCCATGTTGGTTATTGGCATTACTGTGATTGGCCGGCTGCATTGCGTCATCGGGTTTATAGAAGACCCTGTGAGGCGAAGCTTACCACACTGTCCTCTGGAAGCAGTTCAGAGAGAGTTGACCTAGAAAGGGAGAGCTTATATTATTCTACGTCCCACCCTAAATATTATAAAATTGTACCCTTTACTACCTTTCATGGTGTTTTTAACATTTTCTGACCTATTTAATAAGTAATGAATTTAAAAAAATGACGTGGCGTCCCCCCTATTTTTGATAACCAGTCAAGGTAAAGCAGATAGCTACAGGCTGATATTACTGATATTATCAGGCTGGGAAGGTCTATGGATATTGGCCTCTTCCCTGCCTAACAATACCAGCCCCAGCCGCCCATGTAATCCATGGCGATCCCACGACATCCACCGATTCTGTAGTACAGCCGATGGAGTCTCGTTCTGAGAACAAAGCCTCTTAGGTCACTCCCGGTCAAGCTGCGCTCTGCGAGACCCGGCGAGAGCAGTGATGACATCAGTAATGTTACTGAATATATATCTAAAATATTTACAGCGTCTATCTATCCATCTATATACAATATCTAAAATATATACAGTGTCTATCTACAATATCTACAGAATCTATCTATCATCTATTTATATATCAATCTCTCATGTCTATCTATCTATCTATGTGCTCCATGTGTGAATACATATGTGTGTGTATATATGTGCGTCACCTATGGTGTATGTACATTCATGGCCGAAAGTGTTGGCACCCTTGAAATTGTTCCAGATAATCAAGTACCGTATTTTTCGATTTATAAGACGCACTCCCCCCCCCCCCCATATTTGGGGGGAAAATAGGGGTGCGTCTTAGAAAGCAAAATCACCTTACCGGCTGCAGTGGAGCAGGTCCCGGAGATGCTGCGGGGTGCCAGAGATGCGGACAGTGTGCCGGAGATGCTGCAGGGTCAGGACAGGGTGTTCGGAGGTGGCTGCCGGCCCCATGCTGTCTGCCAAGTTCTGCGCTGGAGGTGTTCGGTGGTGAGGGGGATCCACCGACATCTTGTGGCAGCCGGATGTTGGCGGAGCCCCCACACCTTCCATGCTGTCCTATGCGATGGACTCCGGGAAAATGGCCACCGGATTGAGATTTTTGCGCTGAGATCTCGTCTCCTGAGATCTTGGTGCCAAGATCTCAATCTGAGCATGCGCCGCCTCTGGCGGCCATTTTCCCGGAGTTCATTGCATAGGACAGCATGGAAGGTGTGGGGGCTCATCATTCTACTGTTTGGAAGGCCTACAAAGAAAAGAACACAGTACCCACAGTCAAATATGGTGGAGGTTCAAAGATGTTTTGGGGTTGTTTTGCTGCCTCTGGCACTGGGTGCCCTGACTGTGTGCAAGGCATCATGAAATGTGAAGGTACCAAAGGATGCAATGTAATGCTGTAGTGCTAAGATGTTAATGGTCATCAGGAATCCATATTGGTATCCTGTCTTTAAAGAACCCTTTAAGATATTTCACAGTAACAGTTCAGCTTGATAGCCTTGTACTTTCTGTAATTTTCTCAAACACCTGGACTGCATAGCTCCATTATCATTGTTTAGTTTATAGTATCACCCAGTACCATATAGCTCCATTATCAATGTTTAGTGAGAGCGATGCATGTTTATATTCGTTAGCAATATTTGGTGAGAATATGCTGTGTTTATAGAATGGTAAGACATCTGGTACCAGGAGCATTTGGCATATTTCATCTCCGGTGATATATTTGATATATTTGTTGGTGTTAATTGACATCTGAATAGCTGGCCACTCAGAAGAAAGATACTATATTGAACAAATAGAACCTGGCAGAATTTGTGTAACATTTGGTTACGCAAGCATTTGTTTTTGAACAAGATATAAGCTAGTGAAGTTTTCAGCTAAGACAGAAGCCTGTTGACCTGTGGACTAAAAGGGGACGCCCTGACGTCGCAGTGTGGATTCATCCCAGGACTTTTCTCTGTCTTCGCTGTTTTGCTTCTCACAGCTGATATTTTTCTGGACAGATGATGTATGTTGCTCCTGGTGAAGTTTTTCCTGTATAGTGTGCGCTGTAACTACTTTACCTTTGTGATTTATATTGTGATGCAAAAGTGTACGCAATATCACACCATTTCCTATTTTCTGTAATCATTTAATTATAATAAAAATTAATCACCTTCTTTAAAGCCGTATCCGAGCCCTTTAAATACTTGGCAAAACATTTGGTGTCAGAAGTGGGATACACAGAAGGCTTAAAATTTATATTTTAGCTAAATTCCGATAATCCGGAATTTTGAGACCAAATTCCAATAGTCCTGAAAAGTGTGCGTACACCCCAGCAAGCTACTACTCTGCTGAACCAACTCCCAGATCCAGAAAAACAGCCGATGCCTTTCTATAGAAGCATGCTTCAAATCCAAAGGAATTACTCCGCCACATGGCAAGATCTCATTTCCCTGGCAAATCTTAAAGCAGGTGATGCATATTGGCCTGTTATGGACACTGCATTTAATGATGTCTCACTTGTCAGTGACACCACATGGGACTCTGATGTTCAGTTCTGCCAAAAACTTAAGCTCCGAGCTGTTAACGCGGCAACCGTACTAGAAAGTCCCATTGTGCCCAATCCACATACATTGTCAGAAATGCCATCAGATGCAAAACGTGTCATCGATCTGGCCAATGCTTTCTTCAGTGTACCACTGCATCCAGAAGATTGGTATCTGTTTGCCTTCACTTACAGAGGATCACAATACACCTGGACAGTCTTACCACAAGGAGCACAGAACTCACCAAGTCACCTCTCAGGCTCTTCTCCAGTGGTGTCAGCCCAAAGTTGTGTTTTTAGGCCACTGTCTCTCTCCAAACCTGAAACATCTAACGGGTGAAAGGAAACTTGCTATTGAGACCGTTCCTCTACCAAAAGGACCTAAGCAATTACAAGCTTTCTTAGGACTTATCACATATTGTCACCAATGGATTCCAGATGCCTCAAAGCTGATGCAACCGTTGTACGATGACCTCAAGACGTCAGCTTTTCCACTACGTCCCAAATCCGTGGAAGCCTTCTACGCTCTTAAACAGGTCATACAGTCTGCACCACCTCTTGGAATCCCCCTGTGCGTGATACTGGAGCCTCAAGCAGAAGGCGGAGTCCTGGCCTGAGGACCGCCAACATCTTGGACACGAGGAGACGCATCACTGGAGCCTGTCTCCGCTCTTGCTGCACTCCCCTGACAGTAATCTCTACTAGCCAGGGGTAAGTGCTTCGGACCGGCACCCCCTGATCACCTGTAAAAGAGACACTCACCTCGCCCTCGTCCTCCTTAGGGGTCCGGAGACATCAGGGTTGCCTGCGTGCAGTGCACCACGTCCTCTGTGGAGTCCTGCAGAGCGGGTCGTCGGGACTTTCCCTTCAACGGTGTGTAGTGCGGGGCTGGGAGGCTGCTAGTCCCGGGCAACGGAGACTTTTGAGGCTACTCTTGCGCTTTGAATTTGGCCCAAACAGAGCATCAATACCTTGATAATTCTCCTTTATACTCTGTTCACTACAGGGTCATTTTTTACATCAGTGGAGTAATATGGGAGTTTGTTAAACTCCAAATATCCGTCCTCCATTGCTAATTACATCAAAACTCCATCCAGTGGACATTTGAATTATAACAATCATTTTTTTTTATCATTTACTTCAAACGCCATCTTGAGGCCCACAGGAATATTGCAGTCTCAATTTTTTACAACTATTGTCCACTCACTACTCCTATGATACAACCCAACTCTCCATGGTCATCTAATAACCAGACTTGACCTCACATATTCAGTTTATTACTGGACAATAGATAACCTGCTCTGGCGATCCCTCCATTTCTTATCATGAAGTAACTACTGTCTACAAACCATGATTCTGTGAGTCTTCCGGTTCAGGCGCTGACCATGTGATCTCTGATTATCTATCTGCTCATGTTCTCCCCCCCGTACATCGCCTCCAAGCTCCTGATTTTCGACCCCGCAGCTCAGAATTTTTTTGAAATTTTCACACAGCTGAAGGTCGTCTTTGAACAATATCTTTGGCCTATATGGACCACTACCTTCTCCGTAGCAGGCAAAAACTATCTTCCTTTTCCAATCACTCTGACTTCTCCAATCTTCATAATATGGCTCCTACTCTAGACCAAGAGGAACAGCCCGCCCAATCTGAAGACGGAGGGGATCTACGTCAACCCCCTAAAACGCCCCGCAATTCTACTTCTAGGAACGGGGAATCACAAATGGACCCTTCGGAACTAGCGGCTGAGGTCACTGCTAGGCTACTTCCTGAAATCAAAACCTTAATTCAATCCACACTAAATACTGCTCTGATGGATCTTCAGGCCAGACAGGAAGAACAAGCCGAACAGCTCACTGAGTTAGAATCACGAGTATCGAACATTGAAGATGATTCAAATGAGGACCATTCCAAAATAATGGCTATTGTTCGTGAAAACACAATACTGAGAAACCGTATAGATGACCTTGAGAACCGCTCTCGCAGAAGCAACCTGCGTTTGGGGGGTCTACCTGAATCGTATCTTCAGAACACTCTGAAACCCCTATGCGAGAACGAAGTCCCAAAAGCCCTAAAACTATCTGAAGGTAAAAAGGTGGAAAGGGTCCACAGAATTGGTCCTCCACCCTCTGTCTCTGGAGCTTACAATACAACCAGGCCAAGACAGGTCATTATGAAATTTTTGAATTTCAATGATAAAGCTGACATTATCCGAGCATCAACCACCCATTGATCATTCAAGGCCATAAAATCTTGCTTTTTACTCCATTGAAGTAACCAGGAAAAGGAAGTCCTTCAGCTCTATATGCACCAGACTGCACAAAGAAAAAATTTGCTTTCAACTCCGCTACCCGGCTACTCTACGCCTGAAAGACACAGATGGCTCTTTCCGGGAATTTATCTCACCTGATAAGGCAGAATCTTTTGTCAGCAGTCTCCTAGGCCCAGGGGCCAGCCCTGAACAGACCTACCAGGCGATAACTCCCTCTAGCTCACTGTCCCCTAAGAGACCCACAAAACGAGGAGACAAAGGAGACCAGAGTTATAACAATCGTTGATTTAATGAGTTTCTCCTTTTATACACCTGGAGGCTCTGGAGTAAAAGTCTTTTATGGAGGCACCATTTCCGCTTGGAAAGCGTTTAGAAAGAAATATGGCCTTTCTTTCAGAATTTCTAAGCACCTGCCGCTATGGCGGAACCCGGAATTTCCACAGGGCAGTGAAAATAAATTATTTTTTAAATGGCAGCAAGCAGGTATAAATAACATATCTCACGTTATCCACCCAACCGATCAGAGATGGTTGACGTACCCAGAATGTATGGATAGGTATGATCTACCTCTTCAGCAGGGCTTTCAATTTGAACAAATTAGACTATCCATTATGTCAAACTTAAGGGATGTTACCTTCGAGACCTTTCAAAACGAATTAGATGTAATTTTATCATCCCAACAGGCACTCCCTCAATATCTAGTCTTTACTCGGCCATGAAATCCAATTTATTAAAGATACACCCTGACATTTTCTTTAAATAATGGAAGCAACAACTTGATGACGTTGAAATTCCCACTATGCCCAGCTGAGTTTGAGACCCCTGGGCTAGGCCCTATCATTCCCCCCATAGCAGAGCTAATAATCCAAATGAAACATTTTATGGGAGTAGAGCAGCTAGATGCCCTTAGTAACAAAGAACAACAAGCCGGCAAGTTTCTATCAAAATGGAAGCAGTTTATTAGAACATGTTGCTCTCTGACTGAAAAGAATAAAATTGTCAAACCATTTACTTCTACAGAATGGTATATACTAGAGGATTTACACAACAACCTAGGACTTTTACGCGTTAACTAAAACATGGGAGATAATTGACACAAATCACCGATATTTACTTAATTCTTTTGGTTGAAGATGACTGTATTTTGCAAGACTTAATCTTTGTATCTTTCTTTAGTTGATTATTTGGTAAGCCAGCTAACCTGAACTTATCGGGTATTCAGTGTGCCTGATCTATGGACAGGCTCCTTATTATTCTGCATTCTGCCTTTGTTTCATATGTCTTTATATGTTTTTGCTTTTCTGAAAAAAACAAATAAAAATGATGTTTAAAAAAAAGAAACAGGAAGATTCCATCCGGGATATGCCGTGGTTACACATGACCAGGATTCATTTAGAAAAGAGAAAGCAGCGGTGGACGTGTCTCAAGACACTGAAGAAGGGCCTCAAAGCTCTCTTATGAAGTTTTATCCATTTACATCAAGACAAGACACCGGATGATGAAAAGAAGTCGTGGCAAGAAGCAGGAGCTTAAAGGATGAAGATGGAGTCTGGAGGAAGAACAAAAAGATCTGTCTACCTCGTAATTTGTACCCCTCGGTGACAGAATGGGCACCGGGTATCACCCATAGAGGCAAGAATCAGATGAATGACTTGATTTGGAAGACTTATATGGCACATGGGATTTCTACTGTCACCCAAAAATATTGCAAGTCCTGCTTTGTGTGTGCAACATGCAATCCAGCACCGCCTCAGAAAGTAACTCAGAAACATTTGGCTAAACCACTCTATCCCTTTCAAAGAATTCAAATCGATCATATTCAAATGACAAAAGTAGGGAAGTACGAGTATGTACTGGTAGTGACTGACATGTTCTCGGATGGCCTGAAGCCTATCCAGTAACCAATATTACTGCCAGAGTGACTGTTAAGAGACTGATGACTGAGGTAGTGTGCAGATATGGAATCCCAGAGGTAATTGAGAGTGACCAAGGACCCGCATTCATTGCAGCACTGACTAAGGAACTATGGACATTGGTAGGGGCCGATTTGGGTTTACATACTCCGTATCACCCCCAGAGCTGTGGTAAAGTAGAAAGGCTAAATTGCACCTTGTAAAACAAAATACTGAAAGCCAGTCAGGAGGTCAAAACTTCCTTGGACAGACATTTTGCCCATTGCCTTATATTCAGTCAGAAACACTCCGAGGGGTCCCGCTAAACTCACACCATATGAGATTCTTTTTGGGGGGCCTCCAAGGTTGGGTCAATATTTTCCACAATAGCTAGCCTTAGGAAGTGATACTCTCGTAAATTATGTCATTGCTCTTACTAAAGAATTGTCAGTAACACATGCACGAGTTTTGTCATCCATAACAGATCCAGATTTAAGTAAAGGTACTCACACTTTCCAACCTGGTGACTACGTGCTGGTAAAGAAGTTCACCAGAAATACATCCCTAGAGTTGAGATTTGAGGGTCCATACCAAATGCTCCTGACCACTCCTACTTCAGTCAAACTTGAAGGAAGACCGACGTGGATACACGCCTCCCACTGCAAGAAGTTCGTGCCTCCATCAGAACCTTCTACAAAATGTTACATATCCTCTATTTTGTGTGTTGTGCCATTCTATACTCATTTCTAGGAGGACAACAGATTGCAATCACCCAAGCAAGGGGGGTGATCACGCACTGATGGGTGAGGGAACCACAGTATGGACAAAAGGTTAATAAAGTATTTAGGGGGGACTGTTGAGGAGAGCCATAGGATCAAATACTTAATTAACCTTAAGACATAGGAGAATACATATTGGTGGTGATGGACAATTTTACTCGATTTGCCCAATCATATGCCACCGCCAATAAAGCTGATTGAACAGCGGCAGAGAAGATATTCAATGATTTTGCTTTGAGGTTTGGGTTCCCTACGAGGTTACACCACGACCAAGGAAGAGAATTTGAGAACCAGCTCTTTCCCAAGCTAGGAAAGTACTGTAGAATTCAGAGATCCCACACAACGTCCTATCACCCAGAGGGTAATGGACAAGTGGAAAGTTTTAACCAGACATTATTGTCGATGTTGCGCACTTTAACAGCTGACGAGAAGAAAGACTGCAAGAGTTCTCTGTCAAAAGTGGTACATGCCTATAACTGTACAAAGAGCGATGCAACGGGTTACTCAAACAATCGCTAAGACTGCCAATCGACATCATGTTCGATACTCCGGTGTAAGAGACTTACAGAACATATCCGGAGTACGTTCGGAAATGGAAGGAATGGATGGCAGAGGCATACAACATAGCATCTAAAGTGGTTACGCAAGGACAGAGCAAGAGTAAGGAGTACTATGATCAAAAATGTTATGGAGCAGAAATGGCACCGGGAAGCCGGGTGCTAGTCAAAAACGTAGGTGAGAAAGGTGGTCCAGGAAAACTTTGTTCGTACTGGGAGGACAAGGTGTATGTGGTCGTAAAGAGGAAAGCTGATGACATTCCAGTGTATGAAATCTGATTGGAAAGAGGGGACAAGAAAACCAGAATAGTCCATCGGAATTTATTACAACCCTGTGATTATCTCCCACCACAACAAAACTTTCCAGAAGCAGACCGACATCGACCGAGATCAACTAAGGGACCACCACAGACTGAAACTCCAGAGGTGGATAGTGACCTTGAAAGTTCCGATGAGGAAGAGCACACCATTGTATTTCTCGAACCGGCAAGGAGAGGGACGTACCATCCTCAAGAGAGTGAACTAAGTCCTGAGGCTCCAAAGTTTGTACCAAGGAGTACAGATGAAGTCCAATTCAGATCTGATGATCGAATACTGATCACTGAAGAGATTGATCGACATTCAGGAGGAGCGGAATTACCAGACCGTGTGGAAACAGGCGACTCAGGAGAAGTACAGAAAGTTACAGAGGCAGATCCAAGAGCATCTGAGGAAGCACGGGAAATGAGTGCGGTGGAAGAAACTCCTGTTACCGAAGAACCCGTGGTATCTGAGGAACAACCCACCAGAAGGATTTCGACTCGAGAAGTAAGGAGGCCCGTGATGCTGACGTATGAGACAATTGGAGAACCAAGTCAAGTGCCAAGGACTGTCGACTGGAAACAGGTATCTCTCCCTGCGGACCAGGTAAGCCCACTTGAGTGGTGTTCACCTCCGAGAGACAGTATGGGCAATGTTACCTGGTGGAAAGACTTGTTTTGGCCTAGTGAGAGAGCTGGTTGAAGACGTACGAAAAGCTCCAGCGGTAGAGATGCTGATTGTTTTAAATGTGTTGTTTATTTCTTACAGGAGTCCTACAAGAAAAAGGTTGCAAGAATAGGTTATTATCAATGTTTATAAATGTTATACCAATTTGATAATGACAAATTTATATATATAGTAACTAAGCCGGCGGCAGCGACCAATCAGCGAACCGTATTAGTGAGGAACGGGGACCGGGGAGCGGCGCCGCCGGTCGGGATACTTCTGATGCGAGCAGGCCCGTACCCTGGGGTCACTCTTAAAAGCAAGGAAAAATGGGGGAAAGTTATATGGGAAAGGGGAAATTGTTTGTGACACCACCCATGGTGTCTGGTGAAGATCACCAGCGCTGCTACAGTCCTCTGAGGCTGGTGATTAGGCAGCTTAGTTGGTGCGGCTCCCCACAGGTGGAGCAGGGTCTCAGGGCAGCGTAGTAGAAGGGATGCAGGACAGAGGGGACCCAGCCGGGTCAGAGGAAGAATAGGCACACTCACAACAGTTCACTTCAGTACCTTTACTGGTGGTGTTTCAGGCACGATCCAGGGCACTGTAGGGTGAAGGGTGCATATCGGGACTCTCCCCAGTGAGCGGGTGTGGAGCCTCCTGCTTCTTGCCTTTTCCTGGTAAGTTTATGACCTGCCTGGAGCTATGCCTAACTTGGTCTCTGTCTTGCAGCGGCTGACCTGGTGGTAGGGCCTTCCGTTGGAGATCACACTCCCCGGTCTCTTGGGCCTCCCTCACTCCTGACCCTGGTATAACGGTCAGCTTTTGGTGTTTCTGGGACATATAGTTCGCCAGGGGTTCCGGTAGTTTCTGCTGGTCCTTAGGGATCCCTGCAGACGCGGACCCGGAGTCCGGTAAATGCTTGTGGGGTGAGCTGGTTAAGCTTCTCTGCCCCCTATGTAGCTCACTTACTCCACTTGCCTTCGGCCGCGCTCGGGGCCCTCACAAGGCTTCACACTGGCAGTAGGCCTCGCTACTCTTCACCACTCTTACGGCGTCGGCACGCCCTGGGCTCACTAACTGAGCTCACTGAGTCTGGGCTGGCCTGACTTTCTCACAGACTAACACTATCTGTGGACTCCAGACTTAGACTGCACTGCCTAGCTCCACCTTCCCTATTTATATTTCTAACAGGCTCCCTCTGGTTGTCTGAGGTGGAAGGTAGAGGTGTGTGAATGCTATGAGGGCCTCTTGTGGAGGAATCCGTCCATGCACCCCTCTGGGATCTGTGGCACCAATGCGTAGCAGGGCGCCACATTCCCCCCTAGCAAAGCTCAGTACTCCCGGACTGAAGTACTTTTTTAACAACAATAACAATAACTCTTCACTTTATGGGAGGCACTTTGCTTAAATGTTACATATAAAACATTATAAATAATAAATAGATATTTACATTTCAATAAGCAACCCCAGAATTCAAGTCTCTTCCGGTGAGGTTCCCCGACAGGATGTCCATCTCACAGGTTAGAGTACTTGGTAGCTTGAGGGACCTGTCCAAAGCAAACCCTCCATGTAGGCCCTGGGGTGGTTGCAGGGCATGGCGATCCTGAGTTGGACCTCCGCTTGTGCCACACCAGACAGGTTTTTGTTCTGATGTCACCTAAAGGGGCACTCCAGGGAGTGCAATTATTTACAAGAAGCAGTTTTGGGGCTGCACATAGTCCTCAGCCACAGAGTTCTTTATGTACCCTTACGGTTAACTAGAGGCAATCAGGGGAAAGTGTCCATTTCACTTAGATTGTCCATTGCAAGCATAACACAAATTAATAAATACATATACATGAAAATACACAATATAATACCCCAGGGGCAACTATTTACACTGTCAGAGTTTCCTTCTTACTCTCTGTATCTGACAGGGGTCTGACCTCGTGTGCTACGTGTTGACCTACGTGGTACTGGGATGCGTGAGGCAATAGTATTTGCACTACCTCCCATTCTGTCAGTTCTAAGTGTTGGGGAACTGCAGGGTTGCCTAGACCTCTCTACAGGACTGGCAAGTATACCATTGGCTGGGCCTTCTTGCTCTGCTCCAACCAGGGATCCTTCTTCTGGGGATTCTTCTTGAGCAGGTGTGACGCCTCAAAGCCTCCTGTTAGCCCCTTACCCTGGGAGATGGGGGACTCGGAGTCGGGTCCTGTGATGGAGAGATGGAGTGCAGCCGTGGCCCGGACCTGCTCCGTGCCCAGGGCCGTCACATTAAAAAGGATGGTATGGGCTTATCCGGGTTGAGTGGCTGGTTACGACTACGCCACCTGTGGCACCTGGTGAAGGTCACCAGCGCCGCTGCAGTCCGCTGAGGCATGGTGTTATGGCGGCCGTCGTTGTTACTACTCCCCACAGGCGTAGCAAGGCCTCAGGGCAGAGGGACAGGATGACGGGGGTAGTAGTAGAGGAGACCTGGTGCTCCGTAATGCGGTGTAGCGCAGAATAAAGAGTCCGGAGGCCATAGGGGTGAACTTCCAAGGCTTTACTCACGAAAGAGATGGCAGTAGGAAGGCGACTCCCTGCTCCTCACGGGGGATTTGCGGTCACCAGAGACGAAGGGGGTCCAACAACCTCTGAGTAAGTCCAGTGTTAAATCAGGACCCCGCACCAGAGTGTTCCTAGACTTCAGACCGGGTCCTTTCCTGTCTGTGTGTGTGTGGATAGGCCGGGACTAGAGTTGAGCCACCCCCGTAGTGTTCGAGTTCGGTTCGTCGAACACCCGTATGTTCGCCGAACTGTTCGTCGAACTGGTCGTCGAACACCGTCGAACACCGTTAAAACCAATGGCAGGCAAACAAAAACACATAGAAACACATAGAAAACACCTTCAAAGGAGTCCAAAACCTGACAAACTGCTCAGAAGACACAACTAACACATGGAAAAGTGACAAGTACATATAGTCATGCGAAAAGAAAAGAGGTGGAGGAGTAAAAGGAGGGGGAGACACAGATATAGGCATGTCATGCCCTTCTAAAACCAAAAAAGTGCGAAGCTGACACGGCCAGTCCGTTCCTGCCCGTGCGACGTCTGTGTCGCTGGGTTTGTGCCAGAGCTGCGGTGGACCCTGACGGCCAGCCCCCCTCTCCCAATACTGGTGCCTGTCCGCTGGTGGGTCGAGCGAGCCCCCCTGCGGTGGAGGCAGGTCTAAGCTTTTTAATTTAAATTGTCTCTGTAATTTGAATGAGTACACTTTAAATCCTTTTACAAGGATCTATTGGAGGGCAAGTCTGATGCCAGCAGCCGCGGGAATTCCAGCTCCAGTAGCCTCCACTAAAGCTGCTGCAGTTAAAAAGCTTTAATAAGGATCGAGCTTCGCCAGTCCCAGCCCCTGTGCCTTGGGGTGCCTCCCCGATGCTCTTCACTGAGTGTCCCGGGGGCCCGAAGCATTTCCTTTGAAAAAATTAAGTGTCCAAACTACAGGTGGTGTAGCTTGCTTAACAGCAGGGATAATCCGCTGACTAGCAGACACTGCTACTAGGCCCAAAGTATTTCCTGTGCTAGATGCAGTTAAAAATTTGTAATTAGATCTACAGGCGGTGGCTACTCTGCTGACTAGCAGACACTGCTACTACCCCCAAAGTATTGCCTGGGCTAGATGCAGTTAAAAATTTGTAATTAGATACTCTCGTTGGATGCTGAGAAAGCATTCCATAGAGTCTCCTGGCACGCCATATATTATTCTCTTAAAAAGCTTGGGGTAGGGGTCTAGGGGACCCTTTTATAGCCAAAATCATGGCCCTGTATCGCAATCCGTCAGCTAGGCTGAAGATAAAAGGAACATTTTCATCACCTTTCATAATCACCAATGGGACAAGGCAGGGATGTCCTCTGTCCCCTCTCTTGTACATCCTAGTGATGGAGCACCTGCTCTCATCAATTCGTGAAAACCCCAATATTAGGTGGATTGAGGTGGGAGGCACCGAGTACAAGTGCTCTGCATTTGCTGATGATGTCCTAGTATATATCACTCAATCACATATATCCATCTGTAGCATCGGCCTCTCTGCCCCGTACTAGGCAGAGACGCCGTCCCTCTCACCTCCCCGCTCCAGGCGCGGCGTCCTCCAGCGCTTCTCTCCCCGCTGCTTCCGGCACGCGCTCCTTCCCCGGCAGTGTGCTTAGGGCGCGCGCACGCGCGCTCCCCCTCTCTTAAAGGGACCGCGCGCGCCGTCCTAAGGAGTCCCCGGCCAATTGCCGGAGGACCTCCCATATATAAGGCACCTCCTCCAAAATGGAGGTGCCCGAGCAATGTTGTTGCAAAGCCTTCACTCTGCTTCAGCCCTCAGGTCCCGTTACCAGTTACCTGCCAGTCACCTGCCAGATTCCTGCTTGTTACCTGCCAGTCACCTGCCAGATTCCTGCTTGTTACCTGTCAGTCACCTGCCAGATTCCTGCTTGATACCTGCCTGATATCCGCTTACCTGCTTGCAAGCCTGCGGTCCGACAGTCTGCCTTCCGACACCTGTCAGTCTGTCTATGGACCAGCCTGCCCGCTCACCTGGGAGCGCTCACCTACTACCTGTCTGCTAGCCTACCTGGAGGCTCCGCCGTCACGTGCTGTGACCACCTGCCTGTCCAGAGACTCTTGCCCGCTCACCTGGGAGCGCTCATCTGCTACCTGCCTGCTAGCCTACCTGGAGGCTCCGCCGTCACGTGCTGTGACCACCTGCCTGTCCAGAGACTCTTGCCCGCTCACCTGGGAGCTTCCACCTGCTACCTGCCTGCTAGCCTACCTGGAGGCTCTGCCGTCACTTGCCGTGACCACCCGCCTGTCTAGAGACTGTCCCCGTCACTTGCCGTGACCTCCTGCCCTTCTATCCAGAGACTGTCCCCGTCACTAGCCGTGACTACTTGCCCGCCTTCCCTGGGAGCCACCCGCTTCCTTACAAGGACTGCCCCCTTGTATAGTTGCTCAGAGGTTCCACTTCCCAGACCCGTTACACCATCCCTGCTGTTATGGCTGAAATAGATCACTTTGTTACATGGTCAAATTTTAAAATCAATGCAGCGAAGTCTGAGGCCCTTGATGTCTACCTCCCCAAATCCATACAGGATTCCATCCAGTCCAACTTTCCTTTTGCCTGGCCTTCACAGGGTATCAAATACTTAGGAATTCGTATTCATACAGACCTCTCCCATCTATTTTATCTTAATTTTGGGCCCTTTATTGAACAACTCCATAAAGATCTTACTTCTTGGATGGTGAAGGATTTTTTCTGGTTCGGCAGAATAAGTATACTAAAAATGAACGTCCTACCTAAACTCTTAAACCTCTTCCAAACCATTCTCGTGGTGATTCCCTCAAATTTTTGGAAAAGACTGCGGAGTAGCTTTTAGTCTCCCCAGGATGACACAGGTGGGGCAGATGGTGGTTGTCCCGGCCCGCTAGGCCGCATTGTAGCACAGTGAGCTTCGCACTGCAACTTATGCTTCATATCCATGTGACGGTTCATGCATGAAGTACTCAAACTATGGATTTTTTGGCCTCTACTTAGCTTTTGGTGACAAATGTTACAGATAACACGAGTTGGGTCATCCTTAGCGATCTGAAAAAATGCACAGGCTATGCAAGGTTTAGAGCCCATGCGACTCTGCTACTAGCAATACTATCAAATGATTGGCTGGGTTAGATGCAGAGCGTCTGGGTTTGGTTGGGGGTCCCCACAGTCAGCCTAGGCTAGATTCAGTTAAAAATTCTCATTAGATACACAGGCGGTGCAGCTTGCTTCGCAGCTGGGCTAATACACCCAAAGTATTGGTAGACTCTATACTAAATAAGCAAGGATTCACTGACTGTGGTGGCCCCTCCATGGGCCATGGCGATTGATGGAGATTTGGTGGATGGTTATAGGAGAAAGCTCCTTAATAGAGAAAGTAGGTGGATTTATACTTTAAATACACGTGTACCAGCGGGTTTAAACATCAGACATGATTTGATGTATCATTATGAGTGATCATTTATAGATTATCATTATATATATGTTCCTTTTTTCTTCTTTTCTTTTTGATTATTTACATTTATATGCATTATTTCTATGCTATACGATTTTAACATGGTACGTGTGTTTAAATTTCTGATTAACTCAGCCTTGAACAGGTGCATAGCAGGACATGACATATAAATACCACTTCCTTGCTGTTTTTTTTGCTATGCAATGATTAAGTACTCGTATATATATTGTGCAGAAAGTAGGGTGAAAGTCCGCCCAGGCGGGAGGAAATTGGAGTTTCATAACACATATTTGAACTGGAGAGGTATTAGAGGCCTGCAATGGCCACAGATACTAATGGAGGTAATCAAGGTAGGGAGAGAGGCAAGAGGTCCGGTCATCTTAGTTATACGGGCCGGGTGAAACGACATAGCTTATCACAAGAGCGCATAACTAATGGCAATAATGAAAGTAGACACTGAGTGCTTCAGAGAATTTTTCACAAAACTAACTATAGTATGGTCAGAGATTGTGCCGAGAACGGTATGGCATGGTGCGTGAGACATCACGTCCATCGAATGGACAAGGCAGGTAATAAATATTCGGATGGTAAAATTTATAAGAGACAGAGGCTGTGTAGTGATACGACACCGACAACTGGAAGGAGATAACGCAGGTCTCATACGGCCCGACGGTGTTCACTTAATGGATATTGGACTGGACATATTCTTGTCAGGACTCCAGGACGGAGTGGAGCAAGCGTTAAGAGTGATGGTTGGGGGTCAGAGTCCTGCATACGAGTAAGCAGGCTCCTCCGTGGCCTGGAAATAGAAAGGACATGTTGGAGAGTTACACTTGTTGGCCAACTTGCCGTTGTGGAGACTAGAGACACAGGGCATGCTGCAACAAGCTGAATTATTTTAGAAATAAAATGCATTTCTAATGGAATGAGTATAAACAGTTAATAAAGCTGTGACCGATCCTCACCCATCCAGTTGTAAGAGTTACATGATTGTATTGTCAATGAAAGGGGGGCGTTAGGGGGTTGAGCGTCTGGGTTTGGTTAGGGGTCCCCACAGTCTGCCTAGGCTAGATGCATTTAAAAATCATTATTAAATACACAGGCGGTGCAGCTTGCTTCGCAGCTGGGTTACTACGCTGACTAGCAGACACTGAAGCTTTGGAGAAGACCTCTGAGTAAACAGCACTTCAGACTCAACCATCTGTGTTACCCCAAGCCATAGTGTATGTATTTTCATACGGTTAAAAGGGGGGGGGGACCCAACCCATCTCTAATTGACGATGGCAACGTCACGTAAAACAAAGCAAGGGGACTCCAAAAAGAGTCTCCATTTTTTCCAAAAATTTGTGGCACAGACACCACTTAAGTGGCATCAATTGCCCCAGAGTTGCTTAAAATGGTTGGTTAGAATGAATACCACATACTGCTACTATGCCCAAAATTATTTTCCAGACAAGATGCAGCTAAAAATTATTAGTAATTTGCAAGCTGGTGGAGCTTAGTATAGATGGCATAATAGAATGAGTACCGCACACTGCTACAGGCCCAAAATTATTTTCCAGTCAAGATGCAGCTAAAAATTATTAGTAATTTGCAAGCTGGTGGAGCTTAGTATAGATGGCATAATAGAATGAGTACCGCACACTGCTACAGGCCCCAAATTATTTTCCAGACAAGATGCAGCTAAAAATTATTAGTAATTTGAAAGCTTAAAACGGTTGGTGAGGTGATTTTACGAAATCCTCAAGCTTTTACTCTCCCCAGGATGACACAGGGGTAGAAAAGTCCTTGCGGATCCATGATTTGTTCATCTTTATGAACGTGAGTCAGTCTACATTCTCAGTAGACAGCCGCGTGCGCTTATCTGTCAGCACACCACCAGCAGCGCTGAACACACGTTCAGAGAGAATGCTGGCTGCGGGGCATGACAAGATCTCCAAGGCGTAAGTGGCGAGCTCCGGCCATTTTTCCAGATTGGAAGCCCAAAAAGAGCAAGGGTCCAGTGACACAGTCATGGCTTCGATGTTTACTTGGAGATACTCCTGTACCATCCTCTCTAGGCGTTGACTATGTGTCAGACTTCTTGTCTCCTGTGGCCTTGCAAATGATGGGCTAAAAAAGCTGTGAAATGATTCCGCAAAATTGCTGTTACCAGCAGATACTGTGTTTCTGTTACGGTTTGAGTGGTGAAAACTCGACAGTCCCACGGTTGGCAAGTTAGAACTGTGAGATTCACTACATGCACCACTGGTGTTTTGTGGAAAAGCACACGTAAGATTCTGCAACAGTCTCTGCTGATACTCCTGCATGCGTGAATCCCTTTCTATGGCAGGAATTATTTCGGCAAATTTACTTTTGTACCGGGGATCTAAGAGTGTGGCAACCCAGTAGTCAGGATTATTTCGAATAGTGCAGCAAGAAGGCACTCATGTGTCTTGCGCATCCAGGAGCACCAAGTCCCTGTTGTTTTGGTGGTGAGGTAACAATCATGCTTCCTTCCTCTGCCCTCTCCCCCCAACCTCGCACAACAGAAATGTGATCAAGGTCTCCCTCATCTGATGAGTCTTGCAGAGGTTAGCCCTTCCGCATACAACTCCTCCTCCTCTACTTCCTCCACCTCCTCTTGTCGCACCACCTGACTCCGAGTTCTGTTTAACATGTGCTCCAGCATGTAAATCACCGGAATAGTCATGCTGATAATGGCATCGTCAGTACTAAACATCTTCGTCGCCATTTCAAAACTGTGCAGAAGGGTGCATAGGTCCCTGATCTGAGACCACTCCTCCAGCGTGATTTGCCCCACCGCTGGATCCCGTTGGCCCAGGCTATACGTCAGAACGTATTGCACCAGGGCTTGTCGGTGCTGCCACAGTCGCTGCAACATGTGCAGAGTTGAATTCCACCGGGTAGGCACATCGCATTTTAGCCAGTGAAGTGGCAGGCCCAACGACTTCTGTAGAGATGTAAGTCGCTGAGTTGCGGGATGCGAACGGCGGAAGTGAGCACACAGCGACCGTGCCCTCTGCAGAAGGCCATCTAGTCCGGGATAGTGGCCTAAAAATTGCTGGACAACCAGGTTCAACACGTGAGCCATACAAGGCACGTGTGTGACATTGCCCCGGCGAAGGGCCGCACCCAGGTTTGCAGCATTGTCGCACACGGCCTTCCCTGGTTTCAGGTCCAGTGGAGACAACCATTCATGAAACTGGTTCTCCAGAGCTGACCATAACTCCTGAGTTGTATGACTCACATTTCCCAGACATTTCAAAGTAAAAACCGCCTGATGACGTTGAGCCCTACTTCCAGCATAGTAAGGAGGTGGGCAGGATCCCTTTTGCGCAGTTAGAAAGCGTGTGGCATGAATAGACAGGCTTTGGGAGAAGGTGGAGGACCGAGAGGAGGTTGAGGAGGCAGAAGCAGTGGAGGAACTTCGAGATAAAGAGGATTGACGCACAACTCGTGGGGACGGCAAGACTTGGACAGCAGCCCCTTGTCCTGCTGTCACCATAGTTATCCAGTGCCCAGTCAGCGACATATAACGCCCCTGTCCATGCCTACTCATCCAAGTGTCTGTGGTGAAATGCACCCTGTCACACACACAGTTTCTCAAAGAAGCGGTGATGTTGTGTGCGACATGCTGGTGGAGCGCAGGCACACCTTTCTTTGAGAAATTGTGCAGACTGGGCATCTGGTACTGGGGCACTGCGACGGACATAAGGTCTCGAAAATCCTCTGTGGCTACTTAGAAGAACCTAGAATAAAAGACATATTTTCAGTTGTTTCACACTTTATTGTTAAGTATATAAATCCACATGTGTTAATTCATAGTTTTGATGCCTTCAGTGTGAATGTACAATTTTCATAGTCATGAAAATTCAGAAAAATCTTTAAATGAGAAGGTGTGTCCAAACTTTTGGTCTGTACTGTATATAAATATATATATATATATAGTACAATGCAAAGATTTCACTTCTTACATTACATGAGCGATATCAATGTAAATTCCACAATACCTCAGAAACCAGCGAATCGCTCCACACAGAATACTGGCCCCCATATAAGGCCCAATACGGAATACTGGCCCCCATATAAGTCCCCATACAGCATACTGGCCCCCATATAAGGCCCCATACAGAATAGTGGCCCCCATATAAGGCCCCATACGGAATACTGGCCCCCATATAAGGCCCCATACAGAATACTGGCCCCCATATAAGGCTCCATACGGAATACTTGGCCCCCATATAAGGCTCCATACAGAATACTGGCCTTCATATAAGGCTCCATACGGAATACTGGCCCCCATATAAGGCTCCATGCAGAATACTGGCCCCCATATAACGCTCCATACAGAATACTGGCCCCCATAAAGCGCTCCATACAGGATACTGGTCCCCTTAGAAAGCTCCATACAGGATACTGGCCCCCATATAACGCTCCATACAGGATACTGGCCCCCATATAATGCTGCATGCAGGCTGTTACCCCCCACATAATGCCCCATACAGGCTGTCCCCCCCTTATAATGCTCCATGCAGGCTGTTCCCCCCACATAATGCACTATGCAGGCTGCCCCCCCTTATAATGCCCCATGCAGGCTGTTCCCCACCTTATAATGCCCCATGCAAGCTGTCACCCCTCCTCTTTATAATGCCCCATGCAGAATGTACCCCCCCCTCTTTATAAGGCCCCATGCAAGATGTCACACCCCCTCTTTATAATGCCCCATGCAAGATGTCACCCCCTCTCTTTATAATGCCCCATGCAGGATGTCACCCCCTCTCTTTATAATGCCCCATGCAGGATGTCACCCCCTCTATTTATAATGCCCCATGCAGGCTGTCACCCCCTCTCTCTATAATGCCCCATGCAGGATGTCACCCCCTCTATTTATAATGCCCCATGCAGGATGTCACCCCCTCTATTTATAATGCCCCATGCAGGCTGTCACCCCCTCTCTCTATAATGCCCCATGCAGGATGTCACCCCCCTCTCTTTATAATGCCCCATGCAAGATGTCACCCCCTCTCTTTATAATGCCCCATGCAGGAAGTCACCCCCCCCCCTCTCTATATAATGCCTCACGCAGGATGTCACCCCCTCCCTCTCTTTATAATGCCCCATGCAGGATGTAACCCCCCTCTCTTTATAATGCCCCATGCAGGATGTCACCCCCTCCCTCTCTTTATAATGCCCCATGCAAGATGTCATCCCCCCATATTATGCCCCATGCCTCCATACATTAAAAAAAAAATAAAATAAAATACTCACCTCCCTCCTCCTCACCTGCTGCCGCTGCTCGGGTCCGGACTCCAGCGTTGCCGGCGTCGTCCCGCTCTGCGCTCCCTGTGACGGCTCAGGGGAGCGCGCGGTGGAAAGACGTCACCGCGCCCTCTGACCTGAGACGTCACAGGGAGCGCAGAGCAGGAAGACAGCGGATCTGCGGAGGCACGGGGAGAGGTAAGTATCCGGCTGCCGGGGCCCTGAGCAAGCGTCGGAGAATGGCGGGCGCTGACATCGCTCTCCTCCGCCCATAGCCCAGCAGGGTGCGCGACCGCCAGTGGGCCCCCCTGCCTGCTCAGGGCCCCGGCACTTGCCCGGGTGCGCCGGGTGTTGACGCCGGCCCTGCAGACGGTGGTTGGCCTGGCCCGCTAGGCCGCATTGTAGCACAGTGAGCTTCCCACTGCAACTTATGCTTCATATCCATGTGACGGTTCACGCATGAAGTACTCAAACTATGGATTTTTTGGCCTCTACTTAGCTTTTGGTGACAAATGTTACAGATAACATGAGTTGGGTCATCCTTATCGATCTGAAAAAATGCCCAGGCTATGCAAGGCTTAGCACCCATGCGACCTGAAGAGCAACCACGACTTGTGGTCAGTGTTAGAACTCTCCTGTTAGGTTTTTTTTAGTTTGCTGGTCACATGACCATTTTTGCCTATTTAATCCGGCTCCGCCCTCCTGGTCTTGCTGGACTTCATTGTATTTACTACTCTTGAGCTAGCTTGGTGCTCAGTTGCCGTCCTCTGTTAGTTTTGCTAGGTCTTCTGACCTCTATGCTTTTTGTTGTGTGTTTGTCTTTGACTGCTACTATTTCTGCTAGGAGGTGTCCATCTTTCTCCCAGTCCCTAGTTCTTGTAGGGATCCCTCCCTCACATCTATAGGTCTTCGTTCAGACTAGCCAAGGACTTTAGCGGGTCTGATCGCAGGATCAGGTTCCCCGTTACATCGTAGGGATCTAGCTTAGTTCTATTGTAGGGACAGATCTCCTGTCTTTCCTTAGTGCTTGTAGCAGATCATAACAATAGTTTATCCTTCAATGTTTGCAATGTTTGCAAGTCAACATTGGGGGATGAACCGTGGATGCTCCAGTAATGAGAATTAGTAACACCACCCCTTTCTCTTGACCTTTGGATGAAGTCTTGAAGAAGAACAGTTGTGAACTACATAAAGGAGTCTTTTTACAAAACCACTGCCAGGAACACTCTATGGGACAGCACTACAGAACACCATGAATCCATTAAGAAGGACACAGATTTGGTTTCTACAGGATGCCAGCTTAAGGGACCACAGCCCTGGCTGGAGGACTACAGATCTGCTCCATTGACTACCACAGAACCCATGGATACATCTGGGAAAACCAGGTTGGGACCCACCAGTCACCTGGTCCCATGGAGATGTTTGGAGAAACCAGGTTGGGACCTTCTGGTCACCTGGTCCCATGGAGAAATTTGGAGTAGCCAGGTTGGGACACTCCGGCCACCTGGAACTTGTGAATATGCTCAGAAAAAGCCAAGTCGGGACCTTCCGGTCACCTAGTTCCATGGATATGTTGGGAGAAGCCAGGTTGGAACCCTCTGGTCTCCTGGCCACGTACCTCAATGGACTGTCAGCTTTCTAAGCTTGTTGTTACCTCCTCTTTGTGGGTGCTCACCAAAAGTGGGGTGCCTTTGGTGGGGGTAGTCAGCCCCAGAAGCCCCTCGGATTGGCAGCTGCTTTAACCCCGGCGAGTCAGCGGAAGGGTGAGACTCTGTAATTTGCACCATAATAGGTATTTGCTGGGACTGTTCGATATGTTTATTGTGTGTTTGGTGGTTTAATAAAATATTACCTCACTGTTTTACAATCATCCTGTGTTGTTGTTTATGTATCTTCTATCAGTTATGGATTATAATGAGTGCGATCCGCTCCACCATGAGGGGCCCGATCCTCCCGGGGGCCCACGTTCAAAGATCTCAGCACAGCTCAGGACGGATTCTTGTAGTGCTGATGTTTGATAAATAGGATATTACAGCGCTCATAGAAAATAAATGTCTGACCTCTTCTTTCTGATGGGCATTTCAGAGTGAGGAGCTGCGCTCTGGACTCACCGCTGCACTCCCCATGCCATTGCGGTGGCCATCTTAATATCGATCTGTGCGGAGGAGACTGGGGAGTCAGACGGGGGTGTCAAATGTATGGACCCTTTTAACCGCAGGATGGAGGGTCACTGTGAATATTAATTCATGAACCACTGTGCATAGCAAAGCAATAAAATAAAAATACCAATCTCCTCCTGACTCTTTAATGCGGCTTCCAATTGCTGCTTTCCCTTTTTTCACTTGAGCTCATGTTGAAGGATGCAGGCGGCGCAGCAATAATATCATCATCCCACCTGCGTCACACAGCCGGCGCCGGGCAGTGAGCTGAGGATGGATTCCTGCAGCAGCGCTGCTATATCCACTGCGGCGCAAGGGGGTGGTATGCCCTCAATGTCCAGAGGGTGGAGGAAGAGTACTACCGTGAGCACTACTGCTCAGAGGACCCGGACAGGTCTGAAGAACATTTTGAGGAGGAAGAAGGTGCGCAAGGAGGACACCGCTACTAAGGAGCGGCAGCGTACAATGTATATAGTTACCCGTCGGGGTAAAGTGACTGTTACCTAGAGTTACCCGTTATCGGGTCAGTTAAAGCCGGCTGAGGACAGGGAGCAGCCACTTTTTATGAACTATCCGGCCGAGGACTGGGAGCGGTCAATTCTGTAAATAGTTTCACTTCCTAAAGTGCCCCCTACTGGTTTTATAAGAGACTACAACAACAACTGACATCAGAACAAAAACCCGTTAGAGGTGGCCGAAGACGAGGTCCAGCAGCTGGATCAGCTACGCCGTGCAGCCACCCCAAGGCCTTCGTTGAGGGTTTACGAACGGGTCCCTCATGTTTGAGTTTACAAGTTTGTATTTTATAGAAAGATGGACACCTGGTTGCAAAGCGCACTGTGACCAGTTAACAAAAGTTTTACATGAAGAATGTTTATAAGAAAAATGTTTTATATGTGACAGATGTGGTTATAAAAGTGAAAAGAGTTTTATAATGTTTTATATATGAGAAGAAAAGTCTTATAATATTGCTGAAAGAGAAAATGTGCCAATAACGTTAAAAGAGAAAAATTGCCTCCCATAAAGGGATGAGTAATAATGGTTTATAATTTTATATATGGATGCATTCTAAAACCTTGCATGTTTTTGAACTGTCTTTAGCTCTGATCCAGCCCGAGGACGTGCTGTGGTTTACCACTGGGGAATGTAGCGCCCCCAGGGTTCGGTTGCTACAGGGGTATTGCACCTCATCCAGAGGTGTGATATTCCACTCCCAGGTAAGGATGGAGTGTGGACCAGGGCTCAGTTAGCTGCACACACACACCCCATTTCCGGGGGACAGCTCGACGGTGCTCCCAGCTGCGGGCACAACTGACCATGTCCCTGGCTGGAGTGGGGAGGGGGGAAGAGAACCCAGTGGTGTAGGAGAAGAAAGGGGGCGGTTTCAGGAGCATAGGAAGGAGCTCATGGGGTGCAGGTCACCTGAGCTCAGGCACAGAGAAGTAGATAAAAGGTGGGAGCCATCATAGAGGGTTGAGAGAAGTGGTTGAGTCAGAGCAGAAGGGAGAGAGAGCTGACAGGGAGCAGCGGCTCAGCCTGAGCTCAGCTCCACAAGGCAGGCCTAGAGAGAAGGCCGGGGCCAGAGAGGAGAAGAGAAGAAGGAGAAAGAAGGAAGGAGAAGAGACAGAGGAGTGGAAGGGGTCCAGAAACAAGAAGGCAGAAGGAACCCTAAGAGTGCAGAACAGTCAGCAACCGTTGCATACCCCATTATACCGGGTGGAAGGGTCAGGCAGTGGAAAGGTACCGGATCCCTAAGTTGGTGGAGGCGAATCTACCCTCAGCCAAGAACTGGAGGTTGTGACCATTTATTGGTGTGACCCCCCGCTAAACCTGCTAGGAGGGTACCATATAGGATAGCGGGAAGTGAAGGCCAACGCTTACCCGACACGGTCCGCGGTAGCCGGACAGAAGTCAGGACACTGGTGGGGCACGAGAGGCCATAGAAAGGACAGAAGGGGGTCCTGTGCCATAATCCTGAATTGCCTGGGGGTTGACCGAGCTTCTCACCTGGTGGACGCAGCACGGCTCGGGCAGTCCTTGCTGACAGAAGTGACTTGGATAACAACTGTGAGTAAAAGACCCTGGACTGCATCATTGGACTCCCCCAGCATCCACTTACACTGCCCTGAGGCTACACTCTTCCCGTGGGGAGTTATCCTACCCCTGTGCTGCACACTAACAACAGCCTCAGCGGTCTGCCTCGCAGCGGCGGTTATCTCTGACCGCAATCCACGTGTGGCGTAGTCGGACATTCACAAATCTACAAATAGATTGCCACAGCATTTGGTCTGACCACCCTGAGCCACGGGACCGGGTTGCCACTACTACCCCCATCAGCACCGTACACTAGAAGGCCCGGTTCCGGGTACCCCACGGCCCAGGGGGCGAGTCACTTATGCATCACTATTGCCCACAGACACTCATTATTGTACTGCTCTCCAGCCCTTCAGTGAAAAAAATCTCTTCTGTAATAACAACATTTTTCATATTTTGACTCAACCGTCCAGAGCACATCCTGCCAATTTTCTGCACCCTGGTTCCTCTGTTTTAATGCATAGTTGAGTCACTTGGTCTTGTTTTGATGTGGAAGATATGGCTTTTTCGCCACAATTCTGCTATGTAGACCACTTCTGGCCAGTCTTCTCTGAACAGTAGATGAGTGAAGCTGAGTCCCACTGGTTGCTGCCAGATCTGAGCTGATGGCACTGCTGGACATCTTCCGCTTTTGAAGGAAAGTAACCATAATGTGTCATACATCTGCTGCATTAAGTTTCCTTGGCCGACCACTGCATCTACTGACCTCAACGTTGCACATTTTCTTGTGCTTCTTCATAAGTGCTTGAATGACACATCTTGAACCCTCAATCTGCTTTGAAATATGAAATATGTGTCTTAGAGACCTTGCTGATGTAGTATAACTTCCTTGTGTATTCTTGCTCAGTCTTGCCATGGTGTATGACCAGACACCTGACTGTATTATTACAAAATCCCTGACTTTGCGCTGGTGTACCTAGAAGAATTGATGCTGTTTTAAAGTGAAAAGTTGGTCACACCAAATATTGATTGGATCTAGATTTTTCGTTTGTTCATTCACTTGTATTTTGTTAATTGATTAAATAAATCATTAACATTTCTATTTTTGAAGCGTTCTTACTTTGCAGCATTTTTTCTACACCTTTCTAAAAATTATTTTTATGTGATTGTGTCTTTTATTTGCTCATTAATAATCTGATATATCTTTTGGTATTTTGTGTATAGTTGTTTTTTTTTACTGTTGGGGTAAATTGTAGGATATTGATTTCAGAGTGGTTTCCTGATCCTTTGATTGTAGGAATGAGTGGTATATATGTGCTAATAAATTAGGACAAAAGGTAGGAAATTTAGGAAAAAACTGAACATCTCAGCAGTAATAACATGCTGATTGTGATGTCATGAAGATGACTTGAATTTCCACCAATCAGAGATCAGCATGTTTCAGGTAACCCAGATAGAACAGTCCATGAAACATGAGTCACGGCCACTGTGAGGTCATAATGCTGATTATAATTTCCACCAGTCAGAAAATAGAACCGCCCAGAAGAACCACCCAGGAGGTATGAGTCATCGCCACTGTGAGGTCATAATGCTGACCAATCACAGAGCAGCCACACCCAGATTTTCCACCAATCTGAGAGCAGCCACACCCAGATTTTCCACCAATCAGAGATCAGCAGTGGGTATAAATAGCCGCTGCCGCCTGCCCGGCTTAGCCTTGCACTGGTTGGGTCTCTCTTTTTTTCTCTCTCTTGGTATCTCCCGGTATCTCTACCTCCCCTCTGTCTTCTCTCTTCTCTCTCTCTCTCTCTTTGACCCAACGGCCCTCTTAAGGGCTACCCCAAATGTGTAAAAGATAGAACCAATATTTGTGTTGTTTGTCCGTTATATGAGCCTGTGATTAACCCCTTCCCACTCTTTGCCATATATATATATTATATACATAGTATGTGCAGGTGGGCCTTAAAGGGAATTTCCAGGACAAACATATTGATGGCCTATCCCCTGGCTAGCTCATTAATATCAGATTTGTGGGGGTCCGGCACGTGGCACCTCCACTACTCAGTTGTTTGAAACTCTGGCAGAGGTCAGATGTAAACATTGTTGAGGAGCTGAACATCACAGCTCTGGTCACTGTGTAGTGGCTGCTACCTGGTGCTGCAGATCAGCTCCTATTCCATGAATATTAGCTGACTTGCAGGACCCACAGTACAGTGAATGGAGCAGTGATGTTAAGATCTTCAAACTATTTACATCTGAGTGTTGCAAACAACTGATGAGAAGAGCCAGTACCGCGTGTCGGAGCCCACCGATCTGATATTGATAACACATCCCCAGGATGGCAGCTCAGTAGATACCATACCAGGATGGGGACATTATACCAGAATGGGGTCACTATACTAGTATGGGGACATTTTACCAAGATGAAGGACGCTACAGTTAGGTCCATATATATTTGGACAGAGACAACATTTTTCTAATTTTGGTTCTAGACATTACCACAATGAATTTTAAACAAAACAATTCAGATGCAGTTGAAGTTCAGACTTTCAGCTTTCATATGAGGGTATCCACATTAAAATTGGATGAAGGGTTTAGGAGTTTCAGCTCCTTAACATGTGCCACCCTGTTTTTAAAGGGACCAAAAGTAATTGGACAATTGACTTCAAGGCTATTTCATGGACAGGTGTGGGCAATCCCTTCTTTATGTCATTCTCAATTAAGCAGATAAAAGGCCTGGAGTTGATTTGAGGTGTGGTGCTTGCATTTGGAAGGTTTTGCTGTGAATTAAACATGCGGTCAAAGGAGCTCTCCATGCAGGTGAAACAAGCCATCCTTAAGCTGCAAAAACAGAAAAAACCCATCCGAGAAATTGCTACAATATTAGGAGTGGCAAAATCTACAGTTTGGTACATCCTGAGAAAGAAAGAAAGCACTGGTGAACTCATCAATGCAAAAAGACCAGGGCGCCCACGGAAGACAACAGTGGTGGATGATCGCAGAATAATCTCCATGGTGAAGAGAAGCCCCTTCACAACAGCCAACCAAGTGAACAACACTCTCCAGGAGGTAGGCGTATCAATATCCAAATTTACCATAAAGAGAAAACTGCAAGAAAGTAAATACAGAGGGTTCACTGCACGGTGCAAGCCACTCATAAGAATCAAGAATAAAAAGGCTAGACTGGACTTTGCTAAAAAACATCTAAAAACGCCAGCACAGTTCTGGAAGAACATTTTTTGGACAGATGAAACCAAGATCAACCTCTACCAGAATGATGGAAAGAGAAAAGTATGGCGAAGGCGTGGTACAGCTCATGATCCAAAGCATACCACATCATCTGTAAAACACGGCGGAGGCAGTGTGATGGCTTGGGCATGCATGGCTGCCAGTGGCACTGGGTCACTAGTGTTTATTGATGATGTGACACAGGACAGAAGCAGCCGAATGAATTCTGATGTATTCAGAGCCATACTGTGTGCTCAGATCCAGCCAAATGCAGCCAAACTGAGGGGTCGTCGTTTCTTACTAGAGATGGACAATGACCCAAAACATAAAGCCAAAGCAACCCAGGAGTTTATTAAAGCAAAGAAGTGGAATATTCTTGAATGGCCAAGTCAGTCACCTGATCTCAACCCAATTGAGCATGCATTTCACTTGTTAAAGACTAAACTTCAGACAGAAAGGCCCACAAATAAACAGCAACTGAAAACCACCGCAGTGAAGGCCTGGCAGAGCACCAAAAAGGAGGAAACACAGCGTCTGGTGATGTCCATGAGTTCAAGACTTCAGGCAGTCATTGCTAACAAAGGGTTTTCAACCAAGTACTAGAAATGAACATTTTATTTACAATTATTTAATCGGTCCAATTACTTTTGGTCCCTTTAAAAACAGGGTGGCACATGTAAAGGAGCTGAGACTCCTAAACCCTTCATCCAATTTTAATGTGGATACCCTCAAATGAAAGCTGAAAGTCTGAACTTCAACTGCATCTGAATTGTTTTGTTTAAAATTCATTGTGGTAATGTCTAGAACCAAAATTAGAAAAATGTTGTCTCTGTCTAAATATATATGGCCTAACTGTATATCAAAATGGGGACAATATATCAGAATGGGGACAATATACCAGGAAGGGGGACATTAAATCAGAATGGGGACATTATATCAGAAAGGGGAAATTATACCAGAATTGGGGACATTATACCAGAATAAGGGACACTATACCAGAATGGGGTACACCATACCCGGATGGGTGACACTATATCAGAATGGGGACATTGTATCACAATGATGATGTTATACCAGGATGGGGGACATTATATCACAATGATGATATTATACCAGTATGGGGGATATTATAGCAGCATGGGGGACATTATGCCAGAACTGGAGATACTATACCAGGATCTGGGGCATTATACCAGCTTTGGGGACATTATAGCAGAATTGGGAGCATTACACCAGCATGGGGGATATTATACCAGGTTAGAGACATTATGCCAAAATGGGGACATTATATCAAAATGGGGACACTATACCAGGATGGGGACATTAAACCAGAATGAAGGAAATGATGCCAGAATGGGGACATTACCAGACAGGGGCACAGGTGGGGGAAATGTTATAGCATAAGGCCCAGCATGTGGGAGATTATTACAATGAGGAGCCAGGATGGGGGACATTACTACATAGGGAGAGAACACATATACTGTATCTTTATAGGATCCAGAACGCTACAAGGGCCCATACATCTGACCAGCATGCAAGTGGGGGCCTATCAGACTCTAGTTACTCCACTGGGTGGGACCAGATCATTTCCAGGACTCCTTGTTCTTTACATTGAAGATAATTCTTAATGACATTGGCTGTACATTTGGGGTTGTTGTTCTGCTGAAGAAAACATTTGGATCCAATCAGACACCTCCCTGATGATATTGCATGATGGATAAGTATCTGCCTCTATATCTCAGCATTGAAGGAACCAATAATTCTGACCCAATTTCCACCTCCATTTGCTGAAATGCAGCCCCAAACTTACAGGACCCTCCACCGTGCTTATGCATCACTATTGCCCACAGACACTCATTATTGTACTGCTCTCCAGCCCTCCAGTGAACAAAATCTCTTCTGTAATAAAAACATTTTTCATATTTTGACTCAACTATCAAGAGCACATCCTGCCAATTTTCTACACCCTGGTTCCTCTGTTTTAATGCATAGTTGAGTCACTTGGCCTTGTTTTGATGTGGAAGATATGGCTTTTGCGCCACAATTTTGCTATGAAGACCACTTCTGGCCAGTCTTCTCTGAACAGCAGATGAGTGAAGCTGAGTCCCACTGGTTGCTGCCAGTTCTGAGCTGATGGCACTGCTGGACATCTTCCGCTTTTGAAGGAAAGTAACCATAATGTGTCATACATCTGCTGCACTAAGTTTCCTTGGCCGACCACTGCATCTACTGACCTCAACGTTGCACATTTTCTTGTGCTTCTTCATAAGTGCTTGAATGACACATCTTGAACCCTCAATCTGCTTTGAAATTTGTGCCTTAGAGACCTTGCTGATGTAGTATAACTTCCTTGTGTATTCTTGCTCAGTCTTGCCATGGTGTATGACCAGACACCTGACTGTATTATTACAAAATCCCTGACTTTGCGCAGGTGTACCTAGAAGAATTGATGCTGCTTTAAAGTGAAAATTTGGTCACACCAAATATTGATTGGATCTAGATTTTTCGTTTGTTCATTCACTTGTATTTTGATAATTGATTAAATAAATCATTAACATTTCTATTTTTGAAGCGTTCTTACTTTACAGCATTTTTTCTACACCTTTCTAAAAATTATTTTTATGTGATTGTGTCTTTTATTTGCTTATTAATAATCTGATATATCTTTTGGTATTTTGTGTATAGTTGTTTTTTTGCTGTTGGGGTAAATTGTAGGATATTGATTTCAGAGTGGTTTCCTGATCCTTTGATTGTAGGAATGAGTGGTATATATGTGCTAATAAATTAGGACAAAACGTAGGAAATTTAGGAAGAAACTGAACATCTCAGCAGTAATAACATGCTGATTGTGATGTCATGAAGATGACTTGAATTTCCACCAATCAAAGATCAGCATGTTTCAGGTCACCCATATAGAACAGTCCATGAAACATGAGTCACGGCCACTGTGAGGTCATAATGCTGATTAGAATTTCCACCAGTCAGAAAACAGAACCGCCCAGAAGAACCACCCAGGAGGTATGAGTCATCGCCACTGTGCGGTCATAATGCTGACCAATCACAGAGCAGCCACACACAGATTTTCCACCAATCAGAGAGCAGCCACACCCAGATTTTCCACCAATCAGAGATCAGCAGTGGGTATAAATAGCCGCTGCCGCCTGCCCGGCTTAGCCTTCCACCGGTTGGGTCTCTCTTTTTTTCTTTCTCTTGGTATCTCCCGGTATCTCTCCCTCCCCTCTCTCTTCTCTCTCTCTCTCTCTCTCTTTGACCCAACGGCCATCTTAAGGGCTACCCCAAATGTGTAAAAGATAGAACCAATATTTGTGTTGTTTGTCCGTTTTATGAGCCTGTGATTAACCCCTTCCCACTCTTTGCCATCTATATATATTATATACATAGTATGTGCAGGTGGGCCTTAAAGGGAATTTCCAGGACAAACATATTGATGGCCTATCCCCTGGTTAGCTCATTAATATCAGATTTGTGGGGGTCCGGCACGTGGCACCTCCACTACTCAGTTGTTTGAAACTCTGGCAGAGGTCAGATGTAAACATTGTTGAGGAGCTGAACATCACAGCTCTGGTCACTGTGTAGTGGCTGCTACCTGGTGCTGAAGATCAGCTCCTATTACATGAAAATTAGCTGACTTGCAGGACCCACAGTACAGTGAATGGAGCAGTGATTTTCAGATCTTCAAACTATTTACATCTGAGTGTTACAAACATCTCATGGGTGGAGCCAGTGCCGCTTGTCGGAGCCCATCGATCTGATATTGATAACCCATCCCCAGGATGGCAGCTCAGTAGATACCATACCAGGATGGGGGACATTATGCCAGAATGGGTACATTATACCAGAATGGGGACATTATATCAGAATTAGGTCATTATGCCAGAATGTGAGACACTGTAACAGAATGGAGTGCATTGTACCAGGATGGGGGACATTAAACCAGGGTGAGGGACATTAAACCAGTATGATGGTCATTAAACCAGGATGGGGGGCATTATACCAGGATGGGGACATTATACCAGAATGGGGACACTATACTAGTATGGGGACATTTTACCAAGATGAAGGACACTATATCAGAATGGGGACAATATATCAGAATGGGGATGATATACCAGGAAGGGGGACATTAAATCAGAATGGGGACATTATATCAGAATTGGGGAAATTATACCAGAATAAGGGACACTATACCAGAATGGGGTACACCATAACCGGATGGGTGACACTATATTAGAATGGGGACATTATATCACAATGATGATGTTATACCAGGATGGGGGACATTATATCACAATGATGATATTATACCAGTATGGGGGATATTATAGCAGCATGGGGGACATTATGCCAGAACTGGAGATACTATACCAGGATGTGGGGCATGTTACCAGCTTTGGGGACATTATAGCAGAATTGGGAGCATTACACCAGCATGGGAGATATTATACCAGGTTAGAGACATTATACCAAAATGGGAACATTATATCAGAATGGGGACACTATACCAGGATGGGGACATTAAACCAGAATGATGGAAATGATGCCAGAATGGGGACATTACCAGACAGGGGCACAGGTGGGGGAAAATGTTATAGCATAAGGCCCAGGATGTGGGAGATTATTACAAGAAGGAGCCAGGATGGGGGACATTACTACATAGGGAGAGAACACATATATCTTTATAGGATCCAGAACGCTACAAGGGCCCATACATCTGACCAACATGCAAGTGGGGGCCTATCAGACTCTAGTTATTCCACTGGGTGGGACCAGATCATTTCCAGGACTCCTTGTTCTTTACATTGAAGATAATTCTTAATGACATTGGCTGTACGTTTGGGGTTGTTGTTCTGCTGAAGAAAACATTTGGATCCAATCAGACACCTCCCTGATGATATTGCATGATGGATAAGTATCTGCCTCTATATCTCAGCATTGAGGGAACCAATAATTCTGACCCAATTTCCACCTCCATTTGCTGAAATGCAGCCCCAAACTTACAGGACCCTCCACCGTGCTTATGCATCACTATTGCCCACAGACACTCATTATTGTACTGCTCTCCAGCCCTCCAGTGAACAAAATCTCTTCTGTAATAACAACATTTTTCATATTTTGACTCAACCGTCAAGAGCACATCCTGCCAATTTTATACACCCTGGTTCCTCTGTTTTAATGTATACTTGAGTCACTTGGCCTTGTTTTGATGTGGAAGATATGGCTTTTGCGTCACAATTCTGCTATGAAGACCACTTCTGGCCAGTCTTCTCTGAACAGTAGATGAGTGAAGCTGAGTCCCACTGGTTGCTGCCAGTTCTGAGCTGATGGCACTGCTGGACATCTTCCGCTTTTGAAGGAAAGTAACCATAATGTGTCATACATCTGCTGCACTAAGTTTCCTTGGCCGACCACTGCATCTACTGACCTCAACGTTGCACATTTTCTTGTGCTTTTTCATAAGTGCTTGAATGACACATCTTGAACCCTCAATCTGCTTTGAAATTTGTGCCTTAGAGACCTTGGTGATGTAGTATAACTTCCTTGTGTATTCTTGCTCAGTCTTGCCATGGTGTATGACTAGACACCTGACTGTATTATTACATGTAACTCCTGCACATGGAACTGTCAGATCAGCTACTGGTATACTGGGACTTACAGACACTAAGAAGAGCTTTGCAGCTGCTGTTAAACAGGGACCTACAGACATTAATCGTTGTTCCCCTGAGCTGCAGTGGATTACAATTCCCAGGGACCTTTGTTTCAGTCAGATGACACAGCCTGGAAGGATAGAAGGAGAGAGAGTGGATTGGAGGAGGAGGGACTTGGGGGAGGGAGCTGGGCAGGAAGTGAAAGTAAAAGTTCAGAGGAAAGAGAGCGTGGCAGCTTGCTGTGAAAGACGGAGCGCTGTGGATTTGTATTCCTCTACGCTGCAGAGTGTTGCCGTCCCCTCTGATATACTTGCGCTACTGGAGAGAGCGCGGCCTTGTCACCCTGTGAAGCAAGTGACATCAAGCACTCGGAGAGTTCTGCCGGCACTCCCACCATATAAATGGCTGAATCCTGCCACCCCCAGCTGGTGTCCAGTGAAACTTACGACCGTTTGAGACGTACCGTGAGTGCCCTTCTGAGACTTGTGATTCTACCAGCGCTATTTACAGTGAGTACACTACAACCCAGACTATTGACATTAATATTCATCTAAGTGCACCAACGGTTAGAATTAGCGTGCCAACATCCGCGGCAACTGGGCCCCAACGTTTGGACTGAGTTAATACAAAAAAGGGAAAACCTGCTACGTTATATTTGCAGGGTCGGGGTAGAATTAGATTGTGATATGTATATGACTTTTACAGAGCACCGTTACTTGTATTGTATGTTATTTCTTTAAATCCAACTCATTTCTGCTGCATAGCAATAAACCTGTTAAACAGTTTTACTCCTGTTCCAGGTGCGTGTGTACTGAGCTGTGGCAGGGGCTTCCCGAATCAGTCCCTGGCAGAAGATAACAGTCCTTCTGCAGTCCCAGTGAGAGCTCCAATCAAGATTCGGGTGGAGGCACTGCGCCCTAGAGAGGTGAGACCCCCCATAACACCCAGCGTACCGTGGTAGCCCTAAAGGGGTGTTACAGTGGAGTCACTGCTGAGATCCAGAACTAACACAGGAGTATTTACTATGGAGACTTTAACAGAGCAAGAAGTGTATTTGTGGTGTGAAGAGATGGATGTTACAGCTAAACAAAGCTTTGCAGTGAGTGGTGAGCTCTGTGATGCGTCTGATGAAGAGATACTGAAATTAGTTAACCGACTCACTGAACTTGCCCTCCCTAAAGTGGTTGACCGCAGGAAGGAAAAGGGGGGACAGTTACCCACAGCCCTGATCTCAACCGGGCAGATCTTGAGGAAAGAATACTTCCCATCCATGATAGCCGTGTCCCCCGAGTATGGTCGACAATGGAAGATCACTTGGCCTACTGAGTCCGAAGTTGAGACCCGGCAACAGAAATCAACCACTCAGCCTAGAAAGACTATGTCCGCCCTCTACTCCACTTAAAGTCAATCCTGAAGAGACAGCGGCCCCTGCTGATTTGCTTATGACAGCTATGGAAAATTTAGTCAGGCAGTTTGCAAAGATTCAGCCAGAAGGGAACTACCATCGTTTAAGAACTTTCTCGGGTGCCCTCCCCACCCCTGCTGGAGAATAAGGATATGATACTTGGAGGGATGTCACTTTACTGTGCTTAGAAGAGTGGCAGTGCACTGATGCCATAAAGAAGCAGAGACTAGTAGAAAGTTTGAAGGGTACTGCTATGGAAGTGGTGCAGGCTGCTTGGCGGAGCAAGCCACTAGCAGCATATCAAGATTATATGAGTGCGTTAGAAGATGCTTTTGGATCCCCTGAAGATGCTACTGATCTACTCTATAAACTCCGTACCACCTACCAACAACCAGATGAGAAGATGTCCGACTATCTATACCGACTTGATAAGCTGGTTCATAGAATAGTATCTAAAGGTGGAGTCAGCCCTAAAGAAGTTGATCAGTGTCGTCTGGACCAAGTTCTCAGAGGAGCTCTCACTCATGATCCAATTGCCCAGTGGATGAGGTCTTGTGATAGGGAGAAGATTCCTGGTTCTTTTCATGAGTTCTTTTCAAGGAAGTTCGCAAGGAGGAGGTTATTTTTGCCTCAAGAGAGAAGACATCCCCTCGGGTGACTACTGTTGCCCTGAAGCCAGCAGCCGACTGCCAAGAGACAGAACTGTTGAAAGTCATCGAGAAACAGGGGGAGCAGATTACACAATTGTTAAGTGCCCAGGCCAAGACAATACAGCGGCTACAAAATGCTGCGGAGGTAGCCGAGAAGCAAACCCTGGCTTCAGGAAGAGAGAATGATGACCTCTGTAGAGTGGAGAGTAGGAAACCAGAAGGGTGCTTTGTCTGTGGGAGTCCAGGCCATATAGCTCGTCAGTGTCCGAAGAGGTGGAGCTCAAATAACTCTTCACATCTTCCCCATAACCCTCAGAGGCTGTCGGGAAACGGGAAAGGGGGCCAGTAGAGTCCCATACTGAGCCCCCATCAGCAACTAAGACCTACTCTACCTCCCCATCAAATAGTGACTCATCGAAAACACTGCCTGAAGGGTTAGTGGGACCAGCCCCACATGTCCCCACATGTATCAATGGTCAACCTTGTTCAGTGTTGCTGGTTAGCGGATCTCAAGTGTCCATCATCTTCGAAGGATGGTATAAGAGATATTTATCCAATGTGCCTCTGAAACCGTTGTCTGGACTCGTGGTGTGGGGACTGAGTGAGCACAGTTACCCCTACCGAGGATACGTGTCTGTGACACTACGATTCCCAAAGACTGTTGTTGGAGTGGATAAAGAGATACCCATCATAGCGCTAATCTGCTCGGAGGCAGAGGCAGATGAGAGACCAACACCTGTTATAGTGGGGAAAAATGCCAACATCTTCCGTATGTTAGCTCAGTGGTGTCGTGAAGTTGGGGGAGAAAATTACTCGCAGACCCTATCCATCCACCCAGTCTGTCTGGAAGCCTATGTGAGGATGGAGGAGGAGAAGAGGGAACTGCAGCCTGAAAGCTTTGACCCTTGTTTTGAAGGAAGTGAGCTGAAAAGAGAACAGAGGGGGTTGGTCATCGATGGCATGATGATGCGGGGGGCAGCTTTCTCTTTAGGCAAATGGGACATGGGCCTCACCCAAGGAGTAGAGCATCGCATTCGGTTGAAGGATCAAACGCCTTTCAGAGAGAGATCCCGAAGATTGGCCCCTGCGGATATTGAAGATGTCAGGCAGCATCTACGCGGTATGTTAGACACAGGAGTCATCACAGAGTCTAATAGCCCCTATGCTTCCCCCATCGTGATAGCTCAAAAAAAAAATGGAGCTATTCGAATGTGTGTGGATTATCGTATATTGAACAAACGTACGGTCCCTGACCAGTACACTGTGCCCCGAATAGATGAAGCTTTGGATTGCCTGCAAGGGAGCCAATGGTTTTCTGTGTTAGATCTCCGGAGTGGCTACTATCAGATACCCATGTCAAAAGAAGATCAGGAGAAGACCGCTTTTATCTGCCCCATTGGGTTCTTCGAGTTTCAGAGACTACCTCAAGGATTGACAGGTGCTCCAGCCACTTTTCAGAGATGTATGGACAAAGTAGTGGGGGACATGCACTTACGTGAGGTCTTGGTTTATCCAGATGATCTTATTGTTTTTGGGAAGACTCTGGAAGAACACAACCAGCGGTTGTTCAAGGTGCTGGACAGGCTGAAGGAGGCTGGGTTGAAGTTGTCCCTTGACAAGTACCGGATTTGCCAGACGACTGTGAAATATGTGGGGCACATAGTCAGCAAAGAAGGAATTTCCACCGACCCCGCCAAAGTGGAGGATGTGGTAAACTGGCCTAAGCCCACCAAGCTGAGGGAGCTTAGGTGTTATGATCTGCAACATCAACTAGGGAAAGAAGGGGAGAGCTGTCCCTACAGTAAGACTAAGCTGAGTCCCTACGTTGTAGCGGGCGACCTGTTCCTTGTGAACAGACCCGCCTTCGTCCTCGGCTAGTCTGAATGGAGACCTATAGAGAAAGGGAGGGGTCCCTAAAAGAACTAAGGACTGGGACAAAAATGGGACACCTCCTAACAAGTTGTTGCAGAGCAAAAGATAAACTGACAAAAGTACTAGAGGTCCAGAGGACCAAGCAAACTAGTGATAGATAGGCACCAAAAGCACCTGACTAGAGAGACAGTCAAAACAACACTGGAGTCCAGCAAGGCCAGAAGGGCGGAGCTGGAATATATAGGAAGATGGTCACGTGACCGCAAAACACAAGATAGAAACAAAACAAGCAGGAGGGTTCTAACAGTACCCCCTCTTTTATGAGGATCCTCCAGATCCTACAGGCCCAGGCCTATCCGGAAATCTCCTGTGGAAAGCTCTGACAAGTCTAGGGGCAGAGACATCATCCGCCTTAACCCAGGAGTTATCCTCGGGACCGAAACCTTTCCAAGCGACGAGATACTGCAATCTCCCTCTATGCTCTCTGGAATTCAGGATACGAGAAATTTCATATTCGCCGTCTTCCACCACCGGAGGAACTGTGACAGTGGCCTCCCTATCCGATACATCAGCCTTTTTTAACAAGGAAACATGAAACACAGGATTAATCTTCCAGGAGGAGGGAACCTCCAACCTAACAGCAGACTGGTTAACCACCTGAAGCACCTTAAATGGCCCCACAAACTTTGGACCCAATTTTTTAGAGGGAATCCTCAACCGCAGATTCTTTGAGGACAACCAAACCATGTCACCCACAGTAAACAAAACCTCTTTACGTTTCCTGATAAAATACTTCTTGGACTTTCTATTAGCCTCTTGAATGTTACAACGTACATTAGTCCAAACTCTCTCCAAATCACCGGAAAAATTCTCCTCCTCCGGCACCGCCGACCCCAATTTGGAGAACGAACCAAAAGACGGATGTCTCCCAGTACAACAAAAAAAAGGAGAACACCCAGCACAGGAGGATGTATGGTTGTTAAGAGCAAATTCTGTGAGTGGCAGAAACTCAGACCACCCCTTGTCTGCCACAAAACAACGCAAAAACTGTTCAACATCCTGGTTCTTTCTTTCAGTCTGTCCATTAGACTCAGGATGATAACCAGACGAAAATGACAAATGGACTCCCAACCTGTCACAAAAAGCACGCCATAAGCGAGCCACAAACTGAGGTCCCCTATCAGAAACAATGTCAGTGGGAACGCCATGGAGCCTGACAATTTCCTTAACAAACGCCTTAGCGAGTGTCTTAGCGCAGGGTAGCTTAATGAATGGAACCAAATGACACATCTTGCTAAAATGGTCCACGACCACCCAGATGACAGTGAAACCCTCGGACACAGGAAGGTCAGTAACAAAATCCATTGCCAAATGCTTCCAAGGCGCACTAGGAACCTCCAGAGGTCAAAGCAACCCCGCAGCAGGGGTATGTGGAGCCTTTGACCTAGCACACACCGTACATTAACGCACCCACTTGATGACTTCCTTCTGCCACCCAGGCCACCAAAAACTGTGACTTATAAGTCTCTTAGTTTCAGAAATTCCTGGATGACCTGCCAACCGAGACTCATGATACTCCACAAACAAAACTCTCCTAGAGGTTCTAGGCACAAACAATCTCCCATGAGGAGTGTTAGATGGGGCATCCTCTTGGGCTTTCAGAATCCCTTCTTCCAAAACGGAGTCCAATGCTGCTATCACAACTCCTTCCTGTAAAATGCTCTCCTCCTCCTCGGTACCAACCATGGGAGAAAGGCTGCGAGATAAAGCATCGGCTTTAACATTCTTAGTACCAGGGATATAGGTAACAGAAAAATTAAACCGAGAAAAAAAAGTGCCCACCTAGCTTGACGGGCATTCAAGCGTTTGGCAGCATCCAGATAGATCAAATTCTTATGATCTGTGAAAACCTGAACAGGAAATTTAGCACCTTCCAAGAAATGACGCCAATGTTCAAACGCAAGTTTAATAGCCAGCAATTCCCGATTACCAACATCGTAATTAAATTTGGTTTCTGAAATTTTTTTTTAAAAAAAAGCATAGGGATGTACTCCATCCTTGTTCTCCTGAGACAAAACTGCACCGACCCCCACCTCGACCAAGCATCAACCTCGACCAAAAAAGGCTTGGTCTCATCAGGCTGCATAAGGATAAGTGCAGAACTGAACCTCTCCTTGAGATACACAAAAGCTTCAATGGCCTCAGTAGTCCACTGGACCGTATTCACACCTTTCCTGGTGAGATCGGTAAGCGGCTTAACAATTATAGAAAAATTCTTAATGAATTTCCTGTAATAATTGGCGAAACCCAAAAATCTCTGTATCTATTTCAAACCAATAGGCCTAGGTCATTCCTGCACAGCCTGAACTTTCACCGGGTCCATCTCAAAGCCCTCGCTGGAGATAATGTAGCCCAAAAAACTAATTCTCTGCACAGCGAACTCACATTTCTCCAGCTTAGCAAAAAGTGAATTATCACTCAATAACTGCAACACCTCACGTACGCTCTGCCAATGAGACTCCAGATCTGGTGAATAAATCAGAATGTCATCCAAATACACAACCACATTCTTGGCAATCAAAGGTCTCCAGGATATCATTAATAAGGTTCTGAAAAAACGCGGGTGCATTGGTAAGACCAAAGGGCATCACCAGATTCTCAAAATGACCTACCATAGTGTTAAAAGCAGTTTTCCATTCATCACCCTCCTTCATTCGTAACAAATTGTATGACCCCCGGAGATCAATTTTAGAGAAACACTTGGCCCCCACTAACTGGTTAAACAAGTCATGAATTAATAGCAATGGGTAGGAATTGCGTACGGTAATCTTATTAATTTCACGAAAGTCCAGACATGGACGTAAACCACCGTCTTTTTTTTTTAACAAAGAAAAATCCAACGGCCACAGGCGACTTAGAAGGTCTAATGTGACCAGCAGCCAAGCTCGTCTGTATGTATTCCTCCAAGGCCTTTCTTTCAGGGATAGTCAGATTAAATAAGCGACTCTTGGGAAGAGTAGCTCCAGGAACAAACTCAATGGTGCAATCAGTCCCTATGAGGAGGTAAAACTTGCGACTCCTCCTCTGAAAAAACCTTCCAAAAATCCTGAATAGGTACAGGTAATTCCCCTTTTTCCACAGCCGCAATGCGACCATTACAACATTTATCATAGCACTTAGGACTCCAAGACTTAATCTCATTAGTAGACCATTCCAGTAAAGGATTGTGCAGTTTTAACCAAGGCAAACCTAAAACGACTGGAGAGGGTAAATTATTTAATACCACCAAATCCAAATTTTCTTGGTGAATGCCATTGATAGTGAGGGGAATTGCAGCAACCTTGTGAGTAATACATTTCAAAGGAGTGTTATTGACGCACCCCCTGGGCCGCGTGTGTGTGGGGATACCCGGAATCGGACCCGTTGCGGATGCTGGGGGTTGTAGTCCCCGTGTGGTGGGGACCCGGTCCCGTGGCTCAGGGTGGTCAACCCAAATGGCAGTCTATTTATAGGGTTTTGTGGTATTAAATGTCCGACTACGCCACCCGTGGATTGCGGTCAGAGTGAACCGCCGCTGCAGGGCAGACCGCTGAGGCTGGTGTTGTGGGTGCAGCATGTAGCGCCGGCGTCCCTGCCCTCTGCTAGGCAGGGACGCTGTTCCCCTCACCTCCCTGCTCCGTGCCCGGCGTCCTCCTCCCGCTCTGCTGGCAGCGCGCGCTCCTTCCCGGCCACTGTGCTTAGGGCGCGCGCGCTCTCCCTTCCTCTTAAAGGGGCCGCGCACGCCGTCCTAAGGAGTCCCCGGCCAATGGCCGGAGGACTTCACCATATATAAGGCACCTCCTCCAAAATGGAGGTGCCCGAGCAATGTTGTTGCACTGTTCTACTCTGCTTCAGCCCTCAGGTCCCGTTGCCAGTTACCTGCCAGTTACCTGCCTGATTCCTGCCAGAGTCCTGCCAGTTTGCTGTCTGTTTCCTGCCTGTTATTCCTGCTACCTGCTTGCTAGCCTGAGGTCCGACGGTCTGCCTTACAACTCCTGTCAGTCTGTCTAAGGACCAGCCTGCCCGCTCACCTGGGAGCGCACATCAGCTACCTGCCTGCTTGCTAGCCTGAGGTCCGACGGTCTGCCTTTCTACTCCTGTCAGTCTGTCTATGGACCAGCTTGCCTGCTCACCTGGGAGCGCTCCTCCGCTACCTGCCTGCTTGCCTGCCCGGAGGCTCCGCCGTCACGTGCTGTGACCACCAGCTATTCCAGAGACTCTTGCCCGCTCACCTGGGAGCGCTTCTCCGCTACCTGCCTGCTTGCCTGCCCGGAGGCTCCGCCGTCACGTGCTGTGACCACCAGCTATTCCAGAGACTCTTGCCCGCTCACCTGGGAGCGCTTCTCCGCTACCTGCCTGCTTGCCTACCTGGAGGCTTCGCCGTCACGTGCTGTGACCACCTGCTATTCCAGAGACTCTCGCTTGCTCACCTGGGAGCACACATCCTCCATCTGCCTTGCTAGCCTACCTGGAGGTTCAGCCATCACAGGTCGTACCTACCCTTTACCTAGAGACTGCCCCGGTCACTTGCCGTGACCTCCAGCCCGTTCACCCAGAGACTGCCCCGGTCACTTGCCGTGACCTCCAGCCCGTTCACCCAGAGACTGCCCCGGTCACTTGCCGTGACCTCCAGCCCGTTCATCCAGAGACTGTCCCGGTCACTTGCCGTGACCTCCTGCCCGTTCACCCAGAGACTGTCCCGGTCACCTGCTGTGACTGCCTGCCTGGTCGCCACCCGCTCCCTTACAAGGACCGCTCCCTTGTATAGTAGCTCAGAGGTTCCGCCTCCCAGACCCGTTACAGTTTGCTCGGGCCATGGAACCCGGTGGCACCCAAGCTCCCTCGCTCTCGGACCTCTGTCATGAACTGTCCCGTCAGAGGTCCCAACAGGAGTCCATCCTGGGTCACCTGCGGAATGTCAATTCTCGCCTGGATACTCTGACTGCTCCACCAGCAACCACCGCCAGTGCCATGACTCGCAACCCGGCAGCTCCGCTGCCCACCAATACCATGGTATCCTACCCCGGACGCCGGCTTTCTGCACCTCCTCGCTTCGGAGGCGACTCCACCCAGGCTCGGGGCTTCATAAATCAGTGCACCCTGCACTTTGAACTATTGTCCCACCAGTTTAACTCCGACCGGGCCAAAATTGCCTTCATCATGTCCCATCTCACCGGGGAGGCCCTGGCCTGGCTAAATCCTCTATGGGAGAGAGGAGACCCCCTGGTGTCCGACTTGCCTGCCTTCCTCACGGCTTTCCGGAAAGTCTTCGACGAACCCGGACGGAAGACCTCATCCGCATCATCTCTGCTACGCCTCCGTCAGGGAAGTCTCACCGTGGGCCAATATGCCATACGGTTCCATACCCTTGCCTCGGAGCTGGCCTGGGATAACGACGCTCTGGTATCCGTCTTCTGGGAGGGTCTGTCCGGCCGTATTAAAGATGAACTTGCCGGTCAGGACATTCCTACCACTCTCGATGACCTAATAACTCTTGCCACCCGGATTGACCTACGGTTCCAGGAGCGTGCCAAAGAGGTCACCCGTGAGAGGAGGTTTCCACGTCTAGCTCCTACCTTTCAGAAACCCGTCACTCCCTCCGTCTCTCCCCAGGTACACTCTCCTGAGTCTATGCAGGTCGACCAGACCAAGATGGTCAAAACCCGTCAGGATTTACGCCATGCCGAGGGGAGCTGCTTCTACTGTGGCAGTAAGGAGCACCGGATCCGTGCCTACCCAGAGAGGTCGGGAAACGCCTGTGTCTAGGTTCGCTCAGAGAGGTCGACCTAGACAAGAATAAATCCTCTCCATCTCTGCTGCTGTCAGTTTCAATCGTCTGCGGGGAGAACCGTTATTTCGAACTAGCCCAACTGGACTCTGGAGCAGCCGGGAATCTTATTTCACAGTCCCTGGTAGAGAAATACCGCATCCCCACCAAACCTCTGGCTGTACCCTTGTCTGTTGCTGCCGTGGATGGGGGTCTCTTACCACGCCCCATCCAACTCATCACCGAATCCATTACTCTACAGGTGGGAATGCTGCATTCTGAGAGTATCTCCTTTCATGTTCTGCCTGGACTCTCTCACGCCCTCTTGCTAGGTCTACCTTGGCTCCAGAGACATGCACCCGTGCTTGACTGGCAGACCGGAGAAGTCCTTCGCTGGGGACAGGACTGCCATAAGACCTGTCTGGTTCCCGTCCATCCCGTCCGTCCTTCTGCTACCCCAGCTAATCTACCTGGACTTCCGATTCCTTATTGGTCTTATGCTGATGTCTTTAATAAAAAGGAAGCAGAGACACTATCCCCTCATAGACCATACGACTGCCCTATCGACCTGTTACCCGGTACTACTCCTCCCCGTGGGCGTATTTATCCATTATCCGCTGCTGAGACCCGGTCGATGTCCGAATATATTGAGGAGAATCTGGCCAGGGGATTCATCCGGAAATCTACCTCCCCGGCGGGAGCAGGCTTCTTCTTCGTAAAAAAGAAGGACGGCTCTCTCCGTCCCTGTATAGACTATAGAGGCCTTAACCAAATCACGGTGAAGAATAAGTACCCCCTTCCGCTCATTCCGGAGTTATTTGATCGTCTGAGAGGGGCTAGAATCTTCACCAAACTGGACCTCCGTGGGGCGTACAACCTGGTTCGTATCCGTCAGGGGGATGAATGGAAGACGGCATTCAACACCCGGGACGGCCACTATGAATATCTGGTAATGCCCTTTGGTCTCTGTAACGCTCCTGCCGTCTTTCAAGAGTTGGTCAATGACATCTTCCGGGACCTTCTCTACTCCTGCGTAGTGGTGTACCTGGACGACATCTTGGTCTTCTCTCCGGATCTCCAGACTCACCGGAGGGACGTTCGTCAGGTCCTGCTCAGGCAGAATCACCTCTTCGCTAAATACGAGAAGTGCCTCTTTGAGCAGACCTCGCTTCCGTTTTTGGGCTACATTATTTCTCAGACCGGCCTACGAATGGATCCAGAGAAACTGTCTGCCATCGAGAAATGGCCTCGACCGGAGGGGTTGAAGGCCATTCAGCGGTTCCTGGGCTTCGCCAACTACTACCGCCTCTTCATACCACACTTCTCTTCCCGGACTGCCCCAATTTCCGCGCTCACCCGTAAGGGTACTAATCCCAAAGAGTGCCCGCCCGAAGCAGAGGAGGCCTTTCTTTCCTTAAAACAGGCCTTCTCTTCCGCCCCGGTGCTGCATCGCCCGGTCGGCAACAAGCAGTTCTTCCTGGAAGTTGACGCCTCCTCCTCTGGAGCCGGAGCGGTACTTACTCAAAAATCATCTTCCGGGAGGATGGTAACTTGCGGCTTCTTCTCTAAACTCTTCTCCTCCTCAGAGCGCAATTATTCCATAAGAGACCGAGAGTTATTGGCCATCAAACTGGCATTGGAGGAGTGGCGTTACCTGCTCGAGGGGGCTCTTCACCCGGTAATAATTTACACTGACCACAAGAACTTGGCTTATCTCCAGCATGCCCAGAGACTTAACCCGCGCCAAGCCCGGTGGTCCTTGTTTTTTGCTCGCTTTGATTTTGTTCTTCATTTTCGCCCGGCTGACAAAAACGTCAAGGCGGACGCCTTGTCTCGATCCTTTCTGGTGTCTGATCTCGAGGAAGATCCGAAACACATCATCGATCCCGCCAGAGTAATGCAGGTGGCTCCCGTGAGTCTAAATCGTCTCCCTCCTGGAAAGACGTTCGTATCAGTACCTGATCGGGAGAAGATCCTTCACTGGGGTCACTCGTCTAAACTGGCTGGCCATGCCGGTCAGAAAAAGACCCTCCAGCTTATTACCCGGCACTACTGGTGGCCTACCCTGCACAAGGACGTAATAGACTTTGTTTCTGCCTGTGTGTCCTGCGCCCGCAACAAGGTTCCGAGACATCTGCCAGCCGGTCGCCTCCTTCCGCTCCCAGTACCTGCTGCCCCCTGGCAGCATATAGCAATGGACTTTATAACAGACCTCCCAGTCTCTGCCGGTTGTACGGTCATTTGGGTGGTCGCTGACCGCTTCTCCAAGATGGCTCATTTCGTTCCCCTGCCAGGCCTCCCGTCTGCACCCGAGCTAGCTAAAGACTTTATTCGTCACATCTTCCGTCTTCATGGCCTGCCCCTCCACATCGTGTCGGATCGTGGGGTACAGTTCACCTCACGCTTCTGGAGAGCCACTTGTAAACTGCTAGACGTCACCCTGGACTTCTCTTCCGCTTACCACCCACAGTCCAATGGTCAAGTGGAGCGGATCAATCAGAACCTGACCAGTTACCTCCGGCACTTCGTTAATGCCCATCATTCAGACTGGGTGGATCTCCTACCATGGGCCGAGTTCTCTTATAACAATCACGAGAGCGAATCCTCCTCCAAATCCCCGTTTTTTGTAGTCTTCGGTCAGCATCCTCGGATTCCTTTTCCTGTCTCCACCTCTGTGGACAACCCGGCTGCGGAATCTCTCGTTGGCAAATTTTCCTCCATTTGGGAGAGTACCCGATCCGCACTCCTTCAGTCGTCCGAACGGATGAAAAGACACGCTGACAAAAAACGCCTGGATCCTCCACAATTTCGTCCCGGAGATAAAGTCTGGCTCTCATCTAAATATGTCCGACTCAAGATCCCTTCTTACAAGTTAGGGCCTCGGTTCATCGGCCCCCTGGAGGTCATCAGTCAGATCAACCCGGTGGCCTATAAATTGAAACTCCCGGCCAACTTACGGATCCCTAACTCCTTCCATGTATCTCTCCTCAAACCTGTGGTACTTAACTCTTTTTCCAAGTCTACAGGTACGCCTCCTGCTCCGGTTTCTGCTGAGGACTAGTTTGAGGTAGAGAACATTCTTGCCACCAAAAGGGTAAGAGGAAAGACCTTTTTTCTAGTAGATTGGAAGGGGTTTGGTCCTGAGGAGAGAACGTGGGAGCCCCGGGAGAACATCCATGCCCCTCTTATCCTTGCTAAATTTCTGTCTGGCCTAAAAAAGGGGGGGCCTAAAGGGGGGGGTACTGTAGCGCCGGCGTCCCTGCCCTCTGCTAGGCAGGGACGCTGTTCCCCTCACCTCCCTGCTCCGTGCCCGGCGTCCTCCTCCCGCTCTGCTGGCAGCGCGCACTCCTTCCCGGCCACTGTGCTTAGGGCGCGCGCGCGCGCTCTCCCTTCCTCTTAAAGGGGCCGCGCGCGCCGTCCTAAGGAGTCCCCGGCCAATGGCCGGAGGACTTCACCATATATAAGGCACCTCCTCCAAAATGGAGGTGCCCGAGCAATGTTGTTGCACTGTTCTACTCTGCTTCAGCCCTCAGGTCCCGTTGCCAGTTACCTGCCAGTTACCTGCCTGATTCCTGCCAGAGTCCTGCCAGTTTGCTGTCTGTTTCCTGCCTGTTATTCCTGCTACCTGCTTGCTAGCCTGAGGTCCGACGGTCTGCCTTACAACTCCTGTCAGTCTGTCTAAGGACCAGCCTGCCCGCTCACCTGGGAGCGCACATCAGCTACCTGCCTGCTTGCTAGCCTGAGGTCCGACGGTCTGCCTTTCTACTCCTGTCAGTCTGTCTATGGACCAGCTTGCCCGCTCACCTGGGAGCGCTCCTCCGCTACCTGCCTGCTTGCCTGCCCGGAGGCTCCGCCGTCACGTGCTGTGACCACCAGCTATTCCAGAGACTCTTGCCCGCTCACCTGGGAGCGCTTCTCCGCTACCTGCCTGCTTGCCTGCCCGGAGGCTCCGCCGTCACGTGCTGTGACCACCAGCTATTCCAGAGACTCTTGCCCGCTCACCTGGGAGCGCTTCTCCGCTACCTGCCTGCTTGCCTACCTGGAGGCTTCGCCGTCACGTGCTGTGCCACCTGCTATTCCAGAGACTCTCGCTTGCTCACCTGGGAGCACACATCCTCCATCTGCCTTGCTAGCCTACCTGGAGGTTCAGCCATCACAGGTCGTACCTACCCTTTACCTAGAGACTGCCCCGGTCACTTGCCGTGACCTCCAGCCCGTTCACCCAGAGACTGCCCCGGTCACTTGCCGTGACCTCCAGCCCGTTCACCCAGAGACTGCCCCGGTCACTTGCCGTGACCTCCAGCCCGTTCATCCAGAGACTGTCCCGGTCACTTGCCGTGACCTCCTGCCCGTACACCCAGAGACTGTCCCGGTCACCTGCTGTGACTGCCTGCCTGGTCGCCACCCACTCCCTTACAAGGACCGCCCCCTTGTATAGTAGCTCAGAGGTTCCGCCTCCCAGACCCGTTACACAGCAGAGGATAGTATAACACCCCACGGGAGGAGTATAGCCTCAGGGCAGCAAGTGTGGATGTTGGGGGTGATGGTGCGCTACTTTCGGGGACTGGTCTCCCCCTTTGGCCTGACCTTTCTACGCAGGTAGATTCGGGCGTGCGGTGGCGACTCGCCGGTCCACACCCCTGGGGTCCCTTCGTTCCTTGTTCCTGGAGCCTCCTCCGCTCCTCTTCCTTCCTTCAGGCTCTGGCCTCTCTCTTAGGTCTGCCTGCGGAGCAGAGCCCATGCAGAGCCTCTGCTCCCACCTCCTGCTCCCTCTTCTTCTCTATCTGAACTGAACACTGATCTAAGATGGTGCCCACCTTTTATACCTCCCTCTAGGTGCACCCAGGAACTGCCCTCTCCCTCCTATGCACTACAGGGTTCCCCCTTCCTCTGTGTTCCCTCCCCCCACTCCAGCCAGGGACAGGGACTGTCGTGCTCTACTTGGAGCATATCGGTCGCGCTGCCCCCCGGAAATGTGGTGTAATGCATGCAGGTGTCGGGGTCCTGATCCACACTCCATCCTTACCTGGAAGTGAGATATTGCACATCTGGTTGAGATGCAATACCTCTGTAGCGACCGAACCTTCAGGGCGCTACATTCCCCCCTGGTAAATCACAGCACGTCCGCGTGCTGGAACAGAGTAAAAGACAGTGAAAATTAGGACATGCAAAGAAATTTTTTTTTTTTTAACTGTCAACTGCATATCACTTCCCTTTATGGGAAACATTTATCTCTTTAACATTATAAGTGCACTTTTAATATCACGGGAACTCTTTTATCAAACATCATATAAAGCATCATATAAAGCATTTCGGTATATAAAACTTTTCATATAAAACATTTTCAAGTGGACTCTCTTGTACTAGCCGTGGTGCAACTTGCGACCAGGTGTCCATTTTTCAATAAGGTGCAAACTTGCAAACAGGTAACAGATGAACATGAGGGACCTGTCCCAAACCCTCAACGTAGGCCCTGGGGTGGCTGCAGGGCGTAGCTGATCCAGATGCTGGACCTCATCTTTAGCCACCTCTAACGGGTTTTTGTTCTGAGGTTAGTTGTTGTAGTTCCTTATAAAACCAGTAGGGGGCACTTTAAGAAGTGCAATTATTTACAAAGTTGACAGCTCCCAGTCCTTGACCGGCTTACTCACAGACCCTTTTCGGGTAACTTTAATAAACACACAAACTTTTGCAACAACCCTTAACCGGGTAAACTTTTCTGTAATCCGGAAAACTTCTCATGCTCCAGAAGACGGCATGTCCTTTAACTTTTTCACCCAGGCGGGTAACTATTCACAATAGGTTGTCGCCCATCAGTAGCGATGTCCTTGTTGACTCTCCTCGTCTTCGCCATACTCTTCAGACCCATCCGGGTCCTCTGGGTAGTAGTGCTCACGGTAGTGCTCTTCCTCCACCCTCTGGACATTGAGGGCATACCACCCTTTCAGGCCTTGATGTCGGGTGTATATTACCCGATCTCCCAGGAACAGCTCCCGTTTCCGGTGACTCACTGGCAGGTGACCCTCCACATCCCTCCTGTCAACATAGAGGTCTATGGCTGTGGTAGAGTCCCGGATAAACCCCCACCCTTTCTCTTGGTGGAACTTTACCATGGTCCCAGCAATTTTAGGACCGCGTGCAGCTTGGGGGTTTCGGCGGGCTCGTGTCTTCTCCTCTGCGCTCCGGGCCTGCAGCTGCTCCCTCTAATGGCGCCGTGCCCGCTCTTCTTTTTCAAGCTGCCTAATTTCCCACTCACAGAACTCCTGCCTGTGAGCTGCGGCCGCCCGCGTCTCCTGCGCAAACCCCATCAGATCCTCCCCGGTCTGGTCCCACTCGATCTGGACCTCTTCCTCCGGGAGCTGGGGGATGGCGACTGGCTGTGGCACGGGCAGGAGCGGAGCAATGGGGCCTCGGCCTCTGCGGACAGGCTCCCTCGCTGACTAGGATGAACCCATCCCTTTGGCACAGAGACCGGCTCTCCATCGGGTCCGGCGAGCTAGCTGTACAGGTCGGTCCCTAGGGGTGGTGGCTTCGGGACCTGGGGTGCACACGGTTCGGAGGCTCCTGGGGAGGTCAGGCCTTGTGACCGTGCCTGGAGCTGGCCGCTTTCGACCACACCCAGGGTCAGGGGGCACGGCCTGGGGCTTGATCCAGCGACGGGGCTCACAGCTTGGGGCCTGCATGCCGGCGGCGGGAGCGGGGGAGGCGCAGCAACACCCGGGACGTCTGGCTCCATGACAGGGTCCAGAGGCAGGTTGTTGGCATCAGGGCTGGTGGCAGGGGTGTCCCCCTTACCTGCTTCCAGGGCTGCGCTGCTCTCAGCTTCCGGCCTCCGCTCCTCGTCCTCAGGGGCTGGTTCGCTGGCCGGTGCTGGCGGCGTCCTGTGCTTTTGGGCCGCGACCCGCCGGGCCATCTCCTCTCTCCAATTATTACAGCTTCTCGCTGCACCTGGACCATCCTCCGGTCCAAATCCTCCAACGCCGTTCGGAGGAACTCCGGGTCTTCTCCAGGGAGCTGCGCCATCAGCTCCCTGAGGCTGTACGGGGCCGCGATGGCCTGCAGCAAGCCACCCGTCAGGGTTCTGGTGTCCGTGCTGCTCACCATCTCCGGGTGTGGTCTGCTGAGACTGATCCAAACCACACCCTGCCCCCCGGTTTTCTTCTCGTTCCGCCCCTGTTGGGGGTGGTCCTGGGGCAATCTTCTGACAATCACTCTCAGGGGCAGCCCCCCACGTTGATGGACATCTCTGCAGCCGCACTCATGGCTGTTGGGGGTGGGCTCCGTCTTTGGCGCCATTCTGGGACCTGGCCCACGATGGGAGGTGGCTTCTTGTTACCTTTTGGCGCGCACATTATGGCGTCCGTTCTGCTGGGGCGGGCACCATATTTAATACAGTGAAACAGTCTCTTTTCAGGCACGCAATACCAGTTGGTGGCAGGCACGAAATCCTGCCGACTACGCCAAAAGTTGACGCGCCCCCTGGGCCGCGTGTGCATGGGGATACCAGGAACCGGACCCGTTGCGGATGCTGGGGGTTGTAGTCCTCGTGTGGTGGGGACCCGGTCCCGTGGCTCAGGGTGGTCAACCCAAATGGCAGTCTATTTATAGGGTTTTGTGGTATTAAATGTCCGACTACGCCACCCGTGGATTGCGGTCAGAGTGAACCGCCGCTGCAGGGCAGACCGCTGAGGCTGGTGTTGTGGGTGCAGCAGAGGATAGTATAACTCCCCACGGGAGGAGTATAGCCTCAGGGCAGCAAGTGTGGATGTTGGGGGTGATGGTGCGCGGGAGCAGCAGTAACGACACAGAGTCCTGTAATGCAGTCCAAGGTATTTACTCACAGTTCTTTATCCACGTTACTACAGCTGGTCATAATGTCCCACGTCGCACTGTGTTCACCAGGTGAGGGGCTCGGCCTACTCCCAGATAACTTTGGAGCATTTCACAGGACCCCCTTTTTGTGTCCTTTCTCTGGCCTGTCATACCCCGCCAGTGACCTCGCTTCTGTCCGGCTGCCTTGGGCCTTCTCTGGTAAACCTTGGTGCCAGTTTCCCTGACCCTATGTGGTGCCTTCCTAGCGGGTGTAGCGACGGGCTGCGCCACATGAAATGTCACAGCCTCCGGTTTCTAGCTGAGGGTAGTTCCCCGCCTCCACTAGTTTCGGGGACCGGTCTCCCCCTTTGGCCTGACCCTTCTACGCAGGTAGATTCGGGCGTGCGGTGGCGATTCGCCTGTCCACACCCCTGGGATCCCTTCGTTCCTTGTTCCTGGAGCCTCCTCCGCTCCTCTTCCTTCCCTCTCCTTCCTTCAGGCTCCGGCCTCTCTCTTAGGCCTGCCTGCGGAGCAGAGCCCATGCAGAGCCTCTGCTCCCACCTCCTGCTCCCTCTTCTTCTCTGTCTGAACTGAACACTGATCTAAGATGGTGCCCACCTTTTATATCTCCCTCTAGGTGCACCCAGGAACTGCCCTCTCCCTCCTATGCACTACAGGGTTCCCCCTTCCTCGGTGTTCCCTCCCCCCACTCCAGCCAGGGACAGGGACTGTCGTGCTCTACTTGGAGCATATCGGTCGCCCTGCCCCCCGGAAATGTGGTGTAATGCATGCAGGTGTCGGGGTCCTGATCCACACTCCATCCTTACCTGGAAGTGAGATATTGCACATCTGGTTGAGATGCAATACCTCTGTAGCGACCGAACCCTCAGGGCGCTACATTATCAAGTGCAATCACAGAAATAGGTGATGACAAAGGTTTGGATTCCAATTTAAGTTTTTCCAAAAAACCCTTATCAATCACATTAAGTGTTGAACCACAATTCACAAATACCTGAAATTCAATCAAATCTTCCTGCAATGAGGTACTCCCTGAAAGAAATACTCCCTTAGAGCTTAAAGAAGCAATATGGGCGTAACTGGCCTTTTTTTTTTTCTTTACTTAAATGAAGCTCACAGTTCTTAATCAAATGGTCAGATTTACCACAATAAAAACACAATCCCTTTCCTGAGAGCGGAGTGACATCTCCCCAACCTCCATCGGTTCTCCGCCGCCCGAGCAGACCCTCTAGGGACTAGGAGCTGCCATTGCAGGAATTTTTTCATCATTAACCCTGGCACGCAGTCTCCTGTCCACACGTATAGCTAATTGCATGGCTTCATGCAAGGTTTCAGGTGCAGGAAATGCAATCAGCAGATCCTTAACCCTTTCACTTAGACCAGCAAGAAAAAAACATTTTAACGCCGAATCATTCAATTTCACTTCTGAGGACCACCTTCTGAAGTGTGTACAATAATTTTCAATATCACCTGACCCCTGATTCAAACGCCTCAGTTCTGTCTCAGCAGATGAGACTCGGTCAGGATCGTCATACAATAGCCCCATAGCAGAAAAAAAATCCTCCACTGACCTAAAAAAAGGATCATTAGGTTGGAGAGAAAAGACCCACCCCTGTGGTTCCTTGCGCAAAAGTGACATGATAAACCCAATGCGCTGTGATTCATTCCCAGAGGACTTTGGTCTCAAACGAAAATATAATAAACAAGCATTTTTAAAGGAAAAAAAATCTTCCTGTTTACCATAAAAAATATCAGGGAGTCCTACCTTCGGTTCCACAAAATGTGCTCTAGGACAGCTACTCACGTGTTGCCGGAGCTCGGACGCCTCCAGAGACCATCCCTGCAGGCGTTGAGCCAAATCTTGAGCAGAAACCATCCTGATCCCCGGATTTCTTTCCCAAAGTTTTTTTTTTGTTTGGGCTGGACTTACTGTTATGATCTGCAACATAAACTAGGGAAAGAAGGGGAGAGCTGTCCCTACAGTTAGACAAAGCTGAGTCCCTACGTTGTAGCGGGCGACCTGTTCCTTGTGAACAGACCCGCCTTCGTCCTCGGCTTGTCTGAACGGAGACCTATAGAGAAAGGGAGGGGTCCCTAAAAGAACTAAGGACTGGGACAAAAATGGGACACCTCCTAACAGAAATTGTTGCAGAACAAAAGATAAACTGACAAAAGTACTAGAGGTCCAGAGGACCAAGCAAACTAGAGATAGATAGGCACCAAAAGCACCTGGCTAGAGAGACAGTCAAAACAACACTGGAGTCCAGCAAGGCCAGAAGGGCGGAGCTGGAATATATAGGAGGATGGTCACGTGACCGCAAAACACAAGATAGAAACAAAAACAAACAGGAGGGTTCTAACATTAGGTCCTTTTTAGGATTTTGTGGATACTACCGAAGATTTGTACCCCAGTACTCTCGGATTGCGAAGCCGTTAACTGCCCTTACCAAGGGGTATCCCCCTTCCGGCAGGACAGCCCACTCCTCAAGGTCAGGAAAGAGGGTCTACTTCTGAGTTAATGAACTTTTTGGGAAAAGATGGACACCTTTATGCGACGAGGCATTCGAGAAACTGAAGTCATGTTTGACCCAAACTCCAGTGTTGGCCTATGCAGACCCCAGTAAACCATATGTGTTACATGTAGATGCTTCTCTCGACGGACTAGGAGGGATTATCTATCAGGACCATGATGGCTGTCTACGTCCCGTTTACTACATTAGTCGAGGATTGACTCCCAGTGAACGCAACTACCCAGCTCACAAATTGGAGTTTCTGGCTTTGAAATGGGCTGTAGTGGACACGCTGCATGACTACCTCTATGGGGTACACTTCGTGGTTCATACCGACAACAATCCATTAACCTACGTGAGAACCACCGCAAAACTGGATGCCACGGGGTACCCGTGGCTTGCCGCACTCTCTTTGTATGATTTCAGCTTAAAGTATCGACCGGGGATCAATAACATTGATGCAGACACACTCTCTTGCCTGCCTAGGGAACCTTTAAATGAGGAAGAAGAAGGAGGATGGATAGAAGTCCCTGCCCCTGAGGTGAAGACTCTGTGTCAAAGACATCAAACTAATGCCCTCCCTATGCAGTGTGTAACGGGTCTGGGAGGCGGAACCTCTGAGCAACTATACAAGGGGGCGGTCCTTGTAAGGAAGCGGGTGGCTCCCAGGGAAGACGGGCAGGTTATCACGGCAAGTGACAGGGACAGTCTCTGGGTAGAAGGGCAGGTAGTCACGGCAAGTGACAGGGACAGTCTCTGGGTAGAAGGACAGGTAGTCACGGCAAGTGACAGGGACAGTCTCTGGGTAGAAGGGCAGGTAGTCACAGCAAGTGACAGGGACAGTCTCTGGGTAGAAGGACGGGTACTCACGGCAAGAGACAGGGACAGTCTCTGGACAGGCAGGTGGTCACGGCAAGTGACGGCGGAGCCTCCAGGTAGGCTAGCAGGCAGGTAGCAGATGAGCGCTCCCAGGTGAGCAGACAAGAGTCTCTGGACAGGCAGGTGGTCACGGCAAGTGACGGCGGAGCCTCCAGGTAGGCTAGCAGGCAGGTAGCAGATGAGCGCTCCCAGGTGAGCAGACAAGAGTCTCTGGACAGGCAGGTGGTCACGGCAAGTGACGGCGGAGCCTCCAGGTAGGCTAGCAGGCAGGTAGCAGATGAGCGCTCCCAGGTGAGCGGGCAGGCTGGTCCATAGACAGACTGACAGGTGTCGGAAGGCAGACCGTCGGACCGCAGGCTTGCAAGCAGGTAAACGGATATCTGGCAGGTATCAAGCAGGAATCTGGCAGGTGACTGGCAGGTAACAGGCAGAAATCTGGCAGGTGACTGGCAGGTAACTGGAAACAGAACCTGAGGGCTGAAGCAGAGTGAAGGCTTTGCAACAACATTGCTCGGGCACCTCCATTTTGGAGGAGGTGCCTTGTATATGGTGAAGTCCTCCGGCCATTGGCCGGGGACTCCTTAGGACGGCGCGCGCGGCCCCCTTAAGAGAGGGGGAGAGCGCGCGCGCCCTAAGCACCGGGACTGGGAAGCAGCGCGCTGCCAGCAGAGCGGGAGGAAGACGCCGGGCACAGAGCGGAGAGGTGAGGGGAACAGCGTCCCTGCCTAGCAGGAGGCAGGGACGCCGACGCTACACAGTGCTGTGCTAAATTCTTAGGAGTATCCAATGAAGCGCTCCCGTTGTTGTACTGCCGAGTGACAAATATGAATTCAGACTCTCTCCCTCAACTGACTCTTAATCAAGTCAGAAAGGCGCAGCAGGAGGATCGATCAGTGGGGGTAGTCCGATGGTGGGTTAAGAGGGGCTGGAGGCCTGAAAAGAATGCATTAAGAACAGAGGAGTCTGTCCTGCTGACTCGGCAGCTAGAGTCTCTAGTAGTAAGAAATAGACTACTATACTATAAAGTGCCAGAAGGGAGGAGTCCGCAGACAGCTGGTGTTACCCACCCGATTTCGGAGGATGGTCATGAAGTCCCTGCATGATGACCATGGACATCTTGGCATCGAGAAGACCACGAGTCTTGTGGCCGACCGATTTTACTGGCCTCGCATGGAAGTGGATATTGAAGAATACTGCAAATCATGCTCCCGGGTGTGTGTTGAGAAAAACCTAGCCTTTGAGAACAGCCCCCCTTGTGAACATTACCAGTGATGGCCCACTTGAGCTAGTGTGCATTGATTTCCTCTCCATCGAGCCTGATGAAAGCAATGTCAGTAATGTGTTAGTGGTCACTGACCATTTCACCCGATATGCCCAAGCCTACCCCACTAAAGATCAAAGGGCAATTACTGTGGCAAAAACACTATGGGAGAAGTTCTTCGTACATTACGGGCTGCCTGCCCGCATCCATACAGATCAAGGAAGAGATTTCGAAAGTAGACTAATCAAGGAGCTATGCGCTCTCTGTGGGATCAAGAAATCCAGAACCACACCATATCACCCCCAAGGGGACCCTCAACCTGAGAGATTCAATCGTACCCTTCTGAACATGTTAGGCACTTTGGATCCCAGGAAGAAGGGACACTGGAGCAGGAATGTGAGCCAGTTGGTTCATGCCTACAATTGCACCACGAATGAGTCAACTGGATACTCTCCTTATTTCCTCATGTTTGGAAGAAAAGCCCGACTGCCAGTGGATATTAGTTTTCGGACATCCATTGACCGTTCTAATGGGAAGACCTACTTAAAATATGTGTCCCAGCTAAAAGAAGATTTGACAAAAGCTTACAGATTGGCAGAGCAGGCCTCTGGTCGGTCAGGGAAGCGCAATAAGACTCGCTATGACTGTAGGGTTCGAGAACAAGTTTTACTGCCTGGAGATAGAGTCCTTATCCAACTTCTGGGCCTTCCTGGGAAGCACAAGCTTGCTGATCGGTGGTGTCCTGACCCTTATGTGGTGATGGAGAAGTTGCCCGGTGTCCCGGCCTACAGAGTGAAGCCCGAGAAAGGGGGCGGAGCTGTCAAAACCTATCATTGACACCATCTGTTGCCTGTGGGAAAAAACATCCCTTTACCCCCATTGCCAGCTCAAGGAATTTATACAACCCTTCCGTGCAATAGGAGAAGTCGTAGGTGTCACAAACCACCCCAGCCTGGGGTTGCCTCAGGAGGAAATGACAGCGAGTCTGGGGATGAATGGGGACCCGACGGTCAATGGAGCTACAGGTGGACAGAGGACCCATGCCCCATGGGCGCGGACCCTGTAAACCAGACTTCTGAAGTAGAAACAAAGAAAAGGGACATTTGTCAGGAGGCGAGTGCACCCTGCCCACAATTGGGGGAAAGTTCAGAAGATGGACATTTATTGAATGAAGAGATCCACCTGGAGGAGCCCGTTCTTGAGAGACAAGAGTCGGGGGCTGAGGAGGGGACCCCCTCAGTACACACTCGTCCCAAACGGGACACTAGGCCACCCATGATGCTGACCTATGATAGAATGGGACATACCACTGAGGTCCCCAGGCTGATACACCCTAATTCAAATTCTGCTTGGCCTTATTTCCCAGTATCTCCCATGTGTCCAGGTGGTGGTTGGTGTGCATGTAAATTTGGTGTTAGTCAGGATGCCTTAACCCCCATTCATGTTTCAGGTGGTGAGTCCTCATGTCCTGATGGGACACTTTCAATGACTCACCAGGGGGAGAATGTAACACTTGCACATGGAACTGTCAGATCAGCTACTGGTATACTGGGACTTACAGACACTAAGAAGAGCTTTGCAGCTGCTGTTAAACAGGGATCTACAGACATTAATCGTTTTTCCCCTGAGCTGCAGTGGACTACAATTCCCAGGGACCCTTGTTTCAGTCAAATGACACAGCCTGGAAGGATCGAAGGAGAGAGAGTGGATTGGAGGAGGAGGGACTTGGGGGAGGGAGCTGGGCAGGAAGTGAAAGTAAAAGTTCAGAGGAAAGAGAGCGTGGCAGCTTGCTGTGAAAGACGGAGCGCTGTGGATTTGTATTCCTCTACGCTGCAGAGTGTTGCCGTCCCCTCTGATATACCTGCGCTACTGGAGAGAGCGCGGCCTTGTCACCCTGTGAAGCAAGTGACATCAAGCACTCGGAGAGTTCTGCCGGCACTCCCACCATATAAATGGCTGAATCCTGCCACCCCCAGCTGGTGTCCAGCGAAACTTACGACCGTTTGAGACGTACCGTGAGTGCCCTTCTGAGACTTGTGGTTCTACCAGCGCTATTTACAGTGAGTACACTACAACCCAGACTATTGACATTAATATTCATCTAAGTGCACCAACGGTTATAATTTGTGTGCCAACATCCGCGGCAACTGGGCCCCAACGTTTGGACTGAGTTAATACAAAAAAGGGAAAACCTGCTACGTTATATATTTGCGGGGTCGGGGTAGAATTAGATTGTGATATGTATATGACTTTTACAGAGCACCGTTACTTGTATTGTATGTTATTTCTTTAAATCCACCTCATTTCTGCTGCATAGCAATAAACCTGTTAAACAGTTTTACTCCTGTTCTGTGTGTGTGTGTACTGAGCTGTGGCAGGGGCTTCCCGAATCAGTCCCTGGCAGAAGATAACAGTCCTTCTGCAGTCCCAGTGAGAGCTCCAATCAAGATTCGGGTGGAGGCACTGCGCCCTAGAGAGGTGAGACCCCCCATAACACCCAGCGTACCGTGGTAGCCCTAAAGGGGTGTTACAGTGAAGGCAGGGGTGGATTAAGAGTAGCAAGGGCCCTGGGCAGTTTAGAAGGCGCGGGCCCCCCCCCCTGATTTATCACGTGACATGTCACATGATCCCCTGTGATAGATCATGTGATAGTTCACGGGAAATTAATTTGGCACAATATTAATTGTGCTGCCTCATCTGAGAGCAGCACAATATTGGGACAGATACCCTGATTCCAGCGATGTGTCACTTTTTCAGCTGCTTGTTGTCATTTTGAGAAAATCACCGTTTTATCTGCTGCAGATCTAGCAGCTCTCTGAATGCTGCGCTCTGTATGGCCCCACCCACACCACTGATTGGCAGCTTTCTGCCCATGCTCAGTGTACACAGAAATCTACTGATCAGTGATGGGGGTGGGGTCCTACAGAACTTACTAGTCATCTAGTGATAATTACCTTCTGACAAATCAATGATTTTATCAAAACAACACTAAGCAGCCCAGTAAGTGACACATTACTGGAATCAGTGCCTCTAACCCTACATTATGCTGCTCTCAGATTAGGTGGCAAAAACCTGATGACAGATTCCCTTTAAAGCAGCTGTAAACACAAAAAAGTTTGTATTAAAAAAATACAAGCCATTTGTGAAATTAACTTTTTTTCATTGTTAATTCACATTAGACTGTATCTTCAACACTTTTGTCAGCAGGTCTTATTACAGACTCTGAATAGGGCAGCTCTCTCCCTCTCCCTCAGCAGAAAGTCACAGCATGGTTAAAAAACGGGATCTTTTATGATTTTCTCATAATAAATAAAAAAGGACATGCAAGTCCTCCAAACTATTTTCCATTTCTCTATAGGGGAGGTCCTAAATCTTTCTTGTTCTTTAGTTGATCACATGTCAAAAAGGCAAAGCATTTACTATGAACTCGCCTAAAAAAATATACACTTGGAGAGTAATATCATCATCTGCATGTAAATATTCCTTGACTCTAAGGGCTCGCTCACACTGTCGTATAACACGGCCGAATGCTATGTGATGTTTTATCGGATAAGACTCAGCCCTATGTTATACTATGGGACAGTGCAGATCTGCGATTATCGGCATGAGAAAATAATCTCATTCGATATTCGGACCATGTGCACCCATATAAGTCTATGGGTGCACGTAAAACATTAGACTGCACTCGGATGTCATCCAAGTGCAGTCCGATAAACACTCACAGAGACTATGGAGAAGATGGAGAAATTAAGTTCTCCATCTTCTCCATATCTGTGCTGCGAGAGAATCGGATCACACTCAGTTGAAGCTCTGACAGAGTTTGAGCCGAGTGTCATTAGCATAATTGGCCATATTCTCTTGCATGAGAGAATATATGGCTTAGTGAGTGGACCCTAAAACTGAATAGTAGTGACGTACAGGCACCTCACAAGCGGGATCCATGTAGCTCTCAGATGTCATGTAGGTAGGGCTTCATTCCATGGGGTAGGGCTTAATTTCAAGGTATATAAAAAAAATGGACTTCAAATAAAAATTAAATGAACACAAAAAGCACTAATTGAATTATTTTTTTCTTATTTATATTTGCAGCCCCTTTAAAAACCCTTTGAGGACCAAGGCACATATATGTCCCATAGTTTTAAACTGGAAAAAAATTTGATTGAATAAAATTTAAGGTCCTCGAAGGTTTAAGTAGGTCATAAATTCATATGAATACTTGCTCATACAATTGCACATGCCATAAGATGAAGAAGAACAGAATCAAAAATATGACATTAAGTGGAGCACTTACAGGTATTCAAGGTGAAAGAGACCAGCAAAGGCATCGTCTCGAATGACAGTAAATGAGATAGAATTCAGCAAGCTGAAAATGAAGACAGCAGGTTAGAAGCGAACCAGACTTTATGGTGCTCAGAATTAGTCAAGCAGAATTTATTGACTGCTCTTGCAAAGCACTGAGACTCCCGCTGTGTATAGATAGCGCCGTGCGGCCTCCCGCTGTGTATAGATGGCTACGTGCGGCCTCCTGCTGAGTATACATTTATAGATGGCTATGTGCGGCCTCCTGCTGAGTATAGATGTCGCACGGCGCTCCCCCCAGAGACAGCAGGAGGCCGCACAGTGCCATGTATACTCAGCGGCAGGCCGCACGTAGCCATCTATACACAGCAGGAGGCCGCACAGCGACATCTATACTCAGCGGGGGGCCGCACGTAGCCATCTATACACAGCGGGGGGCGCACGTAGCCATCTATACACAGCGGGGGGGCGCACTTCACCGTCTATACACAGCGGGGGGGCCGCACGTAGCCATCTATACACAGCGGGGGGCCGCACGTAGCCATCTATACACAGCGGGGGGCCACACGGCGCCCCCCCCCAGAGACATCAGGAGGCCGCACGGCGCCAACTATACTCAGCAGGAGGCCGCATGCAGTCATGCACACACACAAACATATACAGACACGCATAAACACATTTGAAACACAAAAATACATACAAACAGACATCACACAATGACATCTGCCCACACACACACACACACACACACACACACACACACACATACAGACATCACACACACACCTGCCCACACACACACATGCGCACACACACACATGCGCACACACACACACCTGCCCCCCACACACACACACCTGCCCCCCACACACACACCTGCCCACACACACACACACCTGCCCACACACACATCTGTGTGTGTGTATGTATAGTGTGTGTGTATGTGTGTATGTATAGTGTGTGTGTGTATAATTTGTGTGTGTGTATTTTTTTTTAAGTTAAAAACAAGTAAAATGCATGTGGCATCAATATCAAGACTCCAGATATAAGGGCCTATTCACACTGAATTTTGCAATGCATTCATCTCCTCTTTCCAGGCTTCTATCTAAATCCCTGAAAAATGGCATTCAGATGTGCCTTGACATAGCCATTGATTTGAACAAAGGCAAACCGAGGCTAAAGTCTGAATCTTTAGGCTCCATTTGCTATGCTTTCAGATGTCTCATTTCAGACAGCACAATCCTGAATTTCAGGGATTCAGTTGTAAGCCTTGTGTAAAGACCTGAATGCAGCGCTGAATGTAGTGTGAATAGGTCCTTACATCCTACACCACCTCAGGGGATTGTTGTTATGGAGTATTGCCCCTGGGTGGCCGCAGTTATGACCACCACCAGGGCTCGTGGTCACCCACCCTAGCTTTGGTATTCTGGGGAGATGGTATAATGAATATCTGAGAACAGCCCTAGAGAAGCAAGAACATTGGACAACCAAGAGGTGGTGGCCTCAAGTCAGGGGTAGTGTTCAACAGGGCAAGACTTTCTAACCTGCCCACACACACACACACACATCTGCCCACACACACACACACCTGCCCACACACACATACACCTGCCCACACAGACACACACACACACACCTGCCCACACACACACCTGCCCACACACACACACCTGCCCACACACACACCTGCCCACACACATCTGCCCACACACACACACACACATCTGCCCACACACACACATCTGCCCACACACATCTGCCCACACACACACACACACACATCTGCCCACACACACACACACACACACATCTGTCCACACACACATCTGCCCACACACACACACACATCTGCCCACACACACCTGCCCACACAGACACACACACACCTGCCCACACACACACACCTGCCCACACACACACACACCTGCCCACACACACACACACACCTGCCCACACACACACACCTGCCCACACATACCTGCCCACACACACCTGCCCACACACACACACCTGCCCACACACACACCTGCCCCCACACACACACACACACACCTGCCCACACAGACACACACACACACCTGCCCACACAGACACACACACCTGCCCACACAGACACACACACCTGCCCACACAGACACACACACACACCTGCCCACACAGACACACACACACACCTGCCCACACAGACACACACACACCTGCCCACACACACACACACACACACACCTGCCCACACACACACACACACACACCTGCCCACACACACACACACACCTGCCCACACACACACATCTGCCCACACACACACCTGCCCACACACACACCTGCCCACACACACACCTGCCCACACACTCACACACCTGCCCACACACACACACCTGCCCACACACACCTGCCCACACACACACCTGCCAACACACACACCTGCCCACACACACACACCTGCCCACACAGACACACACACACACACCTGCCCACACAGACACACACACACACCTGCCCACACAGACACACACACACCTGCCCACACACACACACACCTGCCCACACACACACACACACACCTGCCCACACCCACACATCTGCCCACACACACACACCTGCCCACACACACACACACCTGCCCACACACACCTGCCCACACAGACACACACACACCTGCCCACACAGACACACACACCTGCCTACACAGACACACACACACACATCTGCCCACACACACACACACACACACACACACACACCTGCCCACACCCACACATCTGCCCACACACACACACCTGCCCACACACACCTGCCCACACACACACACACCTGCCCACACACACACACCTGCCCACACAGACACACACACACACACACACCTGCCCACACAGACACACACACCTGCCTACACAGACACACACACACACATCTGCCCACACACACACACACACACACACTCACACTCACCATCCCCCAGCTCCATTCCTCCTGCCTGCTCTCTCTCTTCTCCGGTGCAGCACTGCAGGCCGGGCGCGCACTGCGTGACGTCAGAGCTAGGAGATAAGGCCGCGCACAGGGCCATGTCTCCTAGCAGTGACGCGGCCGGGCCAGCACAGGGAAGTTAACTGCTGCAGTGCTGGCCCGGCCGATGAAGAAGTAGCGGCGGCCGCTGCTGGGGGAGCGGTCCGGGGCCCCCCCTCCCGCCACTGCTACCGGTATGTGCCGCGGCGGCCCGCACATATAAAGAGGGCAATCCGGCATTAGACACCGCGCCCGGAGCCGCGGGCCCCCTGCAGGCTCGGGGCCCCGGGCGTTCGCCCGGATTGCCCTCATTATAATCCGCCTATGAGTGGAGGCACTGCTGAGATCCAGAACTAACACAGGAGTATTAGGAATACCAGGATGGGGACATTATACCAGAATGAAGGAAATGATTCCAGAATGGGGACATTACCAGACAGGGGCACAGGTGGGGGAAAATGTTATAGCATAAGGCCCAGCATGTGGGAGATTATTACAAGAAGGAGCCAGGATGGGGACATTACTACATAGGGAGAGAACACATATACTGTATCTTTATAGGATCCAGAACGCTACAAGGGCCCATACATCTGACCAACATGCAGGTGGGGGCCTATCAGACTCTAGTTACTCCACTGGGTGGGACCAGATCATTTCCAGGACTCCTTGTTATTTACATTGAAGATAATTCTTAATGACATTGGCTGTAGGTTTGGGGTTGTTGTTCTGCTGAAGAAAACATTTGGATCCAATCAGACACCTCCCTGATGATACTGCATGATGGATAAGTATCTGCCTCTATATCTCAGCATTGAGGGAACCAATAATTCTGACCCAATTTCCACCTCCATTTGCTGAAATGCAGCCCCAAACTTACAGGACCCTCCACCGTGCTTATGCATCACTATTGCCCACAGACACTCATTATTGTACTGCTCTCCAGCCCTTCAGTGAAAAAAATCTCATCTGTAATAACAACATTTTTCATATTTTAACTCAACCGTCCAGAGCACATCCTGCCAATTTTCTGCACCCTGGTTCCTCTGTTTTAATGCATAGTTGAGTCACTTGGCCTTGTTTTGATGTGGAAGATATGGCTTTTTCGCCACAATTCTGCTATGAAGACCACTTCTGGCCAGTCTACTCTGAACAGTAGATGAGTGAAGCTGAGTCCCACTGGTTGCTGCCAGTTCTGAGCTGATGGCACTGCTGGACATCTTCCGCTTTTGAAGGAAAGTAACCATAATGTGTCATACATCTGCTGCACTAAGTTTCCTTGGCCGACCACTGCATCTACTGACCTCAACGTTGCACATTTTCTTGTGCTTCTTCATAAGTGCTTGAATGACAACATCTTGAACCCTCAATCTGCTTTGAAATTTGTGCCTTAGAGACCTTGCTGATGTAGTATATCTTCCTTGTGTATTCTTGCTCAGTCTTGCCATGGTGTATGACCAGACACCTGACTGTATTATTACAAAATCCCTGACTTTGCGCAGGTGTACCTAGAAGAATTGATGCTGTTTTAAAGTGAAAAGTTGGTCACACCAAATATTGATTGGATCTAGATTTTTCGTTTGTTCATTCATTTGTATTTTGTTAATTGATTAAATAAATCATTAACATTTCTATTTTTGAAGCGTTCTTACTTTACAGCATTTTTTCTACACCTTTCTAAAAATTATGTTTACGTGATTGTGTCTTTTATTTGCTCATTAATAATCTGATATATCTTTTGGTATTTTGTGTATAGTTGTTTTTTTGCTGTTGGGGTAAATTGTAGGATATTGATTTCAGAGTGGTTTCCTGATCCTTTGATTGTAGGAATGAGTGGTATATATGTGGTAATAAATTAGGACAAAAGGTAGGAAATTTAGGAAAAAACTGAACATCTCAGCAGTAATAACATGCTGATTGTGATGTCATGAAGATGACTTGAATTTCCACCAATCAGAGATCAGCATGTTTCAGGTAACCCAGATAGAACAGTCCATGAAACATGAGTCACGGCCACTGTGAGGTCATAATGCTGATCAGAATTTCCACCAGTCAGAAAACAGAACCGCCCAGAAGAACCACCCAGGAGGTATGAGTCATCGCCACTGTGAGGTCATAATGCTGATTAGAATTTCCACCAGTCAGAAAACAGAACCGCCCAGAAGAACCACCCAGGAGGTATGTGTCATCGACACTGTGAGGTCATAATGCTGACCAATCACAGAGCAGCCACACCCAGATTTTCCAGCAATCAGAGATCAGCAGTGGGTATAAATAGCCGCTGCCGCCTGCCTGGCTTAGCCTTGCACTGGTTGGGTCTCTCTTTTTTTCTCTCTCTTGGTATCTCCCGGTATCTCTACCTCCCCTCTCTCTTCTCTCTTCTCTCTCTCTCTCTCTTTGACCCAACGGCCCTCTTAAGGGCTACCCCAAATGTGTAAAAGATAGAACCAATATTTGTGTTGTTTGTCCGTTTTATGAGCCTGTGATTAACCCCTTCCCACTCTTTGCCATATATATATATTATATACATAGTATGTGCAGGTGGGCCTTAAAGGGAATTTCCAGGACAAACATATTGATGGCCTATCCCCTGGTTAGCTCATTAATATCAGATTTGTGGGGGTCCGGCACGTGGCACCTCCACTACTCAGTTGTTTGAAACTCTGGCAGAGGTCAGATGTAAACATTGTTGAACAGCTAAACATCACAGCTCTGGTCACTGTGTAGTGGCTGCTACCTGGTGCTGCAGATCAGCTCCTATTACATGAATATTAGCTGACTTGCAGGACCCACAGTACAGTGAATGGAGCAGTGATGTTCAGATCTTCAAACTATTTACATCTGAGCATTGCAAACAACTGATGGGTAGAGCCAGTACCACGTGTCGGAGCCCACCGATCTGATATTGATAACCCATCCCCAGGATGGCAGCTCAGTAGATACCATACCAGGATGGGGGACATTATGCCAGAATGTGTACATTATATTAGAATTAGGTCATTATGCCAGAATGTGAGACACTGTAACAGAATGGAGTGCATTGTACCAGGATGGGGGACATTCAACCAGGGCGAGGGACATTAAACCTGTATGATGGTCATTAAGCCAGGATGGGGGGGGGCACTATACCAGGATGGGGACATTATACCAGAATGGGGACACTATACTAGTATGGGGACATTTTACCAAGATGAAGAACACTATATCAGAATGGGGACAATATATCTGAATGGGGACAATATACCAGGAAGGGGGACATTAAATGAGAATGGGGACATTATATCAGAATGGGGAAATTATATCAGAATTGGGGACATTATACCAGAATAAGGGACACTATACCAGAATGGGGTACACCATACCCAGATGGGTGACAGTATATCAGAATGGGGACATTATATCACAATGATGATGTTATACCAGGATGGGGGACATTATATCACAATGATGATATTATACCAATATGGGGGATATTATAGCAGCATGGGGGACATTATGCCAGAACTGGAGATACTATACCAGGATGTGGGGCATTATACCAGATTGGGGACATTATAGCAGAATTGGGAGCATTACACCAGCATGGGGGATATTATACCAGGTTAGAGACATTATACCAAAATGGGGACATTATATCAGAATGGGGAAACTATACCAGGATGGGGACATTAAACCAGAATGAAGGAAATTATGCCAGAATGGGGACATTACCAGACAGGGGCACAGGTGGGGGAAAATGTTACAGCATAAGGCCCAGCATGTGGGAGATTATTACAAGAAGGAGCCAGGATGGGGGACATTACTACATAGGGATAGAACACATATATCTTTATAGGATCCAGAACGCTACAAGGGCCCATACATCTGAGCAACATGCAGGTGGGGGCCTATCAGACTCTAGTTACTCCACTGGGTGGGACCAGATCATTTCCAGGACTCCTTGTTCTTTACATTGAAGATAATTCTTAATGACATTGTCTGTACATTTGGGGTTGTTGTTCTGCTGAAGAAAACATTTGGATCCAATCAGACACCTCCCTGATGATATTGCATGATGGATAAGTATCTGCCTCTATATCTCAGCATTGAGGGAACAAATAATTCTGACCCAATTTCCACCTCCATTTGCTGAAATGCAGCCCCAAACTTACAAGACCCTCCACCGTACTTATGCATCACTATTGCCCACAGACACTCATTATTGTACTGCTCTCCAGCCCTTCAGTGAACAAAATCTCTTCTGTAATAACAACATTTTTCATATTTTGACTCAACAGTCCAGAGCACATCCTGCCAATTTTCTACACCCTGGTTCCTCTGTTTTAATGCATAGTTGAGTCACTTGGCCTTGTTTTGATGTGGAAGATATGGCTTTTTCACCACAATTCTGCTATGAAGACCACTTCTGGCCAGTCTTCTCTGAACAGTAGATGAGTGAAGCTGAGTCCCACTGGTTGCTGCCAGTTCTGAGCTGATGGCACTGCTGGACATCTTCCGCTTTTGAAGGAAAGTAACCATAATGTATCATACATCTGCTGCACTAAGTTTCCTTGGCCAACCACTGCATCTACTGACCTCACAGTTGCACATTTTCTTGTGCTTCTTCATAAGTGCTTGAATGACACATCTTGAACGCTCAATCTGCTTTGAAATTTGTGCCTAAGAGACCTTGCTGATGTAGTATAACTTCCTTGTGTATTCTTGCTCAGTCTTGCCATGGTGTATGACCAGACACCTGACTGTATTATTACAAAATCCCTGACTTTGCGCAGGTGTACCTAGAAGAATTGATGAGGTTTTACAGTGAAAAGTTGGTCACACACTAAATATTGATTGGATCTAGATTTTTCGTTTGTTCATTCATTTGTATTTTGTTAATTGATTAAATAAATCATTAACATTTCTATTTTTGAAGCACTCTTACTTTACAGCATTTTTTCTACACCTTTCTAAAAATTATTTTTCTGTGATTGTGTCTTTTATTTGCTCATTAATAATCTGATATATCTTTTGGTATTTTGTGTATAGTTGTTTCTTTGCTGTTGGGGTAAATTGTAGGATATTGATTTCAGAGTGCTTTCCTGATCCTTTGATTGTAGGAATGAGTGGTATATATGTGCTAATAAATTAGGACGAAATGTAGGAAATTTAGGAAAAAACTGAACATCTCAGCAGTAATAACATGCTGATTGTGATGTCATGAAGATGACTTGAATTTCCACCAATCAGAGATCAGCATGTTTCAGGTCACCCAGATAGAACAGTCCATGAAACATGAGTCACGGCCACTGTGAGGTCATAATGCTGATCAGAATTTCCACCAGTCAGAAAACAGAACCGCCCAGAAGAACCACCCAGGAGGTATGAGTCATCGCCACTGTGAGGTCATAATGCTGACCAATCACAGAGCAGCCACACCCAGATTTTCCAGCAATCAGAGATCAGCAGTGGGTATAAATAGCCGCTGCCGCCTGCCCGGTTTAGCCTTGCACTGGTTGTATCTCTCTTTTTTTCTCTCTCTTGGTATCTCCCGGTATCTCTCCCTCCCCTCTCTCTTCTCTCTCTCTCTCTCTCTCTCTCTCTCTCTCTTTGACCCAACGGCCCTCTTAAGGGCTACCCCAAATGTGTAAAAGATAGAACCAATATTTGTGTTGTTTGTCCGTTTTTTGAGCCTGTGATTAACCCCTTCCCACTCTTTGCCATATATATATATATATATATATATATATATATATATATTATATACATAGTATGTGCAGGTGGGCCTTAAAGGGAATTTCCAGGACAAGCATATTGATGGCCTATCCCCTGGTTAGCTCATTAATATCAGAGTTGTGGGGGTCCGGCGCGTGGCACCTCCACTACTCAGTTGTTTGAAACTCTGGCAGAGGTCAGATGTAAACATTATTGAGGAGCTGAACATCACAGCTCTGGTCACTGTGTAGTGGCTGCTACCTGGTGCTGCAGATCAGCTCCTATTACTTGAATATTAGCTGACTTGCAGGACCCACAGTACAGTGAATGGAGCAGTGATGTTCAGATCTTCAAACTATTTAGATCTGAGCGTTGCAAGCAACTAATGAGTAGAGCCAGTGCCGCGTGTCGTAGCCCACCGATCTGATATTGATAACCCATCCCCAGGATGGCAGCTCCGTAGATACCATACCAGGATGGGGGACATTATGCCAGAATGGGTACATTATACCAGAATGGGGACATTATATCAGAATTAGGTCATTATGCCAGAAAGTGAGACACTGTAACAGAATGGAGTGCATTGTACCAGGATGGGGGACATTAAACCAGGGCGAGGGACATTAAACCAGTATGATGGTCATTAAACCAGGATGGGGGGCATTATACCAGGATGGGGACATTATACCTGAATGGGGACACTATACTAGTATGGGGACATTTTACCAAGATGAAGGACACTATATCAGAATGGGGACAATATATCAGAATGAGGACAATATACCAGGAAGGGGGACATTAAATCAGAATGGGGACATTATATCAGAATGGGGAAATTATACCAGAATTGTGGACATTATACCAGAATAAGGGACACCATACCAGAATGGGGTACATCATACCCGGATGGGTGACACTATATCAAAATGGGGACATTATATCACAATGATGATGTTATACCAGGATGGGGGACATTATATCACAATGATGATATTATACCAATATGGGGGATATTATAGCAGCATTGGGGACATTATGCCAGAACTGGAGATACTATACCAGGATGTGGGGCATTATACCAGATTCGGGACATTATAGCAGAATTGGGAGCATTACACCAGCATGGGGGATATTATACCAGGTTAGAGACATTATACCAAAATGGGGACATTATATCAGAATGGGGAAACTATACCAGGATGGGGACATTAAACCAGAATGAAGGAAATTATGCCAGAATGGGGACATTACCAGACAGGGGCACAGGTGGGGGAAAATGTTATAGCATAAGGCCCAGCATGTGCGAGATTATTACAAGAAGGAGCCAGGATGGGGGACATTACTACATAGGGAGAGAACACATATATCTTTATAGGATCCGGAACGCTACAAGGGCCCATACATCTGAGCAACATGCAGGTGGGGGCCTATCAGACTCTAGTTACTCCACTGGGTGGGACCAGATCATTTCCAGGACTCCTTGTTCTTTACATTGAAGATAATTCTTAATGACATTGGCTGTACGTTTGGGGTTGTTGTTCTGCTGAAGAAAACATTTGGATCCAATCAGACACCTCCCTGATGATATTGCATGATGGATAAGTATCTGCCTCTATATCTCAGCATTGAGGGAACCAGTAATTCTGACCCAATTTCCACCTCCATTTGCTGAAATGCAGCCCCAAACTTACAGGACCCTCCCCCGTGCTTATGCATCACTATTGCCCACAGACACTCATTATTGTACTGCTCTCCAGCCCTTCAGTGAACAAAATCTCTTCTGTAATAACAACATTTTTCATATTTTGACTCAACCGTCCAGAGCACATCCTGCCAATTTTCTACACCCTGGTTCCTCTGTTTTAATGCATAGTTGAGTCACTTGGCCTTGTTTTGATGTGGAAGATATGGCTTTTTCGCCACAATTCTGCTATGAAGACCACTTCTGGCCAGTCTTCTCTGAACAGTAGATGAGTGAAGCTGAGTCCCACTGGTTGCTGCCAGTTCTGAGCTGATGGCACTGCTGGACGTCTTCCGCTTTTGAAGGAAAGTAACCATAATGTGTGTTATGCACACGCCCGGACTGACTGGCGTGTGCGGGTGTTGTGGTTCCACTGGACCATGAACCGGAGAGTGCCTGGAGGGGCGTGACTAAGTATCTGGCCGATCCGACCAAGATGGCACGACGGCATACGACGCCAGTGCACCAGGGAGAAACCGGGCAGAGGGACCAGGTGCTACTCCAGGTCAAACTCCGGACACGGGGGTTGACCCACACAGGGATTACTGGAACAGGCTGGTTAGGCTGGCGCACAGACTGGAGGGTATAGGCAGGCACGACTGGTATGCAGGCAGGCGGGTACAGGCAAGCACAGCTAGAGTGCAGACAGGGAGGCACTAGCAGGTAGGAACACAGGCGGGATAGGACCCAGTACACACTGGGACTCAGGAACAGGCAGGTTAGGCTGGCACAGACTGGTGGATGTAAGCAAACACGGCAGGTATGCAGATGGGTGGATACAGGCGAGTATGCAGGCAGGGAGGTACTGGCCGAAAGGACGGGCTGGAGCACAGAAAGGTTAAGACCCAGTACAGACTGGGTCACAGAACCGCAGATGCGGTAGACAACCACAGCAGAGAGGGAACGCCCGAAGCGGTGGGCAAGAACAGAGCAGGACGGGGCTGCAGGAGCAGCGAGCACAAGCAGGGCAGGACAGGACTGCCGGAGCAGCGGGCAGAAGCAGGGCAGGACAGGACTGCCGGAGCAGCGGGCAGAAGCAGGGCAGGACAGGACTGCCGGAGCAGCGGGCAGAAGCAGGACAGGACAGGACTGCCGGAGCAGCGGGCAGAAGCAGGGCAGGACAGGACTGCCGGAGCAGCGGGCAGAAGCAGGGCAGGACAGGACTGCCGGAGCAGCGGGCAGAAGCAGGGCAGGACAGGACTGCCGGAGCAGTGAGCAAAAGGGTCAGAGCGGAGCAAGGCTGCCGGAGCAGTGAGCAAAAGGGTCAGAGCGGAGCAAGGCTGCGGAGCAGTGAGCAAGGAGTCAGAGCAGGCTAGAACCGCCGGAGCGGTAAGCAAAGGAGTCAGAGCAGACTAGAACCGCCGGAGCGGTGAGCAAAGGAGTCAGAGCAGGCTAGAACCGCCGGAGCGGTGAGCAAAGGAGTCAGAGCAGGCTAGAACCACCGGAGCGGTGAGCAAAGGAGTCAGAGCAGGCTAGGCTGAGTAGGGGGGACAGGGTTCTGTTCACACGGAACAGACAGGAAGGGAAAGGCAGAGCCAGACACCCACAGGGTACTAGCAGAGAAGTAGCGAGTGGACCACAAACTCACAAACGGGAGTACAGAGACAACAAGCAGGAGTTAGGTACGAGTTCAGACTCTGCAGAAAAAGGAAGGGAACGGACATAGAGGCAAAACAGGTAAAGGATAGGAGAGAGTTCAGACTGGAACTGAGTGTACGGAGGAGACCGACACTGCAGCGGAATACAGGAGCGGGTCTGGGAATACGGCCCCCAGAGAGGCAGGACGAACAGGCAAGGAGCGTGTTCAGACAGGACAGACAAGATACAGGAGCGGGTCTAGGTAATCGGCCCCTAGAAGGCAGGAGGAACAGGCTAGGAGCGTGTTCAGACAGGCCTGGAAATACAGCCTCCAGGATAGGCAGACAAGAGAACACAGAACGGGACCTGGCACCTTCAGAGTGCAAGCACACACTGAATGAAACACTATGCTCAGGCAGGGATTGATTGGAGCAGCTGAGCTATATAGCAGATGACCGACAGCAATAGGCTGAGGACACACAAGGGGTGTGACCCACAGCAAGTACAAAAAGCAGGAAGTGATCGGGCGCCGCCCTTAAGCAGCAGAAACAGACACAAACAGACAGCATGGAGGGAAGCCAGAGAGACATTCTGGATTGGAGATCAAGTGCGCGCTCTTGCACAGTGGGAGATGGACCACCATGCAAGGACGCCGCCAGGTATGTTACAGTACCCCCCCCCTTACGCCCCCTCTTCTTCAGGCCTGCCAGAATCTTCCGCAGGGAATTCGAGGACCAGTCGTTCACTTCAAGGAGATCACTTCCACTGTCCACAGGAAAAACTGATCTCATCTGGTTAGCTAGGATGCTACCTCCTATCCAGCCATCCTCAGCAACAGACGAAACGGGTGGAGTACCAGGAACAGCACACAAGGAAGTCTCTCTCCACATATTTTCAGGTGGCACCCCAGAGGGTACAGGAGACAACTGGAAGTCCTTCACCGGGTTGGAGGGGGACAGAGACTTGGGGGTAATCTCTGCTTCGAGGTACATCTTGTCAAGCTCACAGGAAGAAATAGACGGGTTATCAGGTACATAATGAGGAAAAGTCACTGTCTCTTTGTTATCTGGTGGTACCCCGGAGGATTCAGGAAACAACTGGAGGTCCTCCGCCGGGTCAGAAGAGTGCAGAGGCTCAGAGAAAACATCTGCTTCAGAGTACACTAGGTCGGACTCACTGGACGAAGCAGGCGAGGTATCGGGTACCGAGTATAGGTAAGTCTCTGTCCATTCACCACCAGGTGGCACCCCGAAGGGTTCTGGAGACAACTGGCGGTCCTCCGCCTGGTCGGAGGGGTGTAGAGACTCGGGAGTAACCTCTGCTTCGGAGTACACTAGGTTGGACTCACTGAACGAAGCGAGCGAGGTATCAGGTACAGAGTATAGGAGAGTCTCTGTCCTTTCGCTACCAGGTAGCACCCCGAAGGGTTCTGGAGACAACTGGAGGTCCTCCGCCTGGTCGGAGGGGTGTAGAGACTCGGGGGTAACTACCAATTTGGGGTACCGATTGTCAGGCTCACAGGACGAAGCGGACAAAGTATCGAGTACCGAGTGTAGAGAAGTCTCTCTCCATTTGTCATCGAGTGGTATCCCGGAGGATTCAGGAGGCAACAGGGGGTCCTCTGCCAGGTAGTAGAGGTGCACAGACTCAGAGGTAACCACAGCTTTGGAGCATCCTTGGACATGCACACCGGTTAAAGTGGGTGAAGCATCTGATGCCGGGTGCAGGAAGTTCTCCTGTGTGGAGTCTGGATGGGCAGAAGTCTCTTCGGGCAGGAGAACCGGAGCACTACCCACGCACATTACCCGTTGGGGCTTCTCCGGGATACAGGGAGATGAAGCTTCAGTAGGGACTTCAAGGTTGGGGTCAGGAGGTCTCAGGGAGGACAGACCCTGGCGTGACGGCTTGCCTCTACGTCTAGCACGTCTGGACTGCCTCTTGAGGTTGGGAGATGTATTCCGGAAAGCGTAGTCACCCTGTGAAGATTCTGGGTGGACAGTAGTCTCATTGGGCTGGAGGACTATTGCGCTACCCACACACATTACCCATCGGGGCTGCTCCGGGATATTGGGAGATGAAGCTTCAGCAGGAGCCTCCGGGTTAGGATCATCGAAGACCATTAGAAAGGCCACCAGGAAGGCCATTAGGTCCAGGAGGATCGGATCCTGTGTTTCATATAGGGGGTTGATCCATTCCAAGGCATCACCCGCCAGGTAAGACATAATGAATGCCACCTTAACCCGATCGGTGGGAAAACATAGAGGGTAGAACTTGAAGTGTAGCATGCATTGCTCCACAAATGCACGACTTTGTCTTGGATCCCCATAGTAACGTGGCGGATCCGCAGGAACGAGAGCAGATAGATCCATCTGGACGGGTGCGTAATTCGCCTGGAACTCAGCTGAGAAAAAAAATAAATAAATTTTATTTATTTATTTTTAATGCATGTATTCGCTGGAAAACTTCTCAGAGAGCGAAGGCCGTGGGGCTCAACGGGAACCATGGCCTGAGCATGCTGTTATGCACACGCCCGGACTGACTGGCGTGTGCGGGTGTTGTGGCTCCACTGGACCATGAACCGGAGAGTGCCTGGAGGGGCGTGACTAAGTATCTGGCCGATCCGACCAAGATGGCATGACGGCATACGACGCCAGTGCACCAGGGAGAAACCGGGCAGAGGGACCAGGTGCTACTCCAGGTCAAACTCCGGACACGGGGGTTGACCCACACATGGATTACTGGAACAGGCTGGTTAGGCTGGCGCACAGACTGGAGGGTATAGGCAGGCACGACTGGTATGCAGGCAGGCGGGTAAAGGCAAGCGCAGCTAGAGTGCAGACAGGGAGGCACTAGCAGGTAGGAACACAGGCGGGATAGGACCCAGTACACACTGGGACTCAGGAACAATACAGGCAGAGGGGTACAGGCAAGCACAGCTAGAGTGCAGACAGGGAGGCACTAGCAGGTAGGAACACAGGCGGGATAGGACCCAGTACACACTGGGACTCAGGAACAGGCAGGTTAGGCTGGCACAGACTGGTGGATGTAAGCAAACACGGCAGGTATGCAGATGGGTGGATACAGGCGAGTATGCAGGCAGGGAGGTACTGGCCGAAAGGACTGGCTGGAGCACAGAAAGGTTAAGACCCAGTACAGACTGGGTCACAGAACCGCAGATGCGGTAGACAACCACAGCAGAGAGGGAACGCCCGAAGCGGTGGGCAAGAACAGAGCAGGACGGGGCTGCAGGAGCAGCGGGCAGAAGCAGGGCAGGACAGGACTGCCGGAGCAGCGGGCAGAAGCAGGGCAGGACAGGACTGCCGGAGCAGCGGGCAGAAGCAGGGCAGGACAGGACTGCCGGAGCAGCGGGCAGAAGCAGGGCAGGACAGGACTGCCGGAGCAGCGGGCAGAAGCAGGGCAGGACAGGACTGCCGGAGCAGCGGGCAGAAGCAGGGCAGGACAGGACTGCCGAAGCAGCGGGCAGAAGCAGGGCAGGACAGGACTGCCGGAGCAGCGGGCAGAAGCAGGGCAGGACAGGACTGCCGGAGCAGCGGGCAGAAGCAGGGCAGGACAGGACTGCCGGAGCAGCGGGCAGAAGCAGGGCAGGACAGGACTGCCGGAGCAGCGGGCAGAAGCAGGGCAGGAAAGGACTGCCGGAGCAGTGAGCAAAGGGGTCAGAGCGGAGCAAGGCTGCCGGAGCAGTGAGCAAAAGGGTCAGAGCGGAGCAAAGCTGCGGAGCAGTGAGCAAGGAGTCAGAGCAGGCTAGAACCGCCGGAGCGGTAAGCAAAGGAGTCAGAGCAGACTAGAACCGCCGGAGCGGTGAGCAAAGGAGTCAGAGCAGGCTAGAACCGCCGGAGCGGTGAGCAAAGGAGTCAGAGCAGGCTAGAACCACCGGAGCGGTGAGCAAAGGAGTCAGAGCAGGCTAGGCTGAGTAGGGGGGACAGGGCTCTGTTCACACGGAACAGACAGGAAGGGAAAGGCAGAGCCAGACACCCACAGGGTACTAGCAGAGAAGTAGCGAGTGGACCACAAACTCACAAACGGGAGTACAGAGACAACAAGCAGGAGTTAGGTACGAGTTCAGACTCTGCAGAAAAAGGAAGGGAACGGACATAGAGGCAAAACAGGTAAAGGATAGGAGAGAGTTCAGACTGGAACTGAGTGTACGGAGGAGACCGACACTGCAGCGGAATACAGGAGCGGGTCTGGGAATACGGCCCCCAGAGAGGCAGGACGAACAGGCAAGGAGCGTGTTCAGACAGGACAGACAAGATACAGGAGCGGGTCTAGGTAATCGGCCCCTAGAAGGCAGGAGGAACAGGCTAGGAGCGTGTTCAGACAGGACAGACAAGATACAGGAGCGGGTCTAGGTAATCGGCCCCTAGAAGGCAGGAGGAACAGGCTAGGAGCGTGTTCAGACAGGCCTGGAAATACAGCCTCCAGGATAGGCAGACAAGAGAACACAGAACGGGACCTGGCACCTTCAGCGTGCAAGCACACACTGAATGAAACACTATGCTCAGGCAGGAATAGATGGGAGCAGCTGAGCTATATACCAGGTGACAGACAGCAATAGGCTGAGGACGCACAAGGGGTGTGACCCACAGCAGGTACAAAAAGCAGGAAGTGATCGGGCGCCACCCTTAAGCAGCAGAAACAGACACAAACAGACAGCATGGAGGGAAGCCAGAGAGACATTCTGGATTGGAGATCAAGTGCGCGCTCTTGCACAGTGGGAGATGGACCACCATGCAAGGACGCCGCCAGGTATGTTACAATGTGTCATACATCTGCTGCACTAAGTTTCCTTGGCCAACCACTACATCTACTGACCTCAACGTTGCACATTTTCTTGTGCTTCTTCATAAGTGCTTGAATGACAACATCTTGAACCCTCAATCCGCTTTGAAATTTGTGCCTTAGAGACCTTGCTGATGTAGTATATCTTCCTTGTGTATTCTTGCTCAGTCTTGCCATGGTGTATGACCAGACACCTGACTGTATTATTACAAAATCCCTGACTTTGCGCAGGTGTACCTAGAAGAATTGATGCTGTTTTAAAGTGAAAAGTTGGTCACACCAAATATTGATTGGATCTAGATTTTTCGTTTGTTCATTCACTTGTATTTTGTTAATTGATTAAATAAATCATTAACATTTCTATTTTTGAAGCGTTCTTACTTTACAGCATTTTTTCTACACCTTTCTAAAAATTATGTTTACGTGATTGTGTCTTTTATTTGCTCATTAATAATCTGATATATCTTTTGGTATTTTGTGTATAGTTGTTTTTTTGCTGTTGGGGTAAATTGTAGGATATTGATTTCAGAGTGGTTTCCTGATCCTTTGATTGTAGGAATGAGTAGTATATATGTGCTAATAAATTAGGACAAAACGTAGGAGATTTAGGAAAAAACTGAACATCTCAGCAGTAATAACATGCTGATTGTGATGTCATGAAGATGACTTGAATTTCCACCAATCAGAGATCAGCATGTTTCAGGTCACCCAGATAGAACAGTCCATGAAACATGAGTCACGGCCACTGTGAGGTCATAATGCTGATCAGAATTTCCACCAGTCAGAAAACAGAACCGCCCAGAAGAACCACCCAGGAGGTATGAGTCATCGCCACTGTGAGGTCATAATGCTGACCAATCACAGAGCAGCCACACCCAGATTTTCCACCAATCGGAGATCAGCAGTGGGTATAAATAGCCACTGCCGGCTGCCCGGCTTAGCCTTGCACTGGTTGTATCTCTCTTTTTTCTCTCTCTTGGTATCTCCCGGTATCTCTACCTCCCCTCTCTCTTCTCTCTTCTCTCTCTCTATCTCCTTGACCCAATAGCCCTCTTAAGGGCTACCCCCAAATGTGTAAAAGATAGAACTAATATTTGTGTTGTTTGTCCGTTTTATGAGCCTGTGATTAACCCCTTCCCACGCTTTGCCATATATATATATTATATACATAGTATGTGCAGGTGGGCCTTAAAGGGAATTTCCAGGGCAAACATATTGATGGCCTATCCCCTGGTTAGCTCATTAATATCTGATTTGTGGGGGTCCGGCACGGGGCACCTCCACTACTCAGTTGTTTGAAACTCTGGCAGAGGTCAGATGTAAACATTGTTGAGGAGCTGAACATCACAGCTCTGGTCACTGTGTAGTGGCTGCTACCTGGTGCTGCAGATCAGCTCCTATTACATGAATATTAGCTGACTTGCAGGACCCACAGTACAGTGAATGGAGCAGTGATGTTCAGATCTTCAAACTATTTACATCTGAGCGTTGCAAACAACTGATGGGTAGAGCCAGTACCGCGTGTCGGGGCCCACCGATCTGATATTGATAACACATCCCCAGGATGGCAGCTCAGTAGATACCATACCAGGATGGGGGACATTATGCCAGAATGGGTACATTATACCAGAATGGGGACATTATATCAGAATTAGGTCATTATGCCAGAATGTGAGACACTGTAACAGAATGGAGTGCATTGTACCAGGATGGGGGACATTAAACCAGGGCGAGGGACATTAAACCAGTATGATGGTCATTAAACCAGGATGGGGGGCATTATACCAGGATGGGGACATTATACCAGAATGGGGACATTATACTAGTATGGGGACATTTTACCAAGATGAATACACTATATCAGAATGGGGACAATATATCAGAATGGGGACAATATACCAGGAAGGGGGACATTAAATCAGAATGGGGACATTATATCAGAATGGGGAAATTATACCAGAATTGGGGACATTATGCCAGAATAAGGCACACTATACCAGAATGGTGTACACCATACCCGGATGGGTGGCACTATATAAGAATGGAGACATCATATCACAATGATGATGTAATTAGACATGAGCGTTGTTCGACTCGAACTGTTCGCCAATTTCAAATTCGAGCTGTTTTGGGCGGTGTTCGAGCCGTTCGGCGAACACGAACGATTTGAAAAAAATTCGGCTGTTCGAGGTTATGTTCGATAACTGTTCGTGCACCAAAATCATAACTGGATTTTTTCTCAGTAATGATGAAAATTAATGTTAATACGCAGTTTGAGTGTACAGCGGGGTGGGGGGAGGGGCAGGGGATGGATCTCTGCAGGAATAATGAAGATCTCCATTTTTTTTTCTCTTTCCCGCATTTACAGTGGGGAGGTGCAATCTGTCAGCTTATTAGCAGCACACACACAGAGCTAAGTGCTTTTTTTCACACAAGGAAGGGCATGTGTCATTGGCTGTGTATGTCACATGTCCTTGCCCTATAAGACCCAGCCATTTTCCCCGTCGCCACCATTTTCTCACTGCTGCAGCTGCGTGTTAGACGGCACCGCTGTTGCTGTGTGCGCTATACCTTGTTAATTTCAAGCCAATTTTCGCACAAATCTCCAGATAGCTTGGGAGTAGGGAAGAGTTGTGATTGCAGTCCTTTTAAGGACTAGGTTACAGCATTTCCTACGACTTTTATCACGCAGGTCTGTGCTCTTAAATAGATAGGTTGGGAGTAAAGACTAATTGTAATTGCAGTCCTTTTCAGGACTAAGTTACATCAGTTTTTGCCAGGCAGGACTGTGCCAGTACTGTGCAAGTTTTTTTCACAGCATTTGGCTAAATCTAGCAAAGCAAATCCTTTTTGGCCTATTGCAGAGTGTGTTAGTCAGTGGAGTAGCCTATCTGTGTTGCAAGCTACACCACCTGTGTATAGAATACCAATTTTTTTACTGCACCTAGTGAAGTAAAACCTTTTGGGCATAGCATCATTCTATTAGTCCATCTATACTAACCTCCACCAGGTTGCAAATTAAAAATAATTTTTATCTGCATCTAGCTCTGAAAAAATATTTGGGCTTCTAGCAGTGTGTGGGACTTGTTCTATTAGTCCATCTATACTGACCTCCATCAGGTTGCAAATTGAATATAATTTTTTTCTGCATCTAACCCAGCCAATACTTTTGGCCTAATACCACAGTTTGGCCACTCAGCTCTGCTCGGTTCCCATCCATTGTTTGTTTGTGCAAACAACTCCAGAGTTGTGAATTAGTTAACCACCAAAATGAGTGGAAAAAGGCCTGCTGCTGGTGGAAAGGGGAATAGGCATGTTGGGAAGGGGAAAAAGGTTGTGTCCGTGGGGTAGGTAGGTGTTAAAGCAACAGTAACATCTGCAGAAGAAAGACCATCTTCCAGCCAAACTAAAATGTCTACTTCTTTTAGCGGACAATGTGATAAGATCCCTTTCTTACGGCCACGCCAATTGCTACAAATTCCAGATGAGGCACAAAAACAGCAGGTGCTTCAACGGATATCAAGTGCTCCTTTAAGTGGGCTCTCCTCCACCTCAACTTCAACATCACAAATACTCCAGTCCTCAGAGGTGTCACCCCAATCGCACTTGCTTCCTCACAGCTCCCAAATCTCCAGCTGCCCGTCTGAGTATGAGGTAGAACAGATGGTTGAGTCTGCAGAGCTGTTTACTCATACTATAGCCTGGGAATCAGAGGTCGACTCCAGTGCTTCTGTGAATCCAGACGAGGAAATGATCTGCACTGATGCCCAGAATCTTTATGAGTCGGATCCAGGACCAGACGCAGAAGGTTCTGACCATAATGTAGACCCTCATTCCCAAACTGTAACTCCTGTTGGTGGAGACAATGAGGAAGACGATGATGAGACTCAAATACCTGATTGGAGCGACAACTTTAGTTTTTTGTCAGGGCAGGAACAGGTTGGCTCTGAGGATGACGGGTGTGATAACACACAGGGTGATGATGATGAGGTTGGAAATCCCACTTACTGTCAACCCACAGTCAGCCAAGAGATGAGGTCAGCAGAGGAGGTGGAGGAGGATGCTAGTGACGACGAGGTCAGGTTGCGCCTTCCTGGACAGAGACGTAGTACTGGAAGCACGTCAACAACTGCATCCTCAAACACAACTCTGCCTCTCACCACAAGTCGTGGTGGCTCTTCAGGTCGCATGGGTGCTAAGCCTTGCATAGCCTGGGTATTTTTTCAGATCGATAAAGATGACCCAACTCGTGTTATCTGTAACGTTTGTCAGCAAAAGCTGAGTAGAGGCCAAAAAATACATAGTTTGAGTACTTCATGCATTAACCGGCACATGGACATGAAGCATAAGTTGCTGTGGGAAGCTCACTGTGCTACAATGCGGCCTAGCCGGCCGGGCCAACCACCGTCTACCACATCTTGTGCATCCGCGGCCTCTTCATCCTCTGTGACTGGGGGGACAGCAGTCACACCTGTTTTGGGACGCAGACCTGCCACCTCTTTACCCGCAACAGCCAGCGTGATTGACAGGTCATCATTTTCTTTGGAGGTGGTAACACCAGCTGGTGTTGAGCGCTGTCCGACATCGATAGCACCACCTTTGGATCAAGGCAACCTAACATGTCCGCCTGCATCTTCCTCACAGACCGGCAGTTTGCCGGGGACACCCTTATCAACCCCGTCTAAGCACAATAGCCAGCCCTCGGTCCCTCAGATGTGGACAAGTAAAAGACCATTTCATCCTAGCCATGAGAAAGCTAAGAGGTTGAATTTCAACATCTGCAAGCTCTTGGCTACAGAAATGCTGCCTTTCCGCCTGGTGGACACAGAGGATTTTCGAGACCTTATGTCCGTCGCAGTGCCCCAGTACCAGATGCCCAGTCGGCACTACTTCTCAAAGAAAGGTGTGCCTGCGCTCCACCAGCATGTCGCACACAACATCACCGCTTATTTGAGAAACTCTGTGTGTGACAGGGTGCATTTCACCACAGACACTTGGACGAGTAGGCATGGACAGGGGCGTTATATGTCGCTGACTGGGCACTGGGTAACTATGGTGACAGCAGGACAAGGGGCTGCTGTCCAAGTCTTGCCGTCCCCACGAGTTGTGCGTCAATCCTCTTTATCTCAAAGTTCCTCCACTGCTTCTGCCTCCTCAACCTCCTCTCGGTCCTCCACCTGCACCCAAAGCCTGTCTGGTCATGCCACAAGCTTTCTAACTGCGCAAAAGGGATCCTGCACACCTCCTTACTATGCTGGCAGTAGGGCTCAACGTCATCAGGTGGTTTTTACTTTGAAATGTCTGGGAAATGTGAGTCACACAGCTGAGGAGTTGTGGTCAGCTCTGGAGAACCAATTTCATGAATGGTTGTCTCCACTGAACCTGAAACCAGGGAAGGCCGTGTGCGACAATGCTGCAAACCTAGGTGCGGCCCTTCGCCGGGGCAATGTCACACACGTGCCTTATATGGCTCACGTGTTGAACCTGGTTGTCCAGCAATTTTTAGCCCACTATCCAGGACTAGATGGCCTTCTGCAGAGGGCACGGTTGCTGTGTGCGCACTTCCGCCGTTCGCATCCCGCAGCTCAGCGACTTACATCTCTACAGAAGTCGTTGGGCCTGCCACTTCACCGGCTAAAATGCGATGTGCCTACCTGGTGGAATTCAACTCTGCACATGTTGCAGCGACTGTGGCAGCACCGACAAGCCCTGGTGCAATACGTTCTGACCTATAGCCTGGGCCAACGAGATCCAGAGGTGGGGCAAATCACGCTGGAGGAGTGGTCTCAGATCTGGGACCTATGCACCCTTCTGCACAGTTTTGAAATGGCGACGAAGATGTTTAGTGCTGACGATGCCATTATCAGCATGACTATTCCGGTGATTTACATGCTGGAGCACATGTTAAACAGAATTCGGAGTCAGGTGGTGGCACAAGAGGAGGTGGAGGAAGTATAGGAGGAGGAGTTGTATGCGGAAGGGCTAACATCTGCAAGGTCCAGACGGTCGGCAGCACCAAGGCGGCAGGCATGTGAGGGTGGGGGAGATGGTTTTACCAGGGCGCATGGTAGCAGCCAAACTAGTGAGGAAGGTGCAGGAGCCCAGGAAGAAGTGGAGGATGAACTGATGGAAGACTCATCAGATGAGGGAGACCTTGATCACATTTCTGTTGTGCGAGGTTGGGGGGAGAGGACAGAGGAATGAAGCATGATTGTTACCTCGCCACCAACACAACAGGGACTTGGTGCTCCTGGATGCGCAACACACATGAGTGCCTTCTTGCTGCACTACCTGCAACATGACCCTCGAATTGTGAGAATTAGAAATAATCCTGACTACTGGGTTGCCACACTGTTAGATCCCCGGTACAAAAGTAAATTTGCAGAAATTATTCCTGCCATAGAAAGGGATGCACACATGCAGGAGTATCAGCAGAGACTGTTGCAGAATCTTACATGTGCTTTTCCACAAAACACCAGTGGTGCACGTAGTGAATCTCACAGTTCCAACTTGCCAACCGTGGGACCGTCGAGTGTTCAGCACTCAAACCGTAACAGAAACACAGTATCTGCTGGTAACATCAATTTTGCAGAATCATTTCACCACTTTTTTAGCCCATCCTTTGCAAGGCCACAGGAGACAAGAAGTCTGACACATAGTCAACGCCTAGAGACGATGGTACAGGAGTATCTCCAAGTAAACATTGAAGCCATGACTGTGTCACTGGACCCTTGCTCTTTTTGGGCTTCCAATCTGGATAAATGGCCGGAGCTCACCACTTACGCCTTGGAGATCTTGTCATGCCCCGCAGCCAGCGTTCTGTCTGAACGTGTGTTCAGCGCTGCTGGTGGTGTGCTGACAGATAAGCGCACGCGGCTCTCCACTGATAATGTAGACAGACTCATGTTCATAAAGATGAACAAATCATGGATCCGAAACGACTTTTCTACCCCTGTGTCATCCTGGGGAGAGTAAAAGCTTGATGATTGGTTAAAATCACCTCACCGACCGTTTTAAGCTTTCAAATTACTAATCATGTTTATCTGTATCTTGGCTGGAAAATAATTTGGGCTTTGTAGCAGTGTGCAGCACTGATTCTATTAGGCCATCTATACTAAGCTCCACCAGATTTAAAATTAATAATAATTTTTAGCTGCATCTAGCCCGGAAAATAATTTTGGGGCGCCTAGATGCGCAAGACACATGAGTGCCTTCTTGCTGCACTACCTGCAACATGACCCTCAGATTGTCAGAATTCGAAGTAATCATGACTACTGGGTTGCCACACTCTTAGATCCCCCACACTCTTCGATCAACCTTTTGATTTTAATAAAGAACAAAAAAATGGTCATTTTTGAAATTATAAGCATTAGCAGGTTATTAGAAACTGAAATCAAACAGTTTTCAACTCAAAACTTTATTCTAGGTGATGTTACATTTGCACATAGGACCCCTTGTTCGAAAGGAGCTTCTGAACTCTCTCGTCCATTGAATTTGTCAGGTTTTGGATGGTTTCTGCTTCAATTGTTTTGCATGAGGACAGAATACCCTCCCAGAGCTGTTGCTTAGATGTGAACTGCCTCCCGCCATCATAGACACTCCTTTTGATGATGCTCCAGAGGTTCTGAATGAGGTAGAGGTCAGGGGAGCATGGGGGTCACACCATAAGTTTGTCCTCTTTTATGCCCATATCAGCCAGAGATGCAGATGTGTTATGTGCAGCATGAGACGGTGCATTATCATGCATGAAAATGATCTTGCTGTGGAATACACGGTTCTTCTTCTTGAACCATGGCAGGAAGTGCTGTTTGAGAAACTCATTATGGAGTTCATCTTGACAATCTCTCTCACCATGATTCCAGCCCAAAACATTACTCCACCTCCACCTTGTTGGCGCTGTAGCCGTGTTTGCGTGGGGTGTCCATCAACCAGCCATCCTCCACTCCATCCATCTGGACCATCGAGCGTTGCACGGCACTCATCCGTGAACAAAACAGTTTTGAAGTCAGTCTTCATGTATTGTTTGGCCAACTGGAGCCGTTTCTGCTTGTGTGCAGTGGATAGAGGAGGTCGACAGGATGGCTTACGCACAGTTGCAAACCTCTGAAGGACCCTGCATCTTGTTGTTATGGGGACGTTGGAGGCACCACTAGCTTCAAAAACTTGTCTGCTGCTATGACAAGGCTTTTTTTGCCGCTGCTCTTTTAACCTGACTTAATTGCCTGTAGGAAAGAGTCCTCAATTTGCCCTTTTCAGCACGCACACGTGTGTACTGTGAATCAGCTACATACTTCCTGATTGCCAAGACACTTCATCCTGATCATCGCACAATGTTGATTGTAGTCATGCCTTGACCTAAACACTCCACAATTTGTTGCTTCTCAGCAGCCAACACATCCTTTTTCTTTCCCATTTTGGCAGAAAATGTAGGCTGCTTAATAATGTGGGACAGCCTTCTTAAATAGTCTTGCCTTTCATTGGACACAGCTGCCAAACTAATTAGCACAGGTGTCTGCAATTGCTTACAGTGATGTAAAGAGCCCTGACACACATCACCATCAATGAGTTTAACTGACAAACAAACAAATTCTTCCCTTATCACTCCTAAACACTTTTTGCATAATAATTTGGAACACAGTGTACATGTGCTTTTCCAAAAAACACCAGTGGTTCACGTAGTGAATCTTACAGTTCTAACTTGCCAACCGTGGTCTGTATGGAGTTGTTCAATAAAGGGCCCAAAATTAAGATAACATAGACGGGAGAGGTTTCTATGAATAGGAATTCCTAAGTATTTGATACCCTGTGAGGGGCAGGCAAAGGGAAAGTTGGACTGGATGGAATCCTGTATGGATTTGGGGAGGGAGACATCGAGGGCCTCAGACTTCACTGCATTGATTTTAAAATTTGACCATGTAACAAAGGGATCTATTTCAGCCATAACAGCAGGGATGGATATATGTGATTGAGTGATATATACTAGGACATCATCAGCGAATAGAGAGCACTTGTACTCGGTGCCTCCCACCTCAATCCACCTAATATTGGGGTTATGGCGAATTGATGAGAGCAGGTGCTCCGTCACTAGGATGTATAAGAGAGGGGACAGAGGACATCCCTGCCTTGTCCCATTGGTGATTATGAAAGGTGATGAAAATGTTCTGACGTGCCCCCTGGGCCTTGGGACACCCGGAGCCGGACCCATTTTGGTGGATGCTGGTGGTTGTAGTCTCCGTGGCGGCGACCCGGTTCCGTGGCTCAGGGCGGTCAAACCAGTGGCGGAACTATTTATGTGGTTTTGATGTTTAAATGTCTGACTACGCCACCCGTGGATTGCGGTCAGAGTGAACCGCCGCTGCAGGGCAGACCGCTGAGGCTGGTGTTGTGGGTGCAGCAGAGCGTAGTATAACTCCCCACGGGAGGAGTATAGCCTCAGGGCAGTGTATGCGGAGGATGGGGGTGATGGTGCAGGGCAGCAGCAGTAACGACACGGAGTCAGTGATGCAGTCCAGGGCCTTTACTCACAGTTCTTATTATCCAGACCACTTCTGCAGGTAACGGCTGCCCACGTCGTACTGTGCTCACCAGGGGAGCGGCTCAGACAACTCCCAGATAACTTTGGAGCGCTTCACAGGACCCCCTTTGTATGTCCTTTGTCTGGCCTTTCTTACCAACGCTTCTGTCCGGCTGCCTCGGGCCTCCTCTTGGTAAACTTGGCGCCAGTTTCCCTGACCCTATGTGGTGCCTTCCTAGCGGGTGTAGCGAGGGGCTGCGCCACATAAAATGTCACAGCCTCCGGTTTCTAGCTGAGGGTCGTTTCCCACCTCCATTAGTTTCGGGGACCGGTCTCCCCCTTTGGCCTGACCCCTCCACGCAGGTGGATTCTGGCGTGCGGTGGCGACTCGCCCGTCCGCACCCCTGGGATCCCTTCATTCCTCGTTCCTGGAGCCTTCTCCGCTCCTCTTCCTTCTTTCTCCCTCTTCCAGGCCTTTGCCTCTGTTACTAGGCCCGCCTCCGGAGCAGAGCTCATGCAGAGCCCCTGCTCCCTGTCACTTATGCTCAGACTTCTCTGCACTGAACTAAGATGGTGCCCACCTTTTATACTCCCTTCTCAATGCACCCAGGAACTGCTTCCTCCCTGCTCCTGCACTACAGGGTTCCCCTTCCTCAGTGTTTCCTCCCCCCACTCCAGCCAGGGACAGGGACTGTCGTGCCCATCTCAGGGGCATATTGGTCGCCCTGCCCCACGGCAATGTGGTGTAATGCATGCAGGTGTCGGGGTCCTGATCCACACTCCATCCTTACCTGAGAGTGAGATATCACACCTCTGGGTGAGATGCAATACCTCTGTAGCAACCGAGCCCTCGGGGTTCTACAGTTCCATTAATCTTCAGCGTAGGTGACGTATTGCGATACAGGGCCGTGATTTTGGCTATAAAAGGGTCCCCTAGACCCCTACCTTAAGCTTTTTAAGAGAATAATATATGGCGTGCCAGGAGACTCTATGGAATGCTTTCTCAGCATCCAACGAGAGTATCTAATTACAAATTTTTAACTGCATCTAGCCCAGGAAATACTTTGTGCCTAGTAGCAGTGTCTGCTAGTCAGTGGATTATCCCAGCTGTTAAGCAAGCTACACCACCTGTAGTTTGGACACTTAATTTTTTCAAAGGAAATGCTTCGGGACCCCAGGATACTCAGTGAAGAGCATCAGGAGGCACCCCAAGGCATAGGGGCTGGGACTGGCTGTAGGACGCCTTGCGGTGGACCGCCGAGCTCGATCCTTATAAAAGCTTTTTAACTGCAGCAGCTTTAGTGGACGCTACTGGAGCTGGAATTACGCGGCTGCTGGCATGAGACTTGCCCTCCAATAGATCCTTGTAAAAGGATTTAAAGTGTATTCATTCAAATTAGAGAGACAATTTAAATTAAAAAGCTTAGACCTGCCTCCACCACAGGGGGGCTCGCTCGACCCACCAGCGGATAGGCACCAGTATTGGGAGAGGGGGGCTGGCCGTGAGGGTCCACTGCGTCTCTGGCACAAACCCGGCGACACGGAGGTGGCACGGGCAGGAATGGACTGGCCGTGTTGGCTTCTCACCTTTTGGATTTTAGAAGGGCATGACATGCCTATATCTGTGTCTCCCCCTCCTTTTACTCCTCCACCTCTTTTCTTTTCGCATGACTATATGTACTTGTCACTTTTCCATGTATTAGTTGTGTCTTCTGAGCAGTTTGTCAGCTTTTGGACACCTTTGAAGGTGTTTTCTATGTGTTTCTATGTGTTTTTGTTTGCCTGCCATTGGTTTTAATGGTGTTCGAAGGTGTTCGACGAACAGTTCGACGAACACAAGGGTGTTCGACGAACCGAACCGAACTCGAACACTACGGGGGTGGCTCAACACTAGATGTTATACCAGGATGGAGGACATTATATCACAATGATGATATTATACCAGTATGGGGGATATTATAGCAGCATGGGGGACATTATGCCAGAACTGGAGATACTGTAACGACCGGAACGCCGGTCAAATGTGTATAAGGAACACGGCGCTGCTATGACTGACTCCGACCTTTGTACAGTGGCAAATAACTTTCTTTTTCCTGGTCGCAAAAATGACAGGGTTAAACAATTCTACAAAATATGGGCCACAGCAGCCACTAACACAAAATACAAGTTATGCAGCCCGAGAGAGCCACATGCCAATCTCGCGGGGATGAGCCAATCTACCCCTGGGCTATGCCGCTCCCACTCTTATTCAGTACAGGGCCTACCCAGGACGTTACCGCGGACGTGGCACGTGGTCCTCCCAGGAATATAACCTTACACCCCCCTCCCACACTAATACAATGAGATCTGGGTACCCTTGTCTTCCCCTTAGAGAACACTCATATATATTTTACCAATGCGTTACCTATACAGTGTACAGTTTCTCTTCTTACAAGAGCAAAGAGAAATCTCTCAGACTTAATGCATATGCAAACAGTTAACAAACTAAACCTTTAACTAGACTCTGATCTCCGGCCACAGGGTTTGATCAGCTTCTCCTTCTCATCAAGCTCTCCAGCACATCCAGGTGTCAGCAGGAATTAGAATCAATGTCAGTCTCAAAGTGTAGTTCACAACAGGGCTCCTTTGTAGTATCCATGTGCACAGTCTTAGTATACCAGATCCTTCACAATCTCTGGATCAAGCCTGCTCAGTCCATCAGCAGTGATATACACCAGGCAGTTCTCAGCACTACTGGAATCACTAACTAGCTTTCCCTAACTGACTACACAGTTGGTGACCGGTCACATATCTCAGTTACTCACAGGGCACAGCTTCTCCTTGGACACACAGTATGGCCCCAGTCTGTATAAGCTCTCCAACAACAAAACAGCATTCAGACGCCTGTCGCCTTCTTTCTGGACTTCCTGGATCAGTGTTTTCCCGGGCTTTTTCTTTACATGTTTCTTGCTGACCCCTAATGGCCGGACTAAGTCATTGCAGGAGAAATTTACACTGTCATAAAAAATGAGCTCATTACCAGAAAGACATGTCAACATGTTACACTACTATACCAAGATGTGGGGCATTATTCCAGCTTTTGGGACATTATAGCAGAATTGGGAGCATTACACCAGCATGGGGGATATTATACCAGGTTAGAGACATTATACCAAAATGGGGACATTATATCAGAATGGGAACACTATACCAGGATGGGGACATTAAACTAGAATGAAGGAAATTATGCCAGAATGGGGACATTACCAGACAGGGGCACAGGTGGGGGAAAATGTTATAGCATAAGGTCCAGCATGTGGGAGATTATTACAAAAAGGAGCCAGGATGGGAAACATTACTACATAGGGAGAGAACACATATATCTTTATAGGATCCAGAATGCTACAAGGGCCCATACATCTGACCAACATGCAGGTGGGGGCCTATCAGACTCTAGTTACTCCACTGGGTGGGACCAGATCATTTCCAGGACTCCTTGTTCTTTACATTGAAGATAATTCTTAATGACATTGGCTGTACGTTTGGGGTTGTTGTTCTGCTGAAGAAAACATTTGGATCCAATCAGACACCTCCCTGATGATATTGCATGATGGATAAGTATCTGCCTCTATATCTCAGCATTGAGGGAACCAATAATTCTGACCCAATTTCCACCTCCATTTGCTGAAATGCAGCCCCAAACTTACAGGACCCTCCACTGTGCTTATGCATCACTATTGCCCACAGACACTCATTATTGTACTGCTCTCCAGCCCTTCAGTGAATAAAATCTCTTCTGTAATAACAACATTTTTCATATTTTGACTCAACCGTCCAGAGCAAATCCTGCCAATTTTCTACAACCTGGTTCCTCTGTTTTAATGCATAGTTGAGTCACTTGGCCTTGTTTTTATGTGGAAGATATGGCTTTTGCGCCACAATACTGCTATGAAGACCACTTCTGGCCAGTCTTCTCTGAACAGTAGATGAGTGAAGCTGAGTCCCACTGGTTGCTGCCTGTTCTGAGCTGATGGCACTGCTGGACATCTTCCGCTTTTGAAGGAAAGTAACCATAATGTGTCATACATCTGCTGCACTAAGTTTCCTTGGCCGACCACTGCATCTACTGACCTCAACGTTGCACATTTTCTTGTGCTTCTTCATAAGTGCTTGAATGACACATCTTGAACCCTCAATCTGCTTTGAAATTTGTGCCTTAGAGACCTTGCTGATGTAGTATAACTTCCTTGTGTATTCTTGCTCAGTCTTGCCATGGTGTATGACCAGACACCTGACTGTATTATTACAAAATCCCTGACTTTGCGCAGGTGTACCTAGAAGAATTGATGCTGCTTTAAAGTGAAAAGTTCGTCACACCAAATATTGATTGGATCTAGATTTTTCGTTTGTTCATTCACTTGTATTTTGTTAATTGATTAAATAAATCATTAACATTTCTATTTTTGAAGCGTTCTTACTTTACAGCATTTTTTCTACACCTTTCTAAAAATTATTTTTATGTGATTGTGTCTTTTATTTGATCATTAATAATCTGATATATCTTTTGGTATTTTGTGTATAGTTGTTTTTTTGCTGTTGGGGTAAATTGTAGGATATTGATTTCAGAGGGGTTTCCTGATCCTTTGATTGTAGGAATGAGTGGTATATATGTGCTAATAAATTAGGTCAAAATGTAGGAAATTTAGGAAAAAACTGAACATCTCAGCAGTAATAACATGCTGATTGTGATGTCATGAAGATGACTTGAATTTCCACCAATCAGAGATCAGCATGTTTCAGGTCACCCAGATAGAACAGTCCATGAAACATGAGTCACGGCCACTGTGAGGTCATAATGCTGATTAGAATTTCCACCAGTCAGAAAACAGAACCGCCCAGAAGAACCACCCAGGAGGTATGAGTCATCGCCACTGTGAGGTCATAATGCTGACCAATCACAGAGCAGCCACACCCAGATTTTCCACCAATCAGAGAGCAGCCACACCCAGATTTTCCACCAATCAGAGATCAGCAGTGGGTATAAATAGCCGCTGCCGCCTGCCCGGCTTAGCCTTGCACTGGTTGGGTCTCTCTTTTTTTCTCTCTCTTGCTATCTCCCAGTATCTCTCCCTCCCCTCTCTCTTCTCTCTCTCTCTCTTTGACCCAACGGCCCTCTTAAGGGCTACCCCATATGTGTAAACGATAGAACCAATATTTGTTTTGTTTGTTTGTTTTATGAGCCTGTGATTAACCCCTTCCCACTCTTTGCCATATATATATATATATATATATATATATATATATATATATACAGTACAGACCAAAAGTTTGGACACACCTTCTCATTTAAAGATTTTTCTGTATTTTCTTGACTATGAAAATTGTACATTCACACTGAAGGCATCAAAACTATGAATTAACACATGTGGAATTATATACTTAACCGAAAAGTGTGAAACAACTGAAAATATGTCTTATATTCCAGGTTCTTCAAAGTAGCCACCTTTTGCTTTGATGACTGCTTTGCACGCTCTCGGCATTCTCTTGATGGAAACTCCATTAATGGATTGTCTGGGATTAATAACACGAGCCCCTTCTTTAAGAAATAAAAGTCCCTAACCGGTCACAGGATAAATGTGGGATTTCAGGTCACCCATTTACTGCAATGTAGCTGGCAATGCCACCCAGCGGATCTAAGCAAGTCCCGGGGCCACAACAATATACAGCCAGTGCCCGAGTATAGGATGGAAGATTAAAAAAAAATCTTCAAAAATGTATTTAGTATGAGGCATACATCAAAAATACATGCAATGCTTTTCCTGACAACACTGAGTTTTATAATGTGGAAAAAAATGTTTAAAAAAACACCATGTGAACACACCCCTAGCTGCATTGTGACTGTATATATACATATATAAGCTGCACCTCCCCCACCATGTAAGCATTCTCAGTGTGTACTGACCAAAGCTGTCCACCAGGTGGCATCAGCAGGAAATTACAGCGATGAGACAAGCACTGCATGACAGCCCCGCCCCAATCTGCCCTATACCAGACATGCCCCCTACCAACGCCCCGCCTCCGCTGCCATGACAACCGAATTATTTAATGTCAGGAAGAGAGACCTTATATGAGCAGAGAAGAAGTGGCCGGAGCGCGGGGTCCACACAGGTGACCGCCCCCTATAACACAGTGTATGTACTGCACGTCAGCTCTATGGCAGACTGTCACCTGTGCTGAATCCAGTACGTGTTACACTTATATCTGTACAGAGACAGAGAGGACGCAGCGCGGCCCTGTAGCCAGATATATATATATATATGTGCGTGTGTATATATACATTATATATATGTGTGTGTGTATATACAGTATATATATGTGTGTGTGTGTATATATACAGTATATATATATGTGTGTGTATATATACAGTATATATATATATATGTGTGTGTGTATGTATACAGTATATATATATGCGTGTGTGTGTGTATATACAGTATATATATGTGTGTGTATATATACAGTATATATATATGTGTGTGTATGTATACAGTATATATATGTGTGTGTGTGTATATATACAGTATATATATATGTGTGTGTATATATACAGTATATATATATGTGTGTGTGTGTATATATACAGTATATATATATGTGTGTGTGTGTATATACAGTATATATATGTGTGTGTATATATACAGTATATATATATGTGTGTGTGTATGTATACAGTATATATATGTGTGTGTGTATATATACAGTATATATATGTGTGTGTGTGTATATATATGTGTGTGTATATGCTGTATTACTGTATATATGTGTGTGTGTGTATATATACAGTATATATATGTGTGTGTGTGTATATATATGTGTGTGTATATGCTGTATTACTGTATATATGTGTGTGTGTGTATATATACAATATATATATGTGTGTGTATATGCTGTATTACTGTATATATGTGTGTATATATACAGTATATATATGTGTGTGTGTGTATATATACAGTATATATATATATGTGTGTGTATATATACAGTATATATGTGTTTGTGTACAGTACAGACCAAAAGTTTGGACACACCTTCTCATTTAAAGATTTTTCTGTATTTTCATGACTATGAAAATTGTACATTCACACTGAAGGCATCAAAACTATGAATTAACATATGTGGAATTATATACTTAACAAAAAAGTGTGAAACAACTGAAAATATGTCTTATATTCTAGGTTCTTCAAAGTAGCCACCTTTTGCTTTGATGACTGCTTTGCACACTCTTGGCATTCTCTTGATGAGCTTCAAGAGGTAGTCACCGGAAATGGTTTTCACTTCACAGGTGTGCCCTGTCAGGTTTAATAAGTGGGATTTCTTGCCTTATAAATGGGGTTGGGACCATCAGTTGTGTTATGCAGAAGTCTGGTGGATACACAGCTGATAGTCCTACTGAATAGACTGTTAGAATTTGTATTATGGCAAGAAAAATGCAGCTAAGTAAAGAAAAACGAGTGGCCATCATTACTTTAAGAAATGAAGGTCAGTCAGTCCGAAAAATTGGGAAAACTTTGAAAGTGTCCCCAAGTGCAGTTGCAAAAACCATCAAGTGCTACAAAGAAACTGGCTCTCATGAGGACCGCCCCAGGAAAGGAAGACCAAGAGTCACCTCAGCTTCTGAGGATAAGTTTATCCGAGTTACCAGGCTCAGAAATCGCAGGTTAACAGCAGCTCAGATTAGAGACCCGGTCAATGCCACAAAGAGTTCTAGCAGCAGACATATCTCTACAACAACTGTTAAGAGGAGACTTTGTGCAGCAGGCCTTCATGGTAAAAATAGCTGCTAGGAAACCACTGCTAAGGACAGGCAACAAGCAGAAGAGACTTGTTTGGGAACACAAGGAATGGACATTAGACCAGTGGAAATCTGTGCTTTGGTCTGATGAGTCCAAATTTGAGATCTTTGGTTCCAACCACCGTGTCTTTGTGCGGCGCAGAAAAGGTGAACGGATGGACTCTACATATCTGGTTCCCACCGTGAAGCATGGAGGAGGAAGTGTGATGGTGTGGGGGTGCTTTGCTGGTGACACTGTTGGGGATTTATTCAAAATTGAAGGCATACTGAACCAGCATGGCTACCACAGCATCTTGCAGCGGCATGCTATTCCATCCGGTTTGCGTTTAGTTGGACCATCATTTATTTTTCAACAGGACAATGACCCCAAACACACCTCCAGGCTGTGTAAGGGCTATTTGACCAAGAAGGAGAGTGATGGGGTGCTACGCCAGATGACCTGGCCTCCACAGTCACCAAACCTGAACCCAATCGAGATGGTTTGGGGTGAGCTGGACCGCAGAGTGAAGGCAAAAGGGCTAACAAGTGCTAAGCATCTCTGGGAACTCCTTCAAGATTGTTGGAAGACCATTTCCGGTGACTACCTATTGAAGCTCATCAAGAGAATGCCAAGAGTGTGCAAAGCAGTCATCAAAGCAAAAGGTGGCTACTTTGAAGAACCTAGAATATAAGACATATTTTCAGTTGTTTCACACTTTTTTGTTAAGTATATAATTCCACATGTGTTAATTCATAGTTTTGATGCCTTCAGTGTGAATGTACAATTTTCAAAGTCATGAGAATACAGAAAAATCTTTAAATGAGAAGGTGTGTCCAAACTTTTGGTCTGTACTGTATATATACAGTATATATATGTGTGTGTGTATACAGTATATATGTGTGTGTGTATATATACAGTATATATATGTGTGTTTGTGTATATATACAGGATATATATGTGTGTGTATATACAGTATATATATGTGTATGTATATGCTGTATTACTGTATGTGTGTGTGTGTGTATATATACAGTATATATGTGTGTGTATATACAGTATATATATATGTGTATGTATATGCTGTATTACTGTATATATGTGTGTATGTGTATATATACAGTATATATATGTGTGTGTATATGCTGTATTACTATATATATGTACTAGCTATTGAACCCATTCTGCGCTCGGGTGGCGAGCATTTTTATTGGTATATGGTTTCCCATCCTGGTATTTGTGCTGCCCCCATCCTATTGTGGCATGCATGGCACCCCTCGCCCCATAATCCTGGTATGCATGGTCCCTTCACCCCCCCCAATCCTGGTATGCATGGCACCCCTCATTCCCCAATCCTGGTATACATGGCACCCCTCATTCCCCAATCCTGGTATGCATGGTCCCCTCACCCCCAATCCTGGTATGCATGGCACCCCTCATTCCCCAATCCTGGTATACATGGCACCCCTCATTCCCCAATCCTGGTATGCATGGTCCCCTCACCCCCAATCCTGGTATGCATGGCACCCCTCAAACCCCAATCCTGGTATGCATGGCACCCCTCACCCCCAATCCTGGTATGCATGGTCCCCTTACCCCCCAATTCTGGTATACATGGCACCCCTCACCCCCAGTCCTGGTATGCATGGTCCCCAAACCCCACAATTCTGGTATACATGGTACCCCTCACCCCCAATACTGGTATGCATGGCACCTCTCACCCCCAATCCTAGTATGCATGGCACCCCTCATCCCCAATCCTGTTATGCATGGTCCCCTCACCCCCAATCCTGTAATGCATGGTCCCCTTAACCCCCAATCCTGGTATGCGTGATACCCCTCACCCCCCAATCCTGGTATGTGTGGCACCCCTCACCCCCCAATCCTGGTATGTGTGGCACCCCTCACTGCCCAATCCTGGCATGCGTGATACCCCTCACCCCCCAATTCTGGTATGCGTGGTACCCCTCACTCCCCAATCCTGGTATGCGTGGTACCCCTCACCCCCAATCCTGGTATGTGTGGTACCCCTCACCCCCAATCCTGGTATGTGTGGTACCCCTCACCCCCAATCCTTGTATGTGTGGTACCCCTCACCCCCCAGTCCTGGTATGTGTGGTACCCCTCACCCCCAATCCTGGTATGTGTGGTACCCCTCACCCCCCCAATCCTAATATATGCATGGTCCCCTCACCCCACAATCCTGTTATGTGCGGCCCCCTCATCCCTTACACACTACACACATACAAAAAAAATAAACAGTTATACTCACCTTTCTTCTCTGTACTCCAGCGCTGCTGCGTCCTGTTCTGCCGGAGGCCGGGGGAGGAGTGCGGCGCCGGAGCACCGCGCTGTCCGGCGCCATTTTGCTGAAGACACACTGCAAATGTGTCTTCAGTAAAATGGCGCCGGATAGCGCAATGAGCACGCGCTGGTCCGACGCCTTCATTCCGCCCCCGGTCTCCAGCGAAGAGAGGCGCCGAGGCAACGCTCCTCCCGGTCAGGTAAGTATGTAAGTATGGCGCCGGAAATCGCAGTATGCGTTCAGTGTCTACGCATCCCGCGATCTACGGCGCCATACACCTCCTCTTACCTGTAACGGCTGGATGCCTGCTTCTCTCTGGAGCCAGACTGCGCGTCACGCATGCGCAGTCTATCGAGGCTTCAGACAGAGACACGCGTCCCCGGTTATATTATAGATATGTGTGTGTATCTATGTATACTGTATATATGTGTATATATATGTATACTGTATGTGTGTATATATATGTATACTGTTTGTGGGTGTGTATATATTTATACTGTATGTGTGTGTATATATGTATACTGTATATGTGTATATATGTATACTGTATATGTGTGTGTATATATGTATACTGTATATGTGTGTATATATGTATACTGTATATGTGTGTATATATATGTATACTGTATATGTGTGTATATATGTATACTGTATATGTGTGTATATATATGTATACTGTATATGTGTGTATATATATGTATACTGTATATGTGTATATATATGTGACTCGCCCCCTGGGCCATGTTGTGTAGCGTTGCGCACGCGGGGAATACCCGGAGCCGGATCCGATAGGGGTAGTAGTCCTCGTGGCGGTGACCCGGTCCATGCCCAGGGTGTCAAACTAAGTGGCAGTTATTGGTATGATGGTATTAGTGTCCGACTACGCCACCCGTTGAATGCGGCTATGAAGCCGCCGCTGCAGGGCAGTCCGCTGAGGCCGGTGGTACGGATGTGCAGCGTGGATGGTATAACCCCCAACGGGAGGGGTATGGCCTCAGGGCAGAGGATGAGAATGATGTTGGGAGAGATGGTGTGTATGTCCCAGCACTGATGGTACCGGTGCGACAAGGAATCACTGAGACTTGCAATTGCAGTTTTCACAGCTTTACTCACAGTTCTTTATCAGGTCCCTTGTGCACAGTTAGGACCACCCGAGCCGTGCTGCGTCCACCAGGTGCGGGACTCGGCCAACTCCCAGGCAGTTCCAGAGCGTGGTCCTGAGCTCCCCTCTCTTCCTTCCTACTGGCCGTCCCCACCAGGGATCCACCTTTGTCCAGCTCCCTCGGGCCTTCTAGTGGTGAAACCTTTCCCGGTTTCCCTGACCCTATATGGTATGCCTTCCTGGTAGATATGGCGAGGGGTCGCGCCAAAACTTGTCCACGACCTCCGGTTCCTGGCTAAGGATAATTGGCCTCCACCAGTTTGGGATCCGGCACCCTGTTCTGCCAACCCTTCACCCGTTATTCCGTGGGATCTTAGGGTTCCCTCTTTTCCTGCGTCTCTGGGCCTTTCCTGGTGTTTCTGTTCCTTCTTCCTCTTACTTCTCTCTCTCTCTCTGCTTCAGGCCTCCACTCCAGGCCTGGCTCTGGAGCTGGGCCCAGACTGAGCCACAGCTCCCTGTCAGCCCTCTCTGGCTGAGCTCCTCTCTGAACAGACAGACCCTGATCTAAGATGGTGCCCACCTTATATACTCCCTCTGACACCCGAGCCCAGGTGACCAGCACCCAATGGGCTCCTACCTATGCCCAGAGTCCCTCCCCTGCCTGCTCCTACACCACTGGGATGTTCCCCCCCCCCCCCACTCCAGCCAGGGACAGAAGCTGTCGTACCTGCACATCTATCTGGTGGGAGTACCGTTGATCTGTCCCCCGGAAATGGGGTGAGTGTAGTGCATGCAGCTAACTGAGCCCAGTTCCACACTCCATCCTTACCCGGGAGTGGAATACCACACCTCTGGTCTGAGGTGCAATATCCCTGTAGCAGCCGAGTCCTCGGGGTGCTACATTCCCCCCTGGTAAACCACAGCACGTCCTCGGGCTGGAATAGAGCAAAAGCAAATTAAAACATACAAAAATTTTTAAAGTGTACACTCACATGTAAGACATATCAACTTTCAATCATCCCTTTATGGGAGGTACTTTTCTCTTTTAACGTTACAGGTATAAAACATTACGGAAACATTATCAGACTTTCTTCACATACTTATAAAATACCATTAACTCTTTTAGCATCATATAAAACTTTTTCATATAAAACATTCTTGACCAACACGTTCTTGATCTCTGGCCACCGTGCAACTTGTGACCAGGTAAAGTGCAACAGTCACTAGTTCCAAAGTAGAAAAGCAGTTCTTCTATAAAACCAGTAGGGGCGCTTTAAGAAGCGCAACTATTTACAGGGTGGCCGCTCTCAGTCCTCGGCCAGTGGGAATAGGGGAATGGCTGCTCACAGTCCTCAGCCTGGTACGGGATTAGGGGCACACAGGTAACAGTTCACATAATCACCAATTTTACGACAGTTCTTGTACCCCGACGGGTAACTATATACAGCTCTTTGTTCATGCTACTTCCCTTCAGTAGCTATGTCCTCTCCGTGCTCCCTCCTGAGGGTAATCTTCAGACCCGTCCGGGTCCTCTTGGCTTTCCTCATACTGCAACTCCTCCTCAGTTAGCCGGTGTACGTGATGGGCGTACGGTCCCTTGGCACACTGATGCCGGGTGAAGGTGACCTCGTCACCTGAGTAGAGGTCGCGTCCTCGGTGTCCTTCTGGAAGGTGGCTCTCGACATCCCTGCGGGTGACAAAGACGTCGCCGGGGGTTCGGTGGTCCCGGATAAAGCCCCAGCCATTCTCTAGCTGGAATTTTATTACGGTCCCGGTGGCGCGGGGACCGTGGGCCGCACGGGGGTTTCGTCGGGCCCGGCGTTTCTGCTCTGTGCTTTGGACCTGCAGCTGTTCCTCGCGGATCCGCCTCTCTCGCCGTTCTCTCCCAAAGACCTCTAGCTGTTGACGGCAGCACTCCTCACGCCGGGCTGCGGCCGCCCGGGTCTCCTTGGTGAACCCCATGAGGTCCTCACCGGTCGGATCCCATGCAAATTGGGCGTCCTCCAACGGGAGCGGGACAATTTTGACGGGCGCCGGAGCCGGGATCAGAGGCTCGCACAGGGGCCATTCCTTCCGGAGTCGGGGGTTGACGTACTCCGGTGGCCACACGAAGGGCAGCCCGTTCCGGGCTGGTATGTTGTGCAAACAGATCTGTGCCCAGGGGTGGCATTGTGGAGGTTGAGGGCGCCGTAGGGGCGGCAGCACCCGGGGGTATTCGGCCTTGCGTCCAGGCCGGAGGCATCCTACCTGGGTCCAAGTATGGCAACTCCCGGGGGGAGGGCGCTGTGGGGGCCGCGGCGCCTGGAGGTACTCGGCCTTGCGACCAGGCCGATGGCACTGTGGAGGTAGAGGACGCCGTGGAGACTGCGGCGCCCGGAGGCACTCGGCCTTGCGACCAGGCCGGGGGCACCTCCTGTTTTGCCGCGCTCCGGGTCAGGGGGCGTGGCGCGGAAGGGGGCGTGACCGTGGCTCCAGCCGCTTGAGGCCTAGTTGGGAGCAGTGGCGGTGCGGCAACGGGCGCGGTGAGTGGGACTTCGGGCTCTGCGACGGGGAGCTGGGGCAGGCTTTCGGCTACTGGGCTCGGGGTGGTGACGTCCCCATTACCTGCTTCCATCCCTGCGGCTCCCTCCGCGGCGTCGTCTCCGGCCTTCGTCCCTCCTGCACCATCCTCAGGGGCAGACATGCTCCACGTTGCGGGTGGCGTCCTCTGCTGGCGGGTTCCAGCCTGCTGGGCCATCTCCCTTCTCCATTCGGCCAATGCTTCCTGCTGTACTCGGGCCATCTTCCGGGCCAAGGCCTCCAGCGCGGTCTGTGCACGCTCCCGATCTCTGGGGAGCCGTGCCAGGATCTCCACCAGGCCTTCTGGGGTGGCGGCCTGCAGCAGGCCCCGAACCACGGGGTCGGTACCGCTTGTCTCTTCCTCCATCCCCGGGTGCGATCTGTCCAGACTCCTCCAGGCCGCACCCATCTTCTCAACTTTGTTCTCTATCCGCCCCCATGGGGAGTGGTCCCGGGGCAACTTGGTGACTGTCAGTTTCAGGGGCAGCCCCCCCACGCTGATGGACATTTCTATCATTGCAGTCTCTGCTGGTGGGGGCGGTTCCCGCTTTTGGCGCCCTTCTGGGACCACGCCCACGATGGGAGGTGGTCTCTTGCCACCCTCTGGCACGCCCACAATGGCGTCCGCTCTGCCAGGGCGGGAAACTGTCCAAGATGGCGGGAATCGTCCACTGATGGCGGGAAACTCCGCAGATGGCGGGCAAAGGCTGCAGATGGCGGGCAAACGGCGGGAAACGACTCCGGACGGCGTCTGATGGCGGGAACCCTCTGGAATTGGCGGGAGACTCCTTTCTGAGGTAAATGTGAACTTTTCTTCAGGCACGCAGTACCCGGTGGTTGCGGGCACGTAATCCTGCCGACTACGCCAAAGTTGACTCGCCCCCTGGGCCATGTTGTGTAGCGTTGCGCACGCGGGGAATACCCGGAGCCGGATCCGATAGGGGTAGTAGTCCTCGTGGCGGTGACCCGGTCCGTGCCCAGGGTGTCAAACTAAGTGGCAGTTATTGGTATGATGGTATTAGTGTCCGACTACGCCACCCGTTGAATGCGGCTATGAAGCCGCCGCTGCAGGGCAGTCCGCTGAGGCCGGTGGTACGGATGTGCAGCGTGGATGGTATAACCCCCAACGGGAGGGGTATGGCCTCAGGGCAGAGGATGAGAATGATGTTGGGAGAGATGGTGTGTATGTCCCAGCACTGATGGTACCGGTGCGACAAGGAATCACTGAGACTTGAAATTGCAGTTTTCACAGCTTTACTCACAGTTCTTTATCAGGTCCCTTGTGCACAGTTAGGACCACCCGAGCCGTGCTGCGTCCACCAGGTGCGGGACTCGGCCAACTCCCAGGCAGTTCCAGAGCGTGGTCCTGAGCTCCCCTCTCTTCCTTCCTACTGGCCGTCCCCACCAGGGATCCACCTTTGTCCAGCTCCCTCGGGCCTTCTAGTGGTGAAACCTTTCCCGGTTTCCCTGACCCTATATGGTATGCCTTCCTGGTAGATATGGCGAGGGGTCGCGCCAAAACTTGTCCACGACCTCCGGTTCCTGGCTAAGGATAATTGGCCTCCACCAGTTTGGGATCCGGCACCCTGTTCTGCCAACCCTTCACCCGTTATTCCGTGGGATCTTAGGGTTCCCTCTTTTCCTGCGTCTCTGGGCCTTTCCTGGTGTTTCTGTTCCTTCTTCCTCTTACTTCTCTCTCTCTCTCTCTACCTTAGGTCTCCACTCTAGGCCTGGCTCTGGAGCTGGGCCCAGACTGAGCCACAGCTCCCTGTCAGCCCTCTCTGGCTGAGCTCCTCTCTGAACAGACAGACCCTGATCTAAGATGGTGCCCACCTTATATACTCCCTCTGACACCCGAGCCCAGGTGACCAGCACCCAATGGGCTCCTACCTATGCCCAGAGTCCCTCCCCTGTCTGCTCCTACACCACTGGGATGTTCCCCCCCCCCCACTCCAGCCAGGGACAAAAGCTGTCGTACCTGCACATCTATCTGGTGGGAGTACCGTTGATCTGTCCCCCGGAAATGGGGTGAGTGTAGTGCATGCAGCTAACTGAGCCCAGTTCCACACTCCATCCTTACCCGGGAGTGGAATACCACACCTCTGGTCTGAGGTGCAATACCCCTGTAGCAGCCGAGTCCTCGGGGTGCTACATATGTATACTGTATATATGTGTATATATATGTGTATGGGTGTGTATATATTTATACTGTATATGTGTATATATATGTATACTGTATATGTGTGTGTATATATGTATACTGTATATGTATGTGTATATATATGTATACTGTATGTGGGTGTGTATATATATATGTATACTGTATATGTGTGTGTATATATATATGTATACTGTATATGTGTGTGTATATATATGTATACTGTATATATGGGTGTGTATATATGTATACTGTATATGGGTGTGTATATATGTATACTGTATGTGTGTGTATATATATGTATACTGTATATATATATATATATATGTATACTGTATATGTGTGTATATATATATGTATACTGTATATATATATATATATATATGTATACTGTATATGTGTGTATATATGTATACTGTATATGTGTGTGTGTATATATATATATGTATACTGTATATATGTGTATATATATATGTATACTGTATATGGGTGTGTATATATATGTATACTGTATATGTGTGTATATGTATGTATACTGTATGTGTGTATATATATGTATACTGTATATGTGTGTATATATATGTATACTGTATATATGTATATATATATGTATACTGTATATGGGTGTGTATATATATATGTATACTGTATATGTGTGTATATGTATGTATACTGTATGTGTGTATATATGTATACTGTATATGTGTATATATGTATACTGTATATGTGTGTATATGTATACTGTATATGTGTGTGTATATATATGTATACTGTATATATGTGTATATATATGTATACTGTATGTGTGTGTGTATATATATATATGTATACTGTATATGTGTATATATGTATACTGTATATATGTGTATATATATGTATACTGTATGTGTGTGTATATATATGTATACTGTATAAGTGTGTATATATGTATACTGTATATATGTGTGTATATATATGTATACTGTATATGTGTGTATATATATGTATATTGTATATGTGTGTGTATATATATGTATACTGTATATGTGTGTGTATATATATGTATACTGTATATGGGTGTATATTTGTATACTGTATATATGTGTATATATGTATACTGTATATATGTGTATATATATGTATACTGTATATGTGTGTATATATGTATACTGTATATGTGTGTGTATATATATGTATACTGTATATGTGTGTGTATATATATGTATACTGTATAAGTGTGTATATATGTATACTGTATATATGTGTGTATATATGTATACTGTATATGTGTGTATATATATGTATACTGTATATGTGTGTATATATGTATACTGAATGTGTGTATATATATGTATACTGTATGTGTGTGTATATATATGTATACTGTATGTGTGTATATATATATGTATACTGTATATGTGTGTGTATATATTTATACTGTATATGTGTGTGTATATATATGTATACTGTATAAGTGTATATATGTATACTGTATATATGTGTATATATATATGTATACTGTATGTGTGTGTATATATATGTATACTGTATATGTGTGTGTATATATATGTATACTGTATAAGTGTGTATATATGTATACTGTATATATGTGTGTATATATGTATACTGTATATGTGTGTATATATATGTATACTGTATATGTGTGTATATATGTATACTGTATATGGGTGTGTATATATGTATACTGTATATGGGTGTGTATATATATGTATACTGTATATGTGTGTATATATACAGTACAGACCAAAAGTTTGGACACACCTTCTCATTTAAAGATTTTTCTGTATTTTCTTGACTATGAAAATTGTACATTCACATTGAAGGCATCAAAACTATGAATTAACACATGTGGAATTATATACTTAAAAAAAAAGTGTGAAACAACTGAAAATATGTCTTATATTTTAGGTTCTTCAAAGTAGCCACCTTTTTCTTTGATGACTGCTTTGCACACTCTTGGCATTCTCTTGATGAGCTTCAAGAGGTAGTCAACAGAAATGGCCTTCCAACAATCTTGAAGGAGTTCCCAGAGATGCTTAGCACTTGTTGGTCCTTTTGCCTTCACTCTGTGGTCCAGCTCACCACAAACCATCTCGATTGGGTTCAGGTCTGGTGACTGTGGAGTCAAGGTCATCTGGCGTAGCACCCCATCACTCTCCTTCTTGGTCAAATAGCCCTTACACAGACTGGAGGTGTGTTAGGGGTCATTGTCCTGTTGAAAAATAAATGATGGTCCAACTAAACGCAAACCGGTTGGAATAGCATGCCGCTGCAAGATGCTGTGGTAGCGATGCTGGTTCAGTATGCTTTCAGTTTTGAATAAATCCCCAACAGTGTCACCAGCAAAGCACCCCCACACCATTACACCTCCTCCTCCATGCTTTACGGTGGGAACCAGGCATGTAGAGTCCATCCGTTCACCTTTTGTGCGTCGCACAAAGACACAGTGGTTGGAACCAAAGATCTCAAATTTGGACTCATCAGACCAAAGCACAGATTTCCACTGTTCTAATGTCCATTCCTTGCGTTCTTTAGCCCAAACAAGTCTCTTCTGCTTGTTGCCTGTCCTTAGCAGTGGTTTCCAAGCAGCTATTTTACCATGAAGGCCTGTTGCACAAAGTCTCCTCTTAACAGTTGTTGTAGAGATGTGTCTGCTGCTAGAACTCTGTGTAGCATTGACCTGGTCTCTAATCTGAGCTGCTGTTAACCTGCGATTTCTGAGGCTGGTGACTCTGATAAACTTATCCTCAGAAGCAGAGGTGACTCTTTGTCTTCCTTTCCTGGGGCGGTCCTCATGTGAGCCAGTTTCTTTGTAGCACTTGATGGTTTTTGCAACTGCACTTGGGGACACTTTCAAAGTTTGCCCAATTTTTCGGACTGACTGACCTTCATTTCTTAATGTAATGATGGCCACTCGTTTTTCTTTACTTAGCTGCTTTTTTCTTGCCATAATACAAATTCTAACAGTCTATTCAGTAGGACTATCAGCTGTGTGTCCACCAGACTTCTGCACAACACAACTGATGGTCCCAACCCCATTTATAAGGCAAGAAATCCCACTTATTAAACCTGACAGGGCACACCTGTGAAGTGAAAACCATTTCCGATGACTACCTCTTGAAGCTCATCAAGAGAATGCCAAGAGTGTGCAAAGCAGTCATCAAAGCAAAAGGTGGCTACTTTGAAGAACCTAGAATATAAGACATATTTTCAGTTGTTTCACACTTTTTTGTTAAGTATATAATTCCACATGTGTTAAATCATAGTTTTGATGCCTTCAGCGAGAATGTACAATTTTCAAAGTCATGAAAGTACAGAAAAATCTTTAAATGAGGTGTGTCCAAACTTTTGGTCTGTACTGTATGTATACTGTATATATGTGTATATATATGAATACTGTATATGGGTGTGTATATATTTATGCTATATGTGTGTATATATATGTATACTGTATATATGTGTATATATATGAATACTGTATATGGGTGTGTATATATATGTATACTGTATGTGTGTGTATATATGTATACTGTATATGTGTGTGTATATATATGTATACTGTATATGTGTGTATATATGTATACTGTATATGTGTGTATATATATGTATACTGTATATGTGTGTATATATGTATACTGTATATGTGTGTATATATATGTATACTGTATGTGTGTGTATATATGTATACTGTATATGTGTGTATATATATGTATATTGTATATGTGTGTGTGTATATATATCTATACTGTATATGTGTGTATATATGTATACTGTATATGTGTGTATATATATGTATACTGTATGTGTGTGTATATATGTATACTGTATATGGGTGTGTATATATATGTATACTGTATATGTGTGTGTATATATGTATACTGTATATGTGTGTATATATATGTACACTGTATATATATATATATGTATACTGTATATGTGTGTGTATATATATGTATACTGTATATGGGTGTGTGTATATATATACTGTATAAGTGTGTATATATATATATGTATACTGTATATGTGTGTATATATGTATACTGTATATGTGTGTGTATATATATGTATACTGTATATGGGTGTGTATATATATATGTATACTGTATATGTGTGTGTATATATATGTATACTGTATAAGTGTGTATATATATATGTATACTGTATATGTGTGTATATATGTATACTGTATATGGGTGTGTATATATATGTATACTGTATATGTGTGTGTATATATATGTATACTGTATATGTGTGTATATATATGTATACTGTATATGTGTGTATATATGTATACTGTATATGTGTATATATATATGTATACTGTATATGGGTGTGTATATATATGTATACTGTATATGTGTGTATATATATGTATACTGTATATATGTGTATATATATGAATACTGTATATGGGTGTGTATATATTTATGCTATATGTGTGTATATATATGTATACTGTATATATGTGTATATATATGTATACTGTATATGGGTGTGTATATATATGTATACTGTATATGTGTGTGTATATATATGTATACTGTATATGGGTGGGTATATATATGTATACTGTATATGTGTGTGTATATATATGTATGCTGTATATGTGTGTATATATATGTATACTGTATATGTGTGTATATATATGTGTATACTGTATGTGTGTGTATATATATGTATACTGTATATGTGTGTGTATATATATGTATACTGTATGTGTGTATATATATATGTATACTGTATATGGGTGTGTATATATGTATACTGTATATATGTGTATATATATGAATACTGTATATGGGTGTGTATATATTTATGCTGTATGTGTGTATATATATGTATACTGTATATATGTGTGTATATATATGTATACTGTATATGTGTGTGTATATAGATATGTATACTGTATATGTATGTATATATATGTATACTGTATATGTGTGTGTATATATATGTATACTGTATATAAGTGTATATATATATGTATACTGTATATGTGTGTGTATATATATGTATACTGTATATAAGTGTATATATATGTATACGGTATATGTGTGTGTGTATATATATGTATACTGTATATGTGTGTGTGTATATACAGTGCAGACCAAAAGTTTGGACACACCTTCTCATTTAAAGATTTTTCTGTATTTTATTGACTATGAATATTGTACATTCACACTGAAGGCATCAAAACTATGAATTAACACATGTGGAATTATACACTTAACAAAAAAGTGTGAAACAACAGAAAATATGTCTTATATTCTAGGTTCTTCAAAGTAGCCACCTTTTGCTTTGATGTCTGCTTTGCACACTCTTGGCATTCTCTTGATGAGCTTCAAGAGGTAGTCACCAGAAATGGTCTTCCAACAATCTTGAAGGAGTTCCCAGAGATGCTTAGCTCTTGTTGGCCCTTTTGCCTTCACTCTGCGGTCCAGCTCACCCCAAACCATCTTGATTGGGTTCAGGTCTGGTGACTGTGGAGGCCAGGTCATCTGGCGTAGCACCCCATCACTCTTCTCCTTGGTCAAATAGCCCTTACACAGCCTGGAGGTGTGTTTGGGGTCATTGTCCTTTTGAAAAATAAATGATGGTCCAACTAAACGCAAACCGGATGGAATAGCATGCCACTGCAAGATGCTGTGGTAGCCATGCTGGTTCAGTATGCCTTCAATTTTGAATAAATCCCCAACAGTGTCACCAGCAAAGCACCCCCACACCATCACACTTCCTCCTCCATGCTTCACGGTGGGAACCAGGCATGTGGAGTCCATCCGTTCACCTTTTCTGCGTTGCACAAAGACACGGTGGTTGGAACCAAAGATCTCAAATTTGGACTCATCAGACCAAAGCACAGATTTCCACTGGTCTAATGTCCATTCCTTGTGTTCTTTAGCCCAAACAAGTCTCTTCTGCTTGTTGTCTGTCCTCAACAGTGGTTTCCTAGCAGCTATTTTACTATGAAGGCCTGCTGCACAAAGTCTCCTCTTAACAGTTGTTGTAGAGATGTGTCTGCTGCTAGAACTCTGTGTGGCATTGACCTGGTCTCTAATCTGAGCTGCTGTTAACCTGCGATTTCTGAGGCTGGTGACTCGGATAAACTTATCCTCAGAAGCAGAGGAGACTCTTGGTCTTCCTTTCCTGGGGCGGTTCTCATGTGAGCCAGTTTCTTTATAGCGCTTGATGGTTTTTGCAACTGCACTTGGGGACACTTTCAAAGTTTTCCCAATTTTTCAGACTGACTGACCTTCATTTCTTAAAGTAATGATGGCCACTCGTTTTTCTTTACTTAGCTGCTTTTTTCTTGCCATAATACTAATTCTAACAGTCTATTCAGTAGGACTATCAGCTGTGTATCCACCAGACTTCTACACAACACAACTGATGGTCCCTACCCCATTTATAAGGCAAGAAATCCCACTTATTAAACCTGACAGGGCACACCTGTGAAGTGAAAACCATTTCCGGTGACTACCTCTTGAAGCTCATCAAGAGAATGCCAAGAGTGTGCAAAGCAGTCATCAAAGCAAAAGGTGGCTACTTTGAAGAACCTGGAATATAAGACATATTTTCAGTTGTTTCACACTTTTCGGTTAAGTATATAATTCCACATGTGTTTAATTAATAGTTTTGATGCCTTCAGTGTGAATGTACAATTTTCATAGTCATGAAAATACAGAAAAATCTTTAAATGAGAAGGTGTGTCCAAACTTTTGGTCTGTACTGTATATGTATACTGTATATGTGTGTGTATATATATGTATACTGTGTATGTGTGTGTATATATATGTATACTGTATATGTGTGTATATATATATGTATACTGTATATATGTGTGTATATATGTATACTGTATATATGTGTGTATATATGTATACTGTATGTGTGTATATATATGTATATTGTATGTGTGTGTGTATATATATGTATACTGTATGTGTGTATATATATGTATACTGTATGTGGGTGTATATATATGCATACTGTATATGTGTGTGTATCTGTATACTGTGTGTGTGTATATATATGTATACTGTATATGTGTGTGTATATATATGTATACTGTATATGACGCGCCCTGGGCCTATGTGATGTAGCGTTGCGCACGCAGGGACTACCCGGAGCCGGATCTGATATGGGTAGTAGTCTCGTGGCGGTGACCCGGTCCGTGCCCAGAGAGTCAGACTAAGTGGCGGTATATTAGCAGTAGATGTAGAACGACTACGCCACCCGTTGAATGCAGCTATGGAGCTGCCGCTGCAGGGCAAACCGCTGAGGCCAGTGGGAGGATGGTGCAGCGTGGATGGTATAACCCCCAACGGGAGGGGTATGGCCTCAGGGCAGCCGACGTGGATGATGGGGGTAGCAGGAATCACTCAGAGACGATACGGTGTAGTTCAGGGTCTTTACTGGTGACAAAGATAGACCCTCCCGGAGTACTGGCTAGCGGTCGGGGCCTGGTCAGTCCTTGAGCAGATGGGATCCCCCTTGGCCAGGCGGAGTTGTAGGCCTCCCCAACTAATTGTACTCTTCTGGCTACCTTGCTAGAGGCGGGTAAAGGTAGCCCACGTCCCTGAGTGTACCGTGTGGTGCTCACCTGTATGGTCGGTGACTCGGGGCCTTCTAGTAGCTTCCGCTCCACGACGGCGGTGCTGGTCCCAAACGTGTGACCGAGCCTTCGGGTTTCTGGGCCAGAGGACCTGAAATCCCCTGCCGGTCGGTTTCTGCTGCTGGGTAGGAGTTAGTCCCCACAGCCTCGGACTCCGGGTCCGGTAAGAAATCTTCAATCAGGGCGAGCTCTACAGCTTCCAGCCCTGATCTTCTCTTAGCACGACTCCCACAGAGCTCCTGATCTTTCTTTCCTATCACTGCTTCTCTTCTTCTCTCTACTCTTCTTTTCTCTTCTCACCCTGCCTCAGCCCCAGTTTTATATAGGGGAAGTTCTTCCCCTCCCAGGACTGGGCAGGAGGTGTGGCATGCATAGGATTCCTGACCAAGAGACCTCCCACCTGCTCTCAGACATAACATTGCTATTACTGTGGAGACCAGACCCCTGGGGTGCCACATTCCCCCCTAGTGAAATTTAGTACTCCGGGACTAAACATATTTTTGTAACATAACAAATTACAAACAGAAACAACGCAATAAAGAAAAACATTAGGATGGTCACGGCGTGTCCGCAACCGGGTGCAGTTTTTCAAGAAAACAAGGGTGTCCATTTCACCAAAAACAGGGAGACGTAACCAGGTAGGGGTCTGTCCTGCCCCGAGTCCTTAACAGTCTTTCAGTCCATCCTAGGTTACGCTCCAACTATATACACAAAGGATTCCCGGTAAATCCACCAAAGACTCCTATAAATAACGCCGGAGAGTTCCACTTGTTGCCGTCGCATCAGTGCCCGGATCTCTTTCTGGAGCACTCGCTGCTCGCCGGAGCTGGCGTTCTTGGCAACCTGCTGTAAAATGAAAATCACCTCTGCAAGACAATTTTCAATCACATTAGTTCCTAGAGTTATCTTTGGGTGACTCTCGCGCTTGTCAATGTCTACAATGATCAGTCCCTGTGCTGCCAGTTCGACTCTACCGATTTTCTTTAAATCCGATCTGTGGCACGGGCTGACCATTGCTGGCGATGATACTCAAGTCGTCGTCAGGGTAGCGGGTTATATCCGAGTCATTCCAGTACTGCTTGAAGAGCACGTACGGGATGGTGGTGACCTGTGACCCAGTGTCCAGTAGGGCACTCATAGGAATGCCATCCAGTACCACAGGCAAGACTGGACGTCCTCCCACATATTTGTCACGCCAGTTTGATGGGCCTGATGATCTTTTTCCTAGGGGTTGGCCCTCTACCCTAGGTTGTGCCAGTTTAAAGGACAGTACCTTGCCATATGTCCGGGTTGATTGCAGCGGCGGCAGATGGGTTGTCCGTCCTCGTTGTATCGGTCGCTGGGTCTTCCTCTGGCCGGTGGGGTCCTCCTTGGTCGGCGCCATGGGATGTCCTCCGGTCCGGATGCCAGCTGGATCTTCCCTGGAGTAGAAACCTGTAAAGACTGCACAGTTCGGGTTAGCGCAGCAACGCTTTTAGCTAGCTCTTGGACCTGATGGTGCAGGTCGGGAGCCGGGTCATTGTTCAAAGCCTGCGCATCAGCTCCCACAGGCCCTGCCGACAAGGGCGCCGCCTCTTGGTTGTAAGTGGTAGTGGGGCGTCTGTGGGTCACAACGCCACCTGGTGCCGGTTCTCGGAGCACCCGGATGGCTCTGTCCTTGAACTGTGCAAATCCCAGATGAGGGTCCTGTAAGGCCATTGCCCGCAACTGGGTTCGGTGGGCATTACAATATAAACCCTCTATAAATTGTTCAGTCAACAGCCGGTCCTCGTCTCCCACGCCGTCAGGGTCGGTCTGCTTAATGGCTCTCAGGGCCTCTTGTAGGTTTAGTGCATAGTCCCTTATACTCTCTTGTGCTCGCTGCTTGCACCCGTAGAATCTAAGCTTGATCTCTGCTGAGGTGCGGGTATCAAAGGTGTCCTTCAGCCGGGTTAGTATCCCTGCGACAGTCCTCCTCCCAGGTGGCCAGGACTTTACCTCCCTTTGGGCTGCCCCAGTTAATTGGGCCACCAGGATGCTCACTTTTTGCTCTTCTGTGAGGGGGTACACCTGGAAGAGGCTATCCAGCTTTTCTCTAAAGTCATGCAGAGTATGTGACCCCCCTGAGTACTGGGGTAGCCAGGCCACTCCCGGGATATAGGGCATGGTGAAAGGCATGACTGCAGCAGCGGTGGCGCTGGCGGGGGTTGAGGCAGTGAAGCTCTCCTCCGTATCCGACATCTTCCTCCCCCCTAGTGGACCGTGGCCTACCTTGCGATGATCCTCTTCCGTAGGCCGCGGCTCCGCAGTGGATCGTCAGGGTTGAGGACCTTCCGTCGCGCTCCTGTGACGTCGGCGTCTGCTGGGCTCCTTCCAGGACCTTACGCAACGTCCGGACGTGAGGCGGGGCTTCAGTTCTCGCACGCTTTCGGAGTCCACGCCCCTCTTCTTCCCGCGCGGCGTCTTCAAGATGGCGTCCAACGGCGGGAAAACTCCACGGATGGCGGGAAGAAGGCAGAAGATGGCGCCGGATGGCGGGAAAACTTCGCGGATGGCGGGAAGAAGGTAGAAAATGGCGCCGGATGGTGGGAATCTTCACCACTGGTAAGTTTGAACAGTCTTTTTCAGGCACGCAGTACCCGGTGGTTGCGGGCACGAAATCCTGCCGACTACGCCAAAAGTTGACGCGCCCTGGGCCTATGTGATGTAGCGTTGCGCACGCAGGGACTACCCGGAGCCGGATCTGATAGGGGTAGTAGTCTCGTGGCGGTGACCCGGTCCGTGCCCAGAGAGTCAGACTAAGTGGCGGTATATTAGCAGTAGATGTAGAACGACTACGCCACCCGTTGAATGCAGCTATGGAGCTGCCGCTGCAGGGCAAACCGCTGAGGCCGGTGGGAGGATGGTGCAGCGTGGATGGTATAACCCCCAACGGGAGGGGTATGGCCTCAGGGCAGCCGACGTGGATGCTGGGGGTAGCAGGAATCACTCAGAGACGATACGGTGTAGTTCAGGGTCTTTACTGGTGACAAAGATAGACCCTCCCGGAGTACTGGCTAGCGGTCGGGGCCTGGTCAGTCCTTGAGCAGATGGGATCCCCCTTGGCCAGGCGGAGTTGTAGGCCTCCCCAACTAATTGTACTCTTCTGGCTACCTTGATAGAGGCGGGTAAAGGTAGCCCACGTCCCTGAGTGTACCGTGTGGTGCTCACCCGTATGGCCGGTGACTCGGGGCCTTCTAGTAGCTTCCGCTCCACGACGGCGGTGCTGGTCCCAAACGTGTGACCGAGCCTTCGGGTTTCTGGGCCAGAGGACCTGAAATCCCCTGCCGGTCGGTTTCTGCTGCTGGGTAGGAGTTAGTCCCCACAGCCTCGGACTCCGGGTCCGGTAAGAAATCTTCAATCAGGGCGAGCTCTACAGCTTCCAGCCCTGATCTCCTCTTAGCACGACTCCCACAGAGCTCCTGATCTTTCTTTCCTATCACTGCTTCTCTTCTCTCTACTCTTCTTTTCTCTTCTCACCCTGCCTCAGCCCCAGCTTTATATAGGGGAAGTTCTTCCCCTCCCAGGACTGGGCAGGAGGTGTGGCATGCATAGGATTCCTGACCAAGAGACCTCCCACCTGCTCTCAGACATAACATTGCTATTACTGTGGAGACCAGACCCCTGGGGTGCCACATATATATGTGTACATATATGTATACTGTATATGTGTGTGTATATGTATACTGTATATGTGTGTATATATATGTATACTGTATATGTGTGTATATATATATGTATACTGTATATGTGTGTGTATATATATGTATACTGTATATGTGTGTGTATATATGTATACTGTATATGTGTGTATATATGTATACTGTATATGTGTATATATATATGTATACTGTATATGTGTGTATATATATGTATACTGTATATGTGTGTGTATATTTCTGTATACTGTATATGTGTATATATTTATGCTGTATATATGTGTGTATATATGTATACTGTATGTGTGTATATATATGTATACTGTATATGTGTGTATATATATGTATACTGTATATGTGTGTGTATATGTATACTGTATATGTGTGTATATATGTATACTGTATATGTGTGTATATATATCTATACTGTATATGTGTGTATATATGTATACTGTATATGTGTATATATATATGTATACTGTATATGTGTGTATATATATGTATAGTGTATATGTGTGTGTATATTTCTGTATACTGTATATGTGTATATATTTATGCTGTATATATGTGTGTATATATGTATACTGTATGTGTGTATATATATGTATACTGTATATGTGTGTGTATATGTATACTGTATATGTGTATATATATATGTATACTGTATATGTGTGTGTATATATATGTATACTGTATGTGTGTATATATATGTATACTGTATATGTGTGTATATATGTATACTGTATATGTGTGTATATATGTATACCGTATATGTGTATATATGTATACTGTATATGTGTGTATATATCTATACTGTATATGTGTGTATATATGTATACTGTATATATGTGTGTATATATATGTATACTGTATATATGTATACTGTATATGTGTGTATATATATGTATACTGTATGTGTGTATATATATGTATACTGTATATGTGTGTATATATATGTATACTGTATGTGTGTGTATATATATGTATACTGTATATGTGTATATATATGTATACTGTAAATGGGTGTGTATATATTTATGCTGTATGTGTGTATATATATGTATACTGTGTGTGTATATATATGTATACTGTATATGTGTATATATATGTATACTGTATATGTGTGTATATATGTATACTGTATATATATGTATACTGTATATGTGTGTGTATATATGTATACTGTATGTGTGTATATATATTTATACTGTATATAAGTGTATATATATGTATACTGTATATGTGTGTGTATATATATGTATACTGTATATGTGTATATATATGTATACTGTATATGTGTGTGTATATATGTATACTGTATATATGTGTGTATATATGTATACTGTATATATGTGTATATATATGTATATGGGTGTGTATATATTTATACTGTATGTGTGTGTATATATATGTATACTGTATATGTGTATATATATGTATACTGTATATGGGTGTATATATATATGTATAGTGTATATGTGTGTGTGTATATATGTATACTGTATATATGTGTATATATATATATATTTATACTGTATATGTGTATAGATGTATACTGTATATGTGTGTGTATATATATGTATACTGTATATGTGTATATATGTATACTGTATATGTGTGTGTATATTTCTGTATACTGTATATGTGTATATATTTATGCTGTATATATGTGTGTATATATGTATACTGTATGTGTGTATATATATGTATACTGTATATGTGTGTATATATATGTATACTGTATATGTGTGTGTATATGTATACTGTATATGTGTGTATATATGTATACTGTATATGTGTGTATATATATCTATACTGTATATGTGTGTATATATGTATACTGTATATGTGTATATATATATGTATACTGTATATGTGTGTATATATATGTATAGTGTATATGTGTGTGTATATTTCTGTATACTGTATATGTGTATATATTTATGCTGTATATATGTGTGTATATATGTATACTGTATGTGTGTATATATATGTATACTGTATATGTGTGTGTATATGTATACTGTATATGTGTATATATATATGTATACTGTATATGTGTGTGTATATATATGTATACTGTATGTGTGTATATATATGTATACTGTATATGTGTGTATATATGTATACTGTATATGTGTGTATATATGTATACCGTATATGTGTATATATGTATACTGTATATGTGTGTATATATCTATACTGTATATGTGTGTATATATGTATACTGTATATATGTGTGTATATATATGTATACTGTATATATGTGTATATATGTATACTGTATATGTGTGTATATATATGTATACTGTATGTGTGTATATATATGTATACTGTATATGTGTGTATATATATGTATACTGTATGTGTGTGTATATATATGTATACTGTATATGTGTATATATATGTATACTGTAAATGGGTGTGTATATATTTATGCTGTATGTGTGTATATATATGTATACTGTGTGTGTATATATATGTATACTGTATATGTGTATATATATGTATACTGTATATGTGTGTATATATGTATACTGTATATATATGTATACTGTATATGTGTGTGTATATATGTATACTGTATGTGTGTATATATATTTATACTGTATATAAGTGTATATATATGTATACTGTATATGTGTGTGTATATATATGTATACTGTATATGTGTATATATATGTATACTGTATATGTGTGTGTATATATGTATACTGTATATATGTGTGTATATATGTATACTGTATATATGTGTATATATATGTATATGGGTGTGTATATATTTATACTGTATGTGTGTGTATATATATGTATACTGTATATGTGTATAAATATGTATACTGTATATGGGTGTATATATATATGTATAGTGTATATGTGTGTGTGTATATATGTATACTGTATATATGTGTATATATATATATTTATACTGTATATGTGTATAGATGTATACTGTATATGTGTGTGTATATATATGTATACTGTATATGTGTATATATGTATACTGTATATGTGTGTGTATATATGTATACTGTATATGTGTATATATATATGTATACTGTATATGTGTGTATATATATGTATACTGTATATGTGTGTATATATATATGTATACTGTATGTGTGTATATACATGTATACTGTATATGTGTGTATAGATATGTATACTGTATATGTGTGTGTATATATATATATGTATACTGTATATGTGTGTGTATATATATGTATAGTGTATATGTGTGTATACTGTATATGTGTGTATATATATGTATACTGTATATGTGTGTATATATATGTATACTGTATATATGTATATATATATATGTATAGTGTATATGTGTGTATATATATGTATACTGTATATGTGTGTATATATATGTATACTGTATATGTGTGTGTATATATGTATACTGTATGTGTATATATATATATATGTATACTGTATGTGTGTGTATATATATGTATACTGTATATGTGTATATATGTATACTGTATATGGGTGTGTATATATATGTATACTGTATGTGTGTGTGTATATATATGTATACTGTATATGGGTGTGTATATATTTATACTGTATATGTGTATATATGTATACTGTATATGTGTGTGTATATATATGTATACTGTATATGTGTGTGTATATATATATGTATACTGTATATGTGTGTATATATATGTATACTGTATATGTGTGTGTATATATGTATACTGTATGTGTATATATATATATATGTATACTGTATATGTGTATATATGTATACTGTATATGGGTGTGTATATATATGTATACTGTATGTGTGTGTGTATATATATATGTATACTGTATATGGGTGTGTATATATTTATACTGTATATGTGTATATATGTATACTGTATATGTGTATATATGTATACTGTATATGTGTGTATATATATATGTATACTGTATATGTTACATAGTTACATAGTTAGTAAAGCCGAATAAAGACTTGCGTCCATCAAGTTCGACCTGTTAGTTCTGTAATTGCTAAAGTTGATCCAGAGGAGGGCAAAAACCCCAAATGATGTGTGTGTGTATGTGTATATATATGTATACTGTATGTGTATATATATGTATACTGTATATGTGTATATATGTATACTGTATATGTGTGTATATATGTATACTGTATGTGTATATATATGTATACTGTATATGTGTGTATATATATGTATACTGTATATGTGTATATATGTATACTGTATATGTGTGTATATATATGTATACTGTATATGTGCGTGTATATATGTATAGTGTATATGTGTGTATATATCTGTATATGTGTATATATATATATGTATACTGTATATGTGTGTGTATATATGTATAGTGTATATGTGTGTGTATATACAGTACAGACCAAAAGTTTGGACACACCTTCTCATTTAAAGATTTTTCTGTATTTTCATGACTTTGAAAATTGGACATTCACACTGAAGGCATCAAAACTATGAATTAACACATGTGGAATTATATACTTAACAAAAAAGTGTGAAACAACTGAAAATATGTCTTATATTCTAGGTTCTTCAAAGTAGCCACCTTTTGCTTTGATGACTGCTTTGCACACTCTTGGCATTCTCTTGATGAGCTTCAAGAGGTAGTCACCAGAAATGGTCTTCCAACAATCTCTGCGGTCCAGCTCAACCCAAACCATCTCGATTGAGTTCAGGTCTGGTGACAGTGGAGGCCAGGTCATCTGGAATAGCACCCCATCACTCTCATTCTTGGTCAAATAGCCCTTACACAGCCTGGAGGTGTGCTTGGGGTCATTGTCCAGTTGAAAAATAAATGAAGGTCCAACTAAACGCAAACCGGATGGAATGGAATGCCGCTGCAAGATGCTGTGGTAGCCATGCTGGTTCAGTATGCCTTCAATTTTGAATAAATCCCCAACAGTGTCACCAGCAAAGCACCCCCACACCATGACATCTCCTCCTCCATGCTTCATGGTGGGAACCAGGCATGTAGAGTCCATCCGTTCACCTTTTCTGCGTCGCACAAAGACACGGTGGTTGGAACCAAGGATCTCAAATTTGGACTCATCATACCAAAGCACAGATTTCCACTGGTCTTATGTCCATTCCTTGTGTTCTTTAGCCCAAACAAGTCTCTTCTGCTTGTTGCCTGTCCTTAGCATTGGTTTCCTAGCAGCTATTTTACCATGAAGGCCAGCTGCACAAAGTCTCCTGTTAACATTTGTTGTAGAGATGTGTCTGTTGCTAGAACTCTGTGTGGCATTGACCTGGTCTCTAATCTGAGCTGCTGTTAACCTGCGATTTCTGAGGCTGGTGACTCGGATAAACTTATCCTCAGAAGCAGAGGTGACTCTTGGTCTTCCTTTCCTGGGGCGTTCCTCATGTGAGCCAGATTCCTTGTAGCGCTTGATGGTTTTTGCAACTGCACTTGAGGACACATTCAATGTTTACCCAATTTTTCTGACTGACTGACCTTCATTTCTTTAAGTAATGATGGCCACTCTTTTTTCTTTACTTAGCTGCTTTTTTCTTGCCATAATACAAATTCTAACAGTCTATTCAGTAGGACTATCAGCTGTGTATCCACCTGACTTGTGCACAACACAACTGATGGTCCCAACCCCATTTATAAGGCAAGAAATCCCGCTTATTAAACCTGACAGGGCACACCTGTGAAGTGAAAACCATTTCCGGTGACTACCTCTTGAAGCTCATCAAGAGAATGCCAAGAGTGTGCAAAGCAGTCATCAAAGCAAAAGGTGGCTACTTTGAAGAACCTAGAATATAAGACATATTTTCAGTTGTTTCACACTTTTCTGTTAAGTATATAATTCCACGTGTGTTAATTCGTAGTTTTGATGCCTTCAGTGTGAATGTACAATTTTCAAAGTCCTGAAAATACAGAAAAATCTTTAAATGAGATGGTGTGTCCAAACTTTTGGTCTGTACTGTATGTATACTGTATATGTGTGTATATATATGTATACTGTATATGTGTGTGTATATATATGTATACTGTATATGTGTATATATGTATACTGTATATGTGTGTATATATATGTATACTGTATATGTGTGTATATATGTATAGTGTATATGTGTGTGTGTATATATGTATACTGTATATGTGTGTATATATATGTATACTGTATATGTGTGTGTATATATATGTATACTGTATATATGTGTATATATGTATACTGTATATGTGTTTGTATATATATATGTATACTGTATATGTGTATATATATATGTATACTGTATGTGTGTGTATATATTTATACTGTATGTGTGTATATATATATGTATACTGTATGTGTGTGTGTATATGTATACTGTATAAGTGTGTATATATGTATACTGTATATATGTGTGTATATATGTATACTGTATATGGATGTGTATATATATGTATACTGTATGTGTGTGTATATATGTATACTGTATAAGTGTATATATATGTATACTGTATGTGTGTGTATATATATGTATACTGTATGTGTGTATATGTATGTATACTGTATATGGGTGTGTATATATATGTATACTGTATGTGTGTATATGTATGTATACTGTATATGGGTGTGTATATATATGTATACTGTATGTGTGTATATGTATGTATACTGTATATGGGTGTGTATATATATGTATACTGTATGTGTGTGTATATATGTATACTGTATAAGTGTGTATATATGTATACTGTATATATGTGTGTATATATGTATACTGTATATGGATGTGTATATATATGTATACTGTATGTGTGTGTATATATGTATACTGTATAAGTGTATATATATGTATACTGTATATGTGTGTGTATATATATGTATACTGTATGTGTGTATATGTATGTATACTGTATATGGGTGTGTATATATATGTATACTGTATATGTGTGTGTGTATATATATGTATACTGTATATGTGTGTGTATATATATGTATACTGTATGTGTGTATATGTATGTATACTGTATATGGGTGTGTATATATGTATACTGTATATGTGTGTGTATATATATGTATACTGTATATGTGTGTATATTTATGTATACTGTATATATGTGTGTATATATATGTATACTGTATATATGTGTATATATATATGTATACTGTATTTGTGTGTGTATATATAGTACAGACCAAAAGTTTGGACACACCTTCTCATTTAACGATTTTTCTGTATTTTCATGACTATGAAAATTGTACATTCACACTGAAGGCATCAAAACTATGAATTAACACATGTGGAATTATATACTAACAACTGAAAATATGTCTTATATTCTAGGTTCTTCAAAGTAGCCACCTTTTGCTTTGATGACTGCTTTGCACACTCTTGGCATTCTCTTGATGAGCTTCAAGAGGTAGTCACCGGAAATGGTTTTCACTTCACAGGTGTGCCCTGTCAGGTTTAATAAGTGGGATTTCTTGCCTTATAAATGGGGTTGGGACCATCAGTTGAGTTGTGCAGAAGTCTGGTGGATACACAGCTGATAGTCCTACTGAATAGACTGTTAGAATTTGTATTATGGCAAGATAGAAGCAGCTAAGTGTAGAAAAACGAGTGGCCATCATTACTTTAAGAAATGAAGGTCAGTCAGTGCAAAAAATTGGGCAAATTTTGAAAGTGTCCCCAAGTGCAGTTGCAAAAACCATCAAGCGCTACAAAGAAACTGGCTCACATGAGGACCGCCCCAGGAAAGGAAGACCAAGAGTCACCTCTGCTTCTGAGGATAAGTTTATCCGAGTCACCAGCCTCAGAAATCGCAAGTTAACAGCAGCTCAGATTAGAGACCAGGTCAATGCCACACAGAGTTCTAGCAGCAGACACATCTCTACAACAACTGTTAAGAGGAGACTTTGTGCAGCAGGCCTTCATGGTAATATAGCTGCTAGGAAACCACTGCTAAGGACAGGCAACAAGCAGAAGAGACTGTTTGGGCTAAAGAACACAAGGAATGGACAGTAGACCAGTGGAAATCTGTGCTTTGGTCCAAATTTGAGATCTTTGGTTCCAACCACCATGTCTTTGTGCGACGCAGAAAAGGTGTATGGATGGACTCTACATGCCTGGTTCCCACCGTGAAGCATGGAGGAGGAGGTGTGATGGTGTGGGGGTGCTTTGCTGGTGACACTGTTGGGGATTTATTCAAAATTGAAGGCATACTGAACCAGCATGGCTACCACAGCATCTTGCAGCGGCATGCTATTCCATCCGGTTTGCGTTTAGTTGGACCATCATTTATTTTTCAACAGGACAATGACCCCAAACACACCTCCAGGCTGTGTAAGGGCTATTTGACCAAGAAGGAGAGTGATGGGGTGCTACGCCAGATGACCTGGCCTCTACAGTCACCAGACCTGAACCCAATCGAGATGGTTTGGGGTGAGCTGGACCGCAGAGTGAAGGCAAAAGGGCCAACAAGTGCTAAGCATCTCTGGGAACTCCTTCAAGATTGTTAGAAGACCATTTCCGGTGACTACCTCTTGAAGCTCATCAAGAGAATGCCAAGAGTATGCAAAGCAGTCATCAAAGCAAAAGGTGGCTACTTTGAAGAACCTAGAATATAAGACATATTTTCAGTTGTTTCACACTTTTTTGTTAAGTATATAATTCCACATGTGTTAATTCATAGTTTTGATGCCTTCAGTGTGAATGTACAATTTTCAAAGTCATGAAAATACAGAAAAATCTTTAAATGAGAAGGTGTGTCCAAACTTTTGGTCTGTACTGTATATGTATACTGTATATGTGTGTATATATATGTATACTGTATATATGTGTATATATATATGTATACTATATTTGTGTGTGTATATATATGTATACTGTATATATGTGTATATATATGTATACTGTATATGTGTGTGTATATATGTATACTGTATATGTGTGTATGTATGTATACTGTATATGTGTGTGTATATATGTGTACTGTATATGTGTGTGTATATATGTATACTGTATATGTGTGTGTATATATGTATACTGTATGGGTGTGTATATATGTATACTGTATATGTGTGTGTATATATATGTATACTGTATATATGTGTATATATATGTATACTGTATATGTGTGTATATATGTATACTGTATATGTGTGTGTATATATATGTATACTGTATATGTGTATATATATGTATACTGTATATGGGTGTGTATATATTTATACTGTATGTGTGTGTATATATATGTATATTGTATATGTGTATATATGTATACCGTATATGGGTGTGTATATATTCATACTGTATATGTGTATATATGTATGCTGTATATGTGTGTATACTGTATATATGTGTGTATATATATGTATACTGTATATGGGTGTGTATATATATGTATACTGTATATGTGTGTGTGTATATATGTATACTGTATGTGTGTGTATATATGTATACTGTATATGTGTGTGTATATATATGTATACTGTATATGTGTGTATATATATATGTATACTGTATGTGTGTATATATATGTATACTGTATATGTGTGTGTATATATATGTATACTGTATATGTGTGTGTATATATGTATACTGTATATATGTGTATATATATGTATATGGGTGTGTATATATTTATACTGTATATGTGTGTGTGTATATATGTATACTGTATATATGTGTATATATATATGTATACTGTATATGGGTGTGTATATATTTATACTGTATGTGTGTATATATATATGTATACTGTATGTGTATATATATATGTATACTGCATATGGGTGTGTATATATTTATACTGTATGTGTGTATATATATGTATACTGTATATGTGTGTGTATATATATGTATACTGTATGTGGGTGTGTATATATATGTATACTGTATATGTGTGTATATATATGTATACTGTATATGTGTGTGTATATATATGTATACTGTATATGTGTGTGTATATATATGTATACTGTATATGTGTGTATATATATGTATACTGTATATATGTGTGTATATATATGTATACTGTATATATGTGTGTATATATATGTATACTGTATGTGTGTATATATATATATGTATACTGTATATGGGTGTATATATATGTATACTGTATATGTGTGTGTATATATATGTATACTGTATGTGGGTGTGTATATATATGTATACTGTATATGTGTGTATATATATGTATACTGTATATGTGTGTGTATATATGTATACTGTATATGTGTGTGTATATATATGTATACTGTATATGTGTGTGTATATATATGTATACTGTATATGTGTGTATATATATGTATACTGTATATATGTGTGTATATATATGTATACTGTATATATGTGTGTATATATATGTATACTGTATGTGTGTATATATATATATGTATACTGTATATGGGTGTATATATATGTATACTGTATATATGTGTATATATATGTATACTGTATATGGGTGTGTATATATATGTATACTGTATATGTGTGTGTATATATGTATACTGTATATATGTGTGTATATATATGTATACTGTATATATGTGTATATATATGTATACTGTATGTGTGTATATATATATATGTATACTGTATATGGGTGTATATATATGTATACTGTATATGTGTGTATATATGTATACTGTATATGTGTGTGTATATATATGTATACTGTATATGTGTGTGTATATATATGTATACTGTATATGTGTATATATATATATATGTATACTGTATATATGTGTGTATATACAGTACAGACCAAAAGTTTGGACACACCTTCTCATTTAATGATTTTTCTGTATTTTCATGACTATGAAAATTGTACATTCACACTGAAGGCATCAAAACTATGAATTAACACATGTGGAATTATATACTTAACAAAAAAGTGAGAAACAACTGAAAATATGTTTTATATTCTAGGTTCTTCAAAGTAGCCACCTTTTGCTTTGATGATTGCTTTGCACACTCTTGGCATTCTCTTGATGAGCTTCAAGAGGTAGTCACCAGAAATGGTTTTCACTTCACAGGTGTGCCCTGTCCGTTTTAATAAGTGGGATTTCTTGCCTTATAAGTGGGGTTGGGACCATCATTTATGTTGTGCTGAAGTCAGGTGGACACACAGCTGATAGTCCTACTGAATAGACTGTTAGAATTTGAATTATGGCAAGAGAAAAACAACTAAGTAAAGAAAAATGAGTGGCCATCATTACTTTAAGAAATGAAGGTCAGTCAGACCGAAAAATTGGGAAAACTTTGAAAGTGTCCCCAAGTGCAGTTGCAAAAACCATCAAGCGCTACAAAGAAACTGGCTCACATGAGGACCGCCCCACGAAAGGTAGACCAAGAGTCACCTCTGCTTCTGAGGATAAGTTTATCTGAGTCACCAGCCTCAGAAATCGCAGGTTAACAGCAACTCAGATTAGAGACCAGGTCAATGCCACACAGAGTTCTCACAGAAGACACATCTCTTCAACAACTGTTAAGAGGAGACTTTGTGCAGCAGGCCTTCATGGTAAAATAGCTTCTAGGAAACCACTGCCAAAGACAGGCAACAAGCAGAAGAGACTTGTTTGGGCTAAAGAACACAAGGAATGGACATTAGACCAGTGGAAATCTGTGCTTTGGTCTGATGAGTCCAAATTTGAGATCTTTGATTCCAACCACCGTGTCTTTGTGCGACGCAGAAAAGGTGAACGAATGGACTCTACATGCTTGGTTCCACCATGAAGCATGGAGGAGGAGGTGTGATGGTGTGGGGGTGCTTTGCTGGTGACACTGTTGGGGATTTATTCAAAATTGAAAGCATGCTGAACCAGCATGGCTACCACAGCATCTTGCAGCGGCATGCTATTCCATCCGGTTTGCATTTAGTTGGACCATCATTTATTTTTCATCAGGACAATGACCCCCAAACACACCTTCAGGCTGTGTAAGGGCTTTTTGACCAAGAAGGAGAGTGATGGGGTGCTACGCCAGATGACCTGGTCTCCACAGTCACCAGACCCGAACCTTGGGGGTGAGCTGGACCAAAGAGTGAAGGCAAAAGGGCCAACAAGTGCTAAGCATCTCTGGGAACTCCTTCAAGATTGTTGGAAGACCATTTCTGGTGACTACCTCTTGAAGCTCACCAAGAGAATGCCAAGAGTGTGCAAAGCAGTCATCAAAGCAAAATGTGGCTACTATGAAGAACCTAGAATATAAGACATATTTTCAGTTGTTTCACACTTTTTTGTTAAGTATATAATTCCACATGTGTTAATTCATAGTTTTGATGCCTTCAGTGTGAATGTACAATATTCATAGTCATGAAAATACAGAAAAATCTTAAAATGAGAAGGTGTGTCCAAACTTTTGGTCTGTACTGTATATGTATACTGTATATGGGTGTGTATATATGTATACTGTATATGGGTGTGTATATATTTATACTGTATGTGTGTGTATATATATGTATACTGTATATGTGTATATATGTATACCGTATATGGGTGTGTATATATTTATACTGTATGTGTGTATATATAGTATATGTATACTGTATGTATGTGTATATATATGTATACTGTATATGGGTGTGTATATATTTATACTGTATATGTGTATATATGTATACTGTATATGTGTGTGTATATACTGTATATGTGTGTATATATATGTATACTGTATATATGTGTGTATATATATGTATACTGTATATGTGTGTGTATATATATGTATACTGTATATGTGTGTGTATATATATGTATGCTGTATGTGTGTATATATATGTATACTGTATATATGTGTATATATATATGTATACTGTATATGGGTGTATATATATGTATACTGTATAAGTGTATATGTATAGTGTATATGTGTATATATGTATTCTTTATATATGTGTATATATATGTTTGCTGTATATGTGTGTATATATATATATGTATACTGTATGTGTGTATATATATGTATACTGTATATGGGTGTGTATATACAGTACAGACCAAAGTTTGGACACACCTTCTCATTTAAAGATTTTTCTTTATTTTCATGACTATGAAAATTGTACATTCACACTGAAGGCATCAAAACTATGAATTAACACATGTGGAATTATATACTTAGCAAAAAAGTGTGAAACAACTGAAAATATGTCTTATATTCTAGGTTCTACAAAGTAGCCACCTTTTGCTTTGATGACTGCTTTGCACACTCTTGGCATTCTTTTGATGAGCTTCAAGAGGTAGTCACCAGAAATGGTTTTCACTTCACAGGTGTGCCCTGTCAGGTTTAATAAGTGGGATTTCTTGCCTTATAAATGGGGTTGGGACCATTAGTTGTGTTGTGCAGAAGTCAGGTGGATACACAGCTGATAGTCCTACTGAATAGACTGTTAGAATTTGTATTATGGCAAGAAAAAAAGCAGCTAAGTAAAGAAAAACGAGTGGCCATCATTACTTTAAGAAATGAAGGTCAGTCAGTCCGAAAAATTGGGAAAACTTTGAAAGTGTCCCCAAGTGCAGTTGCAAAAACCATCAAGCGCTACAAAGAAACTGGCTCACATGAGGACCGCCCCAGGAAAGGAAGACCAAGAGTCACCTCTGCTTCTGAGGATAAGTTTATCCGAGTCACCAGCCTCAGAAATCGCAGGTTAACAGCAGCTCAGATTAGAGACCAGGTCAATGCCACACAGAGTTCTAGCAGAGACACATCTCTACAACAACTGTTAAGAGGAGACTGTGCAGCAGGCCTTCATGGTAAAATAGCTGCTAGGAAACCACTGCTAAGGACAGGCAACAAGCAGAAGAGACTTGTTTGGTCTAAAGAACACAAGGAATGGACATTAGACCAGTGAAAATCTGTGCTTTGGTCTGATGAGTCCAAATTTGAGATCTTTGGTTCTAGCCACCGTGTCTTTGTGCGACGCAGAAAAGGTGAACGGATGGACTCTACATGCCTGGTTCCCACCGTGAAGCATGGAGGAGGAAGTGTGATGGTGTGGGGGTGCTTTGCTGGTGACACTGTTAAGGATTTATTCAAAATTGAAGGCATACTGAACCAGCATGGCTACCACAGCATCTTGCAGCGGCATGCTATTCCATCCGGTTTGCGTTTAGTTGGACCATCATTTATTTTTCAACAGGACAATGACCCCAAACACACCTCCAGGCTGTGTAAGGGCTATTTAACCAAGAGGAAGAGTGATGGGGTGCTACGCCAGATGACCTGGCCTCCACAGTCACCAGACCTGAACCCAATCGAGATGGTTTGGGGTGAGCTGGACCGCAGAGTGAAGGCAAAAGGGCCAACAAGTGCTAAGCATCTCTGGGAACTCCTTCAAGATTGTTGGAAGGCCATTTCCGGTGACTACCTCTTGAAGCTCATCAAGAGAATGCCAAGAGTGTGCAAAGCAGACATCAAAGCTAAAGGTGGCTACTTTGAAGAACATAGAATATAATACATGTTTTTAGTTGTTCACACTTTTGTGTTAAGTATATAATTCCACATGTGGTAATTCATAGTTTTGATGCCTTCAGTGTGAATGTACAATTTTCATAGTCATGAAAATACAGAAAAATCTTTAAACGAGAAGGTGTGTCCAAACTTTTGGTCTGTACTGTATATGTATACTGTATGTGGGTGTGTATATATGTATACTGTATGTGTGTGTATATATATGTATACTGTATAAGTGTATATATATATATATGTATACTGTATAAGTGTATATATATATATATATGTATACTGTATATGTGTATATATATATATGTATACTGTATATGTGTGTATATATATGTATACTGTATAAGTGTATATATATGTATACTGTATATGTGTGTGTATATATATGTATACTGTATATGTGTGTATATATGTATACTGTATATATGTGTATATATATATGTATATGGGTGTGTATATATTTATACTGTATGTGTGTATATATATGTATACTGTATATGTGTGTATATATATATGTATACTGTATATGTGTGTATATATATGTATACTGTATATGTGTGTATATATATATATGTATACTGTATATGTGTGTATATATATGTATACTGTATAAGTGTATATATATATATGTATACTGTATATGTGTGTATATATATATATGTATACTGTATATGTGTGTATATATGTATACTGTATATGTGTGTGTATATATGTATACTGTATATGTGTGTATATATATATATACTGTATATATGTGTATATATATATGTATACTGTATATGTGTGTGTATATGTATACTGTATATGTGTGTGTATATATGTATACTGTATATGTGTGTATATATATATATACTGTATATATGTGTATATATATATGTATACTGTATATGTGTGTGTATATACAGTACAGACCAAAAGTTTGGACACACCTTCTCATTTAAAGATTTTTCTGTATTTTCATGACTATGAAAATTGTACATTCACACTGAAGGCATCAAAACTATGAATTAACACATGTGGAATTATATACTTAACAAAAAAGTGTGAAACAACTGAAAATATGTCTTATATTCTAGGTTCTTCAAAGTAGCCACCTTTTGCTTTGATGACTGCTTTGAACACTCTTGGCATTCCCTTGATGAGCTTCAAGAGGTAGTCACCGGAAATGGTCTTCCAACAATCTTGAAGGAGTTCCCAGAGATGCTTAGCACTTTTTTTCCCTTTTGCCTTCACTCTGCGGTCCAGCTCACCCCAAACCATCTCGATTGGGTTCAGGTCTGGTGACTGTGGAGGCCAGGTCATCTGGCGTAGCACCCCATCACTCTCCACCTTGGTCAAATAGCCTTTACACAGCCTGGAGGTGTGTTTGGGGTCATTGTCCTGTTGAAAAATGAATGATGGTTCAACTAAAAGCAAACCGGATGGAATAGCATGCCGCTGCAAGATGCTGTGGTAGCCATGCTTGTTCAGTATGCCTTCAATTTTGAATAAATCCCCAACAGTGTCACCAGCAAAGCACCCCCACACCATCACACCTCCTCCTCCATGCTTCACGGTGGGAACCAGGCATGTAGAGTCCATCCGATCACCTTTTCTGCGTCGCACAAAGACATGGTGGTTGGAACCAAAGATCTCAAATTTGGACTCATCAGACCAAAGCATAGATTTCCACTGGTCTAATGTCCATTCCTTGCGTTCTTTAGCCCAAACAAGTCTCTTCTGCTTGTTGCCTGTCCTTAGCAGTGGTTTCCTAGCAGCTATTTTACCATGAAGTCCTGTTGCACAAAGTCTCCTCTTAACAGTTGTTGTAGAGATGTGTCTGCTGCTAGAACTCTGTGTGGCATTGACCTGGTCTCTAATCTGAGCTGCTGTTAACCTGCGATTTCTGAGGCTGGTGACTTGGATAAATTTATCCTCAGAAGCAGAGGTGACTCTTGGTCTTCCTTTCCTGGGGCGGTCCTCATGTGAGCCAGTTTCTTTGTAGCGCTTGATGGTTTTTGCAACTGCACTTAGGGACACTTTCAAAGTTTTCCCAATTTTTCGGACTGACTGACCTTCATTTCTTAAAGTAATGATGGCCACTCGTTTTTCTTTACTTAGCTGCTTTTTTCTTGCCATAATACAACTTCTAACAGTCTATTCAGTAGGACTATCAGTTGTGTATCCACCGGACTTCTGCACAACACAACTGATGATCCCAACCCCATTTATAAGGCAAGAAATCCCACTTATGAAAGTTGACAGGGCACACCTGTGAAGTGAAAACCATTTTCGGTGACTACCTCTTGAAGCTCATCAAGAGAATGCCAAGAGTGTGCAAAGCAGTCATCAAAGCAAAAGGTTGCTACTTTGAAGAACCTAGAATATAAGACATATTTTCAGTTGTTTCACACTTTTTTGTTAAGTATATAATTCCACATGTGTTAATTCATAGTTTTGATGCCTTCAGTGTGAATGTACAATTTTCATAGTTATGAAAATACAGAAAAATCTTTAAATGACAAGGTGTGTCCAAACTTTTGGTCTGTACTGTATATGTATACTGTATATGTGTGTGTATATATATGTATACTGTATGTGTATATATATATGTATACTGTATATGTGTGTGTATATATGTATATTGTATATGTGTGTATATATGTATACTGTATATGTGTGTATATATATGTATACTGTATAAGTGTATATATATATGTATACTGTATATGTGTGTATATATATGTATACTGTATATGGGTGTGTATATATTTATACTGTATAAGTGTGTATATATATGTATACTGTATATGTGTGTATATATATGTGACTCGCCCCCTGGGCCGTGGGGCACTCGGATCCGGGCAATAGGGGGAACGATGGGAGTAGTAGTGGCAACCCGGTTCCGTGGCTCAGGGTGGTCAGGCCAGTGGTAGTCCGTTATGTGTTGTTGATAGAGATGAGCGGTGTTCGACTAGAACTGTTCGCCAATCTCAAATTCGAGCTGTTTTGGGCGGTGTTCGAGTTGTTCGACGAACCCGAACGATTTGCAAAAAATTCGGCTGTTCGAGGTTATGTTCGATAACTGTTCGTGCACCAAAAGCGTGTCCTGCATGTCTGGTGCTATTTAGAGCACCAATCATGCAGGGATTGTCTGCCACTCACTGTAATGCCACAGCCATGGTGGTTGTGGCATTACAGTGATTGCCCAAATCGATGGGAACAGTGCCAACAGTGAAACATGAAAAGCCGGCAATTCAGCAGCGGCATACACCGGTACCCGACAATTTAGAACCGAAAGAATAGAGCTTCACACATAGATTAGATAGATATAAACATGTCAGCCACATATATACGAAGTACAGTGAAAGTGCTGCTTACTGTACTTGTCATTTAGTGTAAAGGATTTATCCAAAAATATAATAGTGTTTTCATGCACCGTCTCTTTAAAAAAGCCGGCCGGCAATTCAGCATCTGTACCCGACAATTTAGAATAGAAGGAATAGAGAATCACACATAGATTAGATAGATAGAAACATGTCAGTCACACATATAAGAAGCACAGTGACAGTGTTGCTTACTGTACTTGTCATTTAGTGTAAAGGATTTATCAAAAAAAATAATAGTGTTTTCATGCACCGTCTCTTTAAAAAAGCCGGCCGGCAATTCAGCATCTGTACCCGACAATTTAGAATAGAAGGAATAGAGAATCACACATAGATTAGATAGATAGAAACATGTCAGCCACATATATACGAAGTACAGTGAAAGTGCTGCTTACTGTACTTGTCATTTAGCGTAAAGGATTTATTAAAAATATAATAGTGTTTTCGTGCACCGTCTCTTTAAAAAAGCCGGCCGGCAATTCAGCAGCGGTACCCGACAATTTATAACAGACAGAATAGAGCTTCAAACATAGATTAGATAGATAGAAACATGTCAGTCACATATATATGAAGTACTGTGACAGTGTTGCTTACTGTACTTGTCATTTACTGCAAAGGATTTATTAAAAAAAATAATAGTGTTTTCATGCACCGTCTCTTTAAAAAAGCCGGCCGGCAATTCAGCATCTGTACCCGACAATTTATAACAGACAGAATAGAGCTTCACACATAGATTAGATAGATAGAAACATGTCAGTCACATATATAATAAGTACAGTGACAGTGTTGGTTACTGTACTTGTCATTTAGTATTAAAATAAAGGATTTATTATTAAAAAAAATTGGCGTGGGGTTCCCCGTAATTTTAGTCTCTAGCGGAGGTTAAGCAGACAGCTGGGGCAGATGTTTGAAGCCTGGGAAGGGGGTAATACCCACGGAGCTTCCCAGACTACTAATATCAGCCCCCAGCTGAATACCTAGCCTTTACTAGCTATTAAAATGGGGGACCCCCCAAAAAAATGACGTGGGGTCCCCCCTAATTTAATAGCTAGCAAAGGCTAGGCAGACAGCTGGGGGCTGATATTAATAGCCCAGGAAGGGAACCATGAATATTGGCCCCCTCCCAGGCTAGAAACACCAGCCGTCAGCCGCCCCAGAAATGGCGCATCCATAGGATGCGCCAATTCTGGCACTTAGCCTCGCTCTTCCACGCTGCCCTGGTGCGGTGGCAGGGGGTAATAGGGTTGGGGTTGATGTCAGCTTATAATGCCAGCTGACATCAAGCCCAGGTTAGTAATGGAGAGGCGTCTATAAGACACCCCCATTACTAACCCCATAGTCAAAGTTAAAAGAAAACACAAACACCCAGAATAAAGTCCTTTAATTGAAATAAAGACACATTCCTTTATTGTTCTAAATTAAACCATACTTACCGTCACGCCCATTCCAGCTGAAGCCAACGATCTCCTGCAATAAAAGAAAAATAATAAAGCAACCTCATCCTTACCTTTCCATGGTTCCCAGGACAGCTTCAGCTCTGCTACATCGAGATAACAGGCTGGACCGCAGCAGAACGCTGCCATCCAGCCTGTCATCCCGCAGACACTGAGAAGCGCAGGCATGCTTGCGCTCTGCAGTGTCTGGCTGTGACGGCATAAAGATGAGACGAGTTCATGTCCAATGAACTCAGCGCACCTCAAGCACGTCACTGACAGCGTGGGAGAATTCTCCTGCACTCAGCACTTCAGCGTGAGAATTCTCCCACGCTGTCAGTGACGTGCATGAGGTCAGCTGAGTTCATTGGACATGAATGAGCTCACCTCATGCATGTCACTGACAGCGTGGGAGAATTCTCACGCTGTAGCGCTGAGTGCAGGAGAATTTTCCCACGCTGTCAGTGACGTGCATGAGGTGAGCTGAGATCATTGGACATGAATGAGCTCACCTCATGCACGTCACTGACAGCGTGGGAAAATTCTCCTGCACTCAGCGCTTCAGCGTGAGAATTTTCCCACGCTGTCAGTGACGTGCATGAGGTGAGCTCATTCATGTCCAATGAACTCAGCTGACCTCATGTACGTCACTGACAGCGTGGGAGAATTTTCACGCTGAAGTGCTGAGTGCAGGAGAATTCTCCCACGCTGTCAGTGACGTGCATGAGGTGCGCCGAGTTCATTGGACATGAGCTTGTCTCATCTTTATGCCGTCACAGCGAGACACTGAGGAGCGCAAGCATGCCTGCGCTTCTGAGTGTCCGCGGGATGACAGGCTGGATGGCAGCGTTCTGCTGCGGTCCAGCCTGTCATCTCGATGTAGCAGAGCTGAAGCTGTCGTGGGAACCATGGAAAGGTAAGGATGAGGTTGCTTTATTATTTTACTTTTATTGCAGAAGACATTGGCTTCAGCTGGAATGGGCGTGATGGTAAGTATGGTTTAATTTAGAACAATAAAGAATTGTGTGTTTATTTCAATTAAAGGACTTTATTCTGGGTGTTGTGTTTTTTTAAATACTTTACTAGAAATTCATGGTGGTCATGTCTAATATTGGCGTGACCCCATGAATTTCGGGCTTAGGGCCAGCTGATAATGCCAAGCTGGCCTTAACCCCTTTATTACCCAGTGAGCCACCGCACCAGGGCCCTGGATGAGTTGGGTACAGCGCCAGAAGATGACGCTTCTATGAACGCGCCATTTTCCGGGGCGGCTGCGGACTGCAATATGCAGCGGGTGGGGTCCAGAAAGCTTGGGCCTCCCTGCGCTGCAGATTCCAGCCCCCAGCTGCCTAGTTGTACCTGGCTGGGCACAAAAATAAGGCGAAGCCCCACGCATTTTTTTTTAAATTATTTCATGAAATTCATGGAATAATTAAGAAAAAAAGGGCTTCCCTATATTGTTGTGTCCAACCAGGTACAAATAGGCAGCTGGTGGTTGGGGGCAGCCCGTCCCTGCCTGCTGTACCTGGCTGGACACAAATATAGTGCGAAGCCCCACGTCAATTTTTTTTTAATTATTTCATGAAATAATTTTTTTAAAAAAGGGCTTCCCTATATTGTTGTGTCTGGCCAGGTACAAATAGGCAGCTGGTGGTTGGGGGCAGCCCGTTCCTGCCTGCTGTACCTGACTGGACACAAATATAGGGCGAAGCCCCACGTCAATTTTTTTTAAATTATTTCAGGAAATTCATGAAATAATGAAAAAAAAATTGATGTGGGGCTTCGCCCTATATTTGTGTCCAGTCAGGTACAGCAGGCAGGAACGGGCTGCTCCCAACCACCAGCTGCCTATTTGTACCTGGCCGGACACAACAATATAGGGAAGCCCTTTTTTTCTTAATTATTCCATGAATTTCATGAATTTAAAAAAAAAATACGTGGAGCTTCGCCCTATTTTTGTGTCCAGCCAGGTACAACTAGGCAGCTGGGGGCTGGAATCTGCAGCGCAGGGAGGCCCAAGCTTTCTGGGCCCCACCCGCTGCAAATTGCAGTCCGCAGCCGCCCCGGAAAATGGCGCGTTCATAGAAGCGCCATCTTCTGGCGCTGTACCCAACTCATCCAGGGCCCTGGTGCGGTGGCTCACTGGGTAATAAAGGGGTTAAGGCCAGCTTGGCATTATCAGCTGGCCCTAAGCCCGAAATTCATGGGGTCACGCCAATATTAGACATGACCACCATGAATTTCTAGTAAAGTATTTAAAAAAAACACAAACACCCAGAAAAAAGTCCTTTAATTGAAATAAACACACAATTCTTTATTGTTCTAAATTAAACCATACTTACCACCACGCCCATTCCAGCTGAAGCCAACGATCTCCTGCAATAAAAGTAAAATAATAAAGCAACATCATCCTTACCTTTCCATGGCTCCCACGACAGCTTCAGCTCTGCTACATCGAGATGACAGGCTGGACCGCAGCAGAACGCTGCCATCCAGCCTATCATCCCGCAGACACTGATAAGCGCAGGCATACTTCCACTCCTCAGTGTCTGACTGTGACGGCATCCAGATGAGCCGAGGTCATGTCCAATGAACTCGGCTCACCTCATGCACGTCACTGACAGCGTGGGAAAATTCTCACGCTGAAGCGCTGAGTGCAGGAGAATTTTCCCACGCTGTCAGTGACGTACATGAGGTGAGCCGAGTTCATTGTCGGCTCATCTGGATGCCGTCACAGTCAGACACTGAGGAGCGCAAGCATGCCTGCGCTTCTCAGTGTGTGCGGCATGGCAAGCTGGATGGCAGCGTTCTGCTGCGGTCCAGCCTGTCATCTCGATGTAGCAGAACTGAAGCTGTCGTGGGATCCATGGGAAGGTAAGGATGAGGTTGCTTTATTATTTTTCTTTTATTGCAGGAGATCGTTGGCTTCAGCTGGAATGGGCGTGATGGTAAGTATGGTTTAATTTAGAACAATAAAGAATTGTGTCTTTATTTCAATTAAAGGACTTTATTCTGGGTGTTTGTGTTTTTTTTTTAACTTTGACTATGGGGTTAGTAATGGGGGTGTCTTATAGACGCCTCTCCATTACTAACCTGGGCTTGATGTCAGCTGGCATTATAAGCTGACATCAACCCCAACCCTATTACCCCCTGCCACCGCACCTGGGCAGCGTGGAAGAGCGAGGCTAAGTGCCAGAATTGGCGCATCCTATGGATGCGCCATTTCTGGGACGGCTGAGGGCTGGTGTTTCTAGCCTGGGAGGGGGCCAATATTCATGGCTCCCTTCCTGGGCTATTAATATCAGCCCCCAGCTGTCTGCCTAGCCTTTGCTAGCTATTAAATTAGGGGGGACCCCACGTCATTTTTTGGGGGGGATCCTCCATTTTAATAGCTAGTAAAGGCTAGGTATTCAGCTGGGGGCTGATATTAGTAGCCTGGGAAGCTCCGTGGGTATTACCCCCTTCCCAGGCTTCAAACATCTGCCCCAGCTGTCTGCTTAACCTCCGCTAGAGACTAAAATTACGGGGAACCCCACGCCAATTTTTTTTAATAATAAATCCTTTATTTTAATACTAAATGACAAGTACAGTAACCAACACTGTCACTGTACTTATTATATATGTGACTGACATGTTTCTATCTATCTAATCTATGTGTGAAGCTCTATTCTGTCTGTTATAAATTGTCGGGTACAGATGCTGAATTGCCTGCCGGCTTTTTTAAAGAGACGGTGCATGAAAACACTATTATTTTTTTTAATAAATCCTTTGCAGTAAATGACAAGTACAGTAAGCAACACTGTCACTGTACTTCATATATATGTGACTGACATATTTCTATCTATCTAATCTATGTGTGAAGCTCTATTCTGTCTGTTATAAATTGTCGGGTACCGCTGCTGAATTGCCGGCCGGCTTTTTTAAAGAGACGGTGCACGAAAACACTATTATATTTTTTAATAAATCCTTTACACTAAATGACAAGTACAGTAAGCAACACTGTCACTGTACTTCATATATATGTGACTGACATGTTTCTATCTATCTAATCTATGTGTGAAGCTCTATTCTGTCTGTTATAAATTGTCGGGTACAGATGCTGAATTGCCAGCCGGCTTTTTTAAAGAGACGGTGCATGAAAACACTATTATTTTTTTAAATAAATTCTTTGCAGTAAATGACAAGTACAGTAAGCAACACTGTCACAGTACTTCATATATATGTGACTGACATGTTTCTATCTATCTAATCTATGTGTGAAGCTCTATTCTGTCTGTTATAAATTGTCGGGTACCGCTGCTGAATTGCCGGCCGGCTTTTTTAAAGAGACGGTGCACGAAAACACTATTATATTTTTTAATAAATCCTTTACACTAAATGACAAGTACAGTAAGCAACACTGTCACTGTACTTCATATATATGTGACTGACATGTTTCTATCTATCTAATCTATGTGTGATGCTCTATTCCTTCATTTCTAAATTGTCGGGTACCGGTGTATGCCGCTGCTGAATTGCCGGCCGGCTTTTTTAAAGAAAGCGTCTTCTGAGCAGTTTGTCAGCTTTTGGACACCTTTGAAGGTGTTTTCTATGTGTTCCTATGTGTTTTTGTTTGCCTGCCATTGGTTTTAACGGTGTTCGACGGTGTTCTAAGGTGTTCGACGAACAGTTCGACGAACAGTTCCTCGAACATCCCGGTGTTCGACGAACCGAACCGAACCCGAACACTACGGGGGTGGCTCAACACTAGTTGTTGATTATGTCCGACTACGCCACCCGTGGATTTGCGGTCATTAGGAACCGCCGCTGCAAGGCAGACCGCTGGGGCTGATGATGTATGCAGCTGGGATGGTGTGACTCCCCACGGGAAGAGTGCGGCCCCAGGGCAGTGTAGTGGATGGTGGGCGTGATGGTAGTGAGAGTCCCAGTGCTGATAGTGCTGGAGGAGCAAGGAGCACACAGACAACAGGTTGCAGTCCAGGGTCTTTACTAGAACAGGTAAATTGACCCACAAACAGTCCCAGCTATGAGCGGACCTGGATGTCTGAGAGCAACGGGGAAATTGGCCCTAGTCAGGGTGAGGGTGTAGGCCTACCGTGCTTTCTGCGCTCCTTCTGACTATCTCCTCTTTATAGGATAACAGCCCACGCTTCCGAGCTTTCCGTGTATCCTCGCCTGTTTGGCCTGCGACGTGGGTTCCTTTCTGCTCCCAGCCTTGTACGGCTTTACTGGTCCCTTCGGTTGTGGCAGGGCCTCCAGGCTTCTTAGGCCAAGGAATATACAGTCCCTTGCGGACTGGTTATCTGCTGGAGAATGTGGAATCCTTCCAGCCTCCGACACCAAAGTCTGGTAAAGTAAGTCTTTTATCTGCCAAGACAGGCTGTCTTCGCCTCTTGTCTCTGGCTTGTGGCTCTCCTCCTGCCACACTTCCTCTTAGGTGCAATACAACTTTCTGTCCCTGCTCTGCTCTGGGACAAGTCTCAGTCCTGAGACAGGCCTTCAAGTTCTCTCTAACCCTGCCCCCAGTACCAGCTTTTATAGGGGCAGCCAGCTCCCCCTACTGGCCTGAGACAGGAGGCATTGCATGCTAATGTTCCCCTGACTAGAGAACCTCCCCCTTGCTCTCAGACACAGCTTTAATTACACTTGTGGCATCCAGGCCAGGGTGACACATTCCCCCCTAGTGAAATTTAGTACTCCGGGACTAAACAATAAACAAGGATAATATACATGACTATAAAACATTAATAGACAAACGACGCACAGATTGAGTTCTTAAGGTCACAGTGTGGCCTGTGACCGGGTGTCCATATCACCAATACAACGGGGAGCCTTAACCAGGTGGGGGTTTGTCCTACCCCAAGTCCTTCACAGTCTTAGTTCATTCCTGGGTTAGGCTCCGAACGCAGTCCATACAAGGTCCCGGTTATAAAAAGTCCATAACCATTGAGTCCTTACGGTAGCTGCAAGAAACTGAAACACAGAATTACCAAACATGCATGTAACTTGGCAAACAATTCAACATTTGGCAACAGGGTTATTTACAATTTCAGCGCGCTCTATATTTTCCAGCGAGCGGATATCTGCCCCTTTGTGCTCCTGGTTGATCTACGTAGCTCACTGTCTGGTGGTGGACTGACTTGGCTTTCCCCACTAGCGTTAGGGGCGCAGCTACCAGCTGGGTGTACAGGTAGGGCAGGCAGCTGTCTGCGGGTCCTTTGGCTTACCGCAGGCATGGCAGGCTCACTGTCAGCAGAGGGTTGACTCTCCTGGGCTGCTGGTACAGGCTCTTCTGCCTCTGGAACTGCTTGCTCCTCTTCACCTTCCGGCTCTGGTGTTGGTTGTTGCTGTGCCGGTTGCAGGAAATGCAGGACGGGTAGCACTATAGCATCATTTATTCGAGTCCGGGACTGAGGGAACTCTCCGAGAACGGTGCTGATCATTTCTTCCTTGTCCTCTGCGGGTTCAAGGTCACTGTGATCCTCTTCTGCACTACGGAGTTGCTCGGGGCATCTTTTGAGGTGGTCTCTGGAGACGACACTAGTGGTTTCTCCTCCGTCCTTGGTGATCACGCACACCTTCGGGTTGTCGTGATCAGACTGCAGTACAGTGTAGGGTTCCCTTTCCCACTGGTCGTCCAACTTATGTAGCCTTCTCTTCCGCTTCAGGACCTGCTCACCAGGTTCTAGGGGACCAGCAGGGGCGTGTTGGTTGAAGAGTCTTTCTTGCCTTTCTCTCACCTGGGCCAGGCTCTTCTCCACACTCTCCTGTACCTTCTTGTACTGCAGTTGCCTTTCCGTATCCCAGTCCACATCCGGGGAGGTGTCCTCAGGTGTTAGGACTCCCATCTCCAGGTCTATGGGCAGCTTACCTGGTCTGGCTCGCATCAGGTAAGCCGGGGTGCAGTTTGTAGCATTCACCGGGATATGATTGTATAAGTCTATCAGATCCGCCAGTTTTTCTGGCCACAGGCTGCGTTCCTCCAGGGGCAACGTCTTTAGGAGATCAATGACTATATCGTTCATCTTCTCACACATCCCGTTGGTTTGGGGGTGGTAAGGCGTTGTACGAATCTTCTTACAGCCATAGAGGTTGCAGAATTCCTGGAAGATTTCAGCCTCGAACGCTGGACCCTGGTCTGTCAGGACCTGTTCCGGATACCCGTGTGGGCGGCAGAAATATTGCTGGAAGGCTCTGGCCGCTGTTTGGGCTGTCAAGTCCTTTACCGGGACCACCACTAGAAAACGGGAATAGTGGTCCACGATTGTCAGGGCATAGATGTATCCAGACCGGCTTGGAGCCAATTTGACGTGGTCCAGAGCTACCAGCTCAAGAGGCTGCGTGGTGACGATGGGCCTCAAGGGTGTCTTCTGGCTGGTGCGGTCCTTCCTCCTCAGGTGACAAGGGCCACAGTCTCTGCACCACTTTTCTACAGCTCCTCTCATGCCGACCCAAAAGAATCTTCCTCTTAGCAGGAACTCCAGTTTCTTCCAACCGAAGTGTCCCGCTCTGTCATGGTAAGCCCCCAGGACCATAGCTTCATCCTGCCTTGGGACCACGACTTGCCAGGTCAGCTCGTGCGTCCGGTGGTTGACAATCCTTCTGCACAACTTGCCTTCGTAGAGGAACAGCTTGCTCTTCTCCTTCCACAGCTGCTTGGCTTCCTCTGGAGCATCCGGATCCATGCGGACGTCTTCCTGGGTCAGCAGATCTTTCACCAGGCGGATGGCAGGGTCACTATCTTGGGTCTCGGCCCAGCTGTGGTGAGGTAGGGGATTGATCATCACGGTTGTTAGATCCTCCTCCTTCACGCGGTGGGAGTATTGAGCGGCTCCATACCGGTGAAACGCGGGGAGTTCTACCTCCTCCAGCTCTTCTGGGTCTTCGTCACCTTCAGGTAAGTGAGGCATCCTCGATAGGGCGTCAGCATTGGCATTGGTTTTGGCGGGCCGGTACTTGATCACGAAGTCATAGTTGGAGAGACGGGCCATCCACCGCTGTTCTAGGGCACCCAGTCTTGCATTGTCCAGGTGTGTCAACGGGTTGTTGTCCGTGTACACGGTGAACTTTGCGGAGGCCAGGTAATGCTTGAAGCGTTCCGTCACGGCCCACACCACTGCCAAGAATTCTAGCTTGAAGGAGCTGTAATTCTCCGGTTTCCTCTCGGTGGGCCTCAGCTTCCGGCTGGCGTACGCGATCACCCGTTCTCTGCCCTGTTAGTTTTGGGACAGTACGGCTCCCAGTCCCACATTACTGGCGTCTGTGTGGAGAATGAAAGGCTGGCCATAATCAGGGTAGGCCAGGATCTCATCCCCCGTGAGGGCCATCTTTAGCTGGCGGAAGGACTCCTCTTCAGGTTTATCCCACTTGAAGGGTGGCTTTTGACTTCTGGACTTAGACTGTCCAATCAGGAGGTCCTGCAAAGGAGCTGCCATCTTAGTGAACCCGGGGATGAACCTTCGGTAGTAGCCTACCAACTCGAGAAACTGTCTCACCTCTTTGATGTTTGAGGGGCTTGGCCAGCTCTTAATTGCCGTGACCTTTTCAGGGTCGGGGGCTACTCCTTCTGCACTTACCACGTGCCCTAGGTACTGGACATTTGGTTTCAGCAGGTGACACTTCGATGGTTTCACCTTCAGGCCATAGCCTGCCAGGGCTTCGAACACCTCGGCCAGGTGCTTCAGATGGTCCTCGTAGGTCTTCGAATAGACGATCACATCGTCCAGGTAAAGGAGGACCGTCTCGAAGTTTCGGTGCCCTAGACAGCATTCCATCAGCCGCTGGAAGGTCCCTGGTGCGTTGCAGAGCCCGAAGGGCATACAGTTGAACTCACTCAGTCCCATCGGGGTGGTGAAGGCGGTCTTCTCCTTGTCAGCCTCTGCCACAGGAACCTGCCAGTACCCGCTAGTAAGGTCCAAAGTAGAAAAGAAGTTAGCAGATTTTAGTGCGGCTAAAGACTCCTCTATTCTAGGCAGCGGATATGCGTCTTTGTGGGTGATACGGTTGATTTGTCTATAGTCCACCCACATTCTCATGGTGCCATCTTTCTTTTTCACCAGAACCAAGGGGGCTGCCCAGGGGCTACAGCTATCTCTAATGACCCCAGCTTCCTTCATTTCTCTTAGCATGCCCTTTGCATTCTGATAATGTGCAGGGGGTACAGGTCTGTGTCTTTCTTTTATCGGTGGGTGGCTCCCTGTGGGGATGTGGTGTTCTATCCCTTTTACTCTGCCGAAGTCTAGCGGGTGCTTACTAAAGACTCTCTCGTACTCCTGTACCACACGGTAGACTCCTTGTTTTTGGTGCAGGGGAGTGGAGTCAGCACCCACGTGGAGTTTCTGGCACCAGTCCTCCTTTTGTTTCTGGGAGTCATTACCCTCCGCCTGAGGAGATGGAGGCAAGGGTTCCACAGCCCTGATAGCTTTGTGTTCGACAACAAACAGTTTGGCGAGTGTAGCGTACCTGGGTAAGTGTACCACTCTCTCCCCAATGTTGAGAATGCGAACGGGCACCCTCCCATGACGGACATCAACCACCCCCCGGGCTGTCAAAATGGTGGGCCTGCTGTCTGAGTACACGGGTTCTACCATGGCTTGGTAGTCTCTGCCTCTCAACCCGATTGCAGTCCGACACCAGATCATCATTTCACTTTTGGGAGGCATGGAAATGGGGAATGGGTCACTCATTCTTACGCTACCGATCTCACCACCAGACAGTTCTACCTGCTGCCGTCTCATCAGGGCTTTTATCTCCTTGTTGAGGACTCTCTGTTGGCTGGAACTAGCATTCACCGCCACCTGTTGTAGAATTACAATTACCTCTGAAAGACAATTTTCAATTACGTTAGTACCCACAGTTATTTTAGGGTGACTTTCACGTCGGTCAATGTCCACAATAATTACTACCTGTGCCGGTAGTTCAACTTTACCAATTTTAATGGTCATCTCCTTGAACGCCATCTGCGGCACGGGTAAGCCATTACTGGCGATGATGCTCAAGTTACTGTCTGGATACCGTGTGATATCAGCATCAGTCCAATACTGCTTAAAAAGTACATAAGGGATAGTGGTTACTTGCGACCCAGTATCCAGCAAGGCTCTCATGGGGATACCGTCCAGCACCACGGGTAAAACCGGGCGCCCCCCAACGTACTTATCACGCCAATTATAAGGGCCTGGTGATTTTATGCCTGGGGGTTGGCCCTCTGCCCCAGGTTGGACCCGTTTAAATTACAGTTCCTGGAAATGTGTCCGGGCTGGTTGCATCAACGGCAAATGGGCTGTCCATCCTCTGCGTAGCGGTCTGTGGGCCTCCCTCGGAACGACGGGATCCTCCTCTGTCGACGCCACGGGACATCCTCCGGACTTGAAGCCAGCTCTATGGGTCTTGACGGGTCCACTTGCAACGCCTGGACGGTCCTGGTCAACGCCGCGACGCTCCTGGTCAGCTCCTGGACTTGGTGGTGCAGGTCTTTCAACGGGGCTTGGTTCAGGGCCTGTGCATCAGCCCCCACGGGGTCCATGGAGGAGGGCGCCGCCTCCTGGTGGTAGGTGAGAGCAGGGCGCCGGGGGTTTATAGCGCCACTGGTTGCAGATTCACGGAGCACCCTTATGGCCCTGTCCTTAAATTGGGCAAAGGTCAGGTCGGGGTTCTGAAAGAACATGAGGCGCAGCTGGGCCCTGTGGGCGCTGGACAGCAGATCTTCTATGAACTGTTCTGTTAGCAGCTTATCCGTTTCCTGCACACTGCCAGGGTCAGTTTGTTGAATAGCCCTCAAGGCTTCCTGCAGATTTAGGGCATAGTCTCTGATGCTGTCCTGTGCCCGCTGCTTACATCCATAGAACCTCATTTTAATCTCAGCAGAGGTACGTGTGTCAAAGGTACCCTGCAGCCGGGCCAGAATACCCTTCACAGTCCTTTTCTCCTCAGTGGGCCATGATTTTACCTCCCTTTGGGCTGCGCCAGTTAACTGCCCTGTTAGTATGCTGACCTTCTGTTCCTCTGTCAGGGGGTAGACTTGGAACAAACTGTACAGCCTTTCCTTAAAGTCAGTTAGGGCATGGGGCTCCCTTGAGTACTTGGGCAGCCAGGCCGCTCCAGGGATGTAGGGCAGGGAAAAGGGCATCACCGCTGCTGCAGCCGCGTTGGTGGTAGTGGGTGTAGCGCCGGCGTCCCTGCCCTCTGCTAGGCAGGGACGCTGTTCCCCTCACCTCTCTGCTCCGTGCCCGGCGTCCTCCTCCCGCTCTGCTGGCAGCGCTCGCTCCTTCCCAGCCACTGTGCTTAAGGCACGCGCGCGCTCTCCCTCCCTCTTAAAGGGGCCGCGCGCGCCGTCCTAAGGAGTCCCCGGCCAATGGCCGGAGGACTTCACCATATATAAGGCACCTCCTCCAAAATGGAGGTGCCCAAGCAATGTTGTTGCACTGTTCACTACTCTGCTTCAGCCCTCAGGTCCCGTTGCCAGTTACCTGCCAGATACCTGCCAGATTCCTGCCAGCTTGCTGTCTTATTCCTGCCTGATTATCTGCTACCTGCCTGCTAGTCTGAGGTCCGACGGTCTGCCTTACTACTCCTGTCAGTCTGTCTAAGGACCAGCCTGTCCGCTCACCTGGGAGCGCACTTCAGCCACCTGCCTGCTTGCCTGAGGTCCGACGGTCTGCCTTCCAACTCCTGTCAGTCTGTCTATGGACCAGCTTGCCTGCTCACCTGGGAGCACACATCTGCTACCTGCCTGCTAGCCTACCTGGAGGCTCCGCCGTCACGTGCTGTGACCACCTGCCTGTCCAGTGACTCCTGCCCGCTCACCTGGGAGCGCTCATCTGCTGCTTGTCTGTTAGCCTACCTGGAGGCTCTGCCGTCACGTGCTGTGACCACCCGCCTGTCCAGAGACTTCTGCCCGCTCACCTGGGAGCGCTCATCTGCCGCCTGTCTGTTGGTCTTCCTGGAGGCTCCGCCGTCACATGCTGTGACCACCCGTTCATCCAGAGACTCTCGCCTGCTCACCTGGGAGCTCACGTCTATCATCAGCCGCCACAGGTCGTACCAACCCTTTACCCAGAGACTGCCCCGGTCACTTGCCGTGACCATCTGCCCGTTCATCCAGAGACTGCCCCGGTCACTTGCCGTGACCATCTGCCCGTTCATTCAGAGACTGCCCCGGTCACTTGCCGTGACCATCTGCCCGTTCATTCAGAGACTGCCCCGGTCACTTGCCGTGACCATCTGCCCGTTCATCCAGAGACTGCCCCGGTCACTTGCCGTGACCTCCAGCCCGTTCACTCAGAGACTGTCCCGGTCACCTGCTGTTAGAACCTTGCTGTTAGGTTTTTTTTCCTTTGCTGGTCACATGACCTTGTTGGCCTATTTAATCCTGCTCCGCCCTTCTGGCTTTGCTGGACTTCATTGTATATCTACTTTCTAGCTAGCCTGTGCTCTGTATCTATCTCTGTTAGTTTGCTTGGTCTACGGACCTCTATGTTCTATCTATTTTGTTTGTTCGTCTGTCTGATACTATTTCTGTTAGGAGGTGTCCCATATTCCTCCCAGTCCTTAGTACTTGTAGGGATTCCCTCCTCACATCTATAGGTCTCCGTACAGACTAGATTAGGACTTTAGCAGGTCTGATCGCAGGATCAGGTTCCCTGTTACATCGTAGGGATTCAGCTGAGTCTTATAGTAGGGACAGATCTCCTCTCTTTCCTTAGCTTTGGTAGCAGAACATAACAGTAAGTCCAGCCTGCAAATTCTCTAAGGAAAGATTTTTTTTTTTTTTTTTTTTTTTTTGTTCCATCATGGTGTCGGTTCAGGATTTGGCTAAACACCTGCAGGGACTCTCTCTGGAAGTGGCCGAGCTCCGTCAGCACGTGAGTAACTGTCCTGGAGCATATTTCTTGGAGCCTAAGGTATGTTTGCTGGATTTATTTTTTGGTGAACATCGAGAATTTTTTTCATTTAAAAATGCTTGCTTATTGTATTTTCGTTTGAGACCCAAGTCCTCTGGGGATGAATCCCAGCGCGTAGGGTTCATAATGTCACTTTTGCGCAAAGAGCCTCAGGAGTGGGCCTTTTCTTTGCAACCTAGTGATACATGCTTCAGATCAGTGGATAGTTTTTTTTCTGCTTTAGGACTATTATATGATGATCCTGACCGTGTGGCATCAGCTGAGACTGAGTTGAGACGTTTAAAACAAGGATCAGGTAATGTCGAAAAATATTGTACTCATTTTCGTCGTTGGTCCACTCAAACAGGGTGGAACGATTCTGCTCTGAAAAGTCTATTTCTTGCTGGGCTCAGTGAAAGGGTTAAAGACCTGCTAATTGCTTATCCTACACCTGAGGATTTGCAACAGGCTATGCAATTAGCTATACGGGTGGATAGAAGACTGCGTGCTAGGGTTAATGAGAGCAAATCCTCTGCTATGTCAGTTTCTGGTTATGATAATGTGTGTACTAACAGTGGTGAACCGATGGAGATTGGATCGGTGGCACCTCGCTCTCAAGAAAAAGACCGTCGTTTTTCAGAAGGCTTGTGTTTCTATTGCGGAAAATCTGGTCATTTGATTAAAGGCTGTGAGCTTCGTATGAAGAAAGGAAAAAAAAATGGTCAGTCACGCCCGTATTGCCTGTTTAAATTCCAAGGGTATATTTTTAGCTGCTTCCACAATTGCTCAGGAAAAATTAATGGAATTTCGGGTGTTTGTTGATTGCGGGTCTACACTGAATGTAATTGATGGGGGATTCGTGGAAAAACTCAATTTAAAACCTGAACCTTTATCATCCCCCATTGCTGTGGTTTCTGTGGATGGCTCCCCTTTGAAGAATATTACTCTTAAGGTCAGTGAATTTCCTCTCACTATTAATGGTGTTCACCATGAGAAATTGGATTTGGTAGTGTTGAATAACTTGCCTTCTCCAGTAATATTGGGATTGCCCTGGTTAAAATTTCACAATCCTGTACTGGATTGGTCTACCAGTGAAATTAAATCCTGGAGCCATAAATGTTATGACAAGTGTTGTAACGGGCGTATTGCAGCTTTGGATAGGGGAGAATTGCCTGTTCCTATTCAGGATTTTTGGAGAGTTTTTTCTGAGAAGGAATCGCAGGTTTTGCCTCCCCATAGAGACTATGATTGTTCTATTGAATTTGTCCCTGGAGCGACTCTTCCTAAAAGTCGTTTATTTAACCTTACCATTCCTGAGAGGAAGGCTTTGGAGGAATACATACAGACAAGTTTGGCCGCCGGTCACATTAGGCCCTCTAAGTCTCCTGTGGCGGTTGGATTTTTTTTTGTAAAAAAAAAGGACGGCGGTTTACGTCCTTGTCTGGATTTTCGTGAGATTAACAAAATTACGGTACGCAATCCTTACCCACTGCCATTGATTCCTGATCTGTTTAACCAGTTATTGGGGGCCAAGTGGTTCTCTAAAATTGACCTTAAGGGGGCATACAATCTGTTGCGCATGAAGGAGGGTGATGAATGGAAGACTGCTTTTAACACTCCTGTGGGTCATTTTGAGAATCTGGTTATGCCTTTTGGTCTTACTAATGCTCCTGCATTTTTTCAGAATCTGATTAATGACATCCTTAGACCTTTGATCGGTAAAAATGTGGTTGTGTATTTGGATGACATTTTGATTTATTCGCCAGATCTGGAGTCTCATTGGCGGAGCGTGCGTGAGGTATTACAGTTATTAATGGACAATTCGCTTTTTGCTAAGCTGGAGAAATGTGAGTTCGCTGTACAGAGAATTAGTTTTTTGGGCTACATTATCTCCAGCAAAGGTTTTGAGATGGATCCGGTTAAGGTTCAGGCTGTGCAGGAATGGCCTAGGCCTATTGGTTTGAAATCGATACAGAGGTTTTTGGGTTTCGCCAATTACTACAGAAAATTCATAAAAAATTTTTCTAGTATTGTCAAACCTCTGACTGATCTCACCAGGAAAGGTGCTGATGCGGTTCAGTGGTCTTCTGAGGCCATTGAAGCTTTTGTGTATCTCAAGGAGAGGTTCACCTCTGCTCCCATCCTTATGCAGCCTGATGTTACTAGGCCGTTTTTGGTTGAGGTTGATGCTTCCTCTGTGGGGGTTGGCGCAGTATTGTCTCAGGATAACGGGGATGGATTACATCCCTGTGCCTTTTTTTCAAAAAATTTTTCGGAGACTGAACTAAATTACGATATTGGTAATCGGGAATTATTGGCTATTAAACTCGCATTTGAACACTGGCGCCACTTCTTGGAAGGTGCGGAATTTCCCGTTCAGGTTCTTACGGATCATAAAAATCTGATATATCTTGATGCTGCCAAGCGCCTGAATGCCCGTCAGGCTAGGTGGGCACTGTTTTTCTCGCGGTTTAATTTCTCCGTTACTTACATCCCTGGTACTAAGAATGTTAAGGCGGATGCCTTGTCTCGCAGTTTTTCTCCCATAGTCGGTGCTGAGAAAGAGGAAAACATTTTACAAGAAGGTGTTGTGATAGCTGCTTTAGACTCCGTTTTGGAAGATGAGATTCTTAAAGCTCAGGAGAATGCCCCATCTAACACTCCTCATGGGAGGTTGTTTGTGCCTGGGACCTTTAGGAGAGATTTGTTTGTTGAGTGTCACGAATCTCGGTTGGCAGGTCATCCCGGAATCTCTGAGACCAAGAGACTGGTGGGTCGCAGTTTTTGGTGGCCTGGATGGCAGAAGGAAGTCATTAAGTGGGTGCGCCAATGTACTATATGTGCTAGATCTAAGTCCTCACATACTCCTGCTGCGGGGTTGCTTTGTCCTTTCGAGGTCCCCAGTGCTCCTTGGACACATTTGGCTATGGACTTTATAACTGACCTTCCCTCCTCTGAGGGTTTTACTGTCATCTGGGTGGTCGTGGACCGTTTTAGCAAGATGTGTCACTTGGTTCCCTTCGTCAAACTGCCCTGCGCTAAAACTCTCGCTAAGGCCTTTGTCAAGGAAATTGTCAGACTTCATGGCGTTCCTACTGACATTGTTTCTGATAGGGGTCCTCAGTTCGTGGCTCGTTTTTGGCGTGCCTTTTGTGACAGGTTGGGAATTCATTTGTCGTTTTCGTCCGGATATCATCCTGAATCTAATGGCCAGACAGAAAGGAAAAACCAGGATGTTGAGCAGTTCTTGCGTTGTTTTGTGGCAGACAATCAAGAGGGGTGGTCTGAGTTTCTGCCACTTGCCGAATTTGCTCTGAACAATCATACATCTTCTTCTGCTGGTTGTTCGCCTTTTTTTTGTTGTTCTGGGAGACATCCGTCGTTTGGGTCGTTCTCCAAGTTGGGATCTGCCGTGCCTGAGGAGGAGAATTTTTCCGGTAATTTGGAAAGAGTTTGGACGGATGTGCGTGGTAATCTTCAGGAGGCCAACAGAAAATCTAAAGACTACTTTGATAGGAAACGACAGGAGGTTTTGTTCGCTGTTGGTGACATGGTTTGGTTGTCCTCTAGGAATCTGCGGTTGAGGATTCCTTCTAAGAAATTGGGTCTCAAGTTTGTAGGGCCCTTTAAGGTGCTTCAGGTTGTCAACCAATCTGCTGTTAGGTTGGAGGTTCCTACCTCCTGGAGAATTAATCCGGTCTTTCATGTCTCTCTGTTAAAAAAAGCTGTTGTGTCGGATGGTGACGCCTCTGCCTCTGTTCCTCCGGTGGTGGAGGACGGGGAATATGAAATTTCTCGCATCCTTGACTCTAGACGGTATAGAGGTAGTTTGCAGTATCTTGTGGCCTGGAAAGGTTTCGGACCCGAGGATAACTCTTGGGTGAGGTCAGATGATGTTTCCGCGTCCAGACTTATCAGAGCGTTTCACAGGAGATTTCCTGATAAGCCTGGTCCTAGGGGATCCGGAGGATCCTCTTAGAAGGGGGGGTACTGTTAGAACCTTGCTGTTAGGTTTTTTTTCCTTTGCTGGTCACATGACCTTGTTGGCCTATTTAATCCTGCTCCGCCCTTCTGGCTTTGCTGGACTTCATTGTATATCTACTTTCTAGCTAGCCTGTGCTCTGTATCTATCTCTGTTAGTTTGCTTGGTCTACGGACCTCTATGTTCTATCTATTTTGTTTGTTCGTCTGTCTGCTACTATTTCTGTTAGGAGGTGTCCCATATTCCTCCCAGTCCTTAGTACTTGTAGGGATTCCCTCCTCACATCTATAGGTCTCCGTACAGACTAGATTAGGACTTTAGCAGGTCTGATCGCAGGATCAGGTTCCCTGTTACATCGTAGGGATTCAGCTGAGTCTTATAGTAGGGACAGATCTCCTCTCTTTCCTTAGCTTTGGTAGCAGAACATAACACCTGCTGTGACTTCCTGCCCGTCTTCCCTGGTCGCCACCCGCTCCCTTACAAGGACCGCCCCCTTGTATAGTAGCTCAGAGGTTCCGCCTCCCAGACCCGCTACAGTTTGCTCGGGCCATGGAACCCGGTGGCACCCAAGCTCCCTCGCTCTCGGACCTGTGTCATGAACTGTCCCGTCAAAGGTCCCAACAGGAGTCCATCCTGGGTCACCTGCGGAATGTCAATACTCGCCTGGACACTCTGACTGCTCCACCAGCAACCTCCGCCAGTGCCATGTCTCGCAATCCGGCAGCTCCGCTGCCCACTAATACCATGGTATCCTACCCCGGACCCCGGCTTTCTGCACCTCCTCGCTTCGGAGGCGACTCCACCCAGGCTTGGGGCTTCATAAATCAGTGCACCCTGCACTTTGAACTATTGTCCCACCAGTTTAACTCCGACCGAGCCAAAATTGCATTCATCATGTCCCATCTCACCGGGGAGGCCCTGGCCTGGCTAAATCCTCTATGGAAGAGAGGAGACCCCCTGGTGTCCAACTTGCCTGCTTTTCTCACGGCTTTCCGGAAAGTCTTCGACGAACCCGGACGGAAGACCTCATCCGCATCATCACTGCTACGCCTCCGTCAGGGAAGTCTCACCGTGGGCCAATATGCCATACGGTTCCGTACCCTTGCCTCGGAGCTGGCCTGGGATAACGACGCTCTGGTATCCGTCTTCTGGGAGGGTCTGTCCGGCCGTATTAAAGATGAACTTGCCGGTCGGGACATCCCTACCACTCTCGATGATCTAATAACTCTTGCCACCCGGATTGACCTACGGTTCCAGGAGCGTGCCAAAGAGGTCACCCGTGAAAGGAGGTTACCACGTCTAGCTCCTACTTTTCAGAAACCCGTCACTCCCTCCGTCTCTACCCAGGTACACTCTCCTGAGCCTATGCAGGTCGACCAGACCAAGATGGTCAAAACCCGTCAGGACTTACGCCGTGCCGAGGGGAGCTGCTTCTACTGTGGCAGTAAGGAGCACCGGATCCGTACCTGCCCGGAGAGGTCGGGAAACGCCTGTGTCTAGGTTCGCTCACAGAGGTCAACCTAGACAAGAATAAATCCTCTCCATCTCTGTTGTTGTCAGTTTCAATCGTCTGCGGGGAGAACCGTTATTTCGAACTAGCCCAACTTGACTCTGGAGCAGCCGGGAATCTTATTTCACAGTCCCTGGTAGAGAAATACCGCATCCCCACCAAACCTCTGGCTGTACCCTTGTCTTTTGCTGCCGTGGATGGGGGTCTCTTACCACGCCCCATCCAACTCATCACCGAATCCATTACTCTGCAGGTGGGAATGCTGCATTCTGAGAGTATCTCCTTTCATGTTCTGCCTGGACTCTCCCACGCCCTCTTGCTAGGCCTACCTTGGCTCCAGAGACATGCACCCGTGCTTGACTGGCAGACCGGAGAAGTCCTTCGCTGGGGACAGGTCTGCCATAAGACCTGTCTGGTTCCCGTCCATCCCGTCCGTCCTTCTCCTACCCCAGCTAATCTACCTGGACTTCCGATTCCTTATTGGTCTTATGCTGATGTCTTTAATAAAATGGAAGCAGAGACACTACCCCCTCATAGACCATACGACTGCCCTATCGACCTGTTACCTGGTACTACTCCTCCCCGTGGGCGTATTTATCCATTATCCGCTGCTGAGACCCGGTCGATGTCCGAATATATTGAGGAGAATCTGGCCAGGGGATTCATCCGGAAATCTACCTCCCCGGCGGGAGCAGGCTTCTTTTTCGTCAAAAAGAAGGACGGCTCTCTCCGTCCCTGTATAGACTATAGAGGCCTTAACCAGATCACGGTGAAGAATAAGTACCCCCTTCCGCTCATTCCGGAGTTATTTGATCGTCTGAGGGGGGCTAGAATCTTCACCAAACTGGACCTCCGTGGGGCGTACAACCTGGTTCGTATCCGTCAGGGGGATGAATGGAAGACGGCATTCAACACCCGGGACGGCCACTATGAATATCTGGTAATGCCCTTTGGTCTCTGTAACACTCCTGCCGTCTTTCAAGAGTTGGTCAATGACATCTTCCGGGACCTTCTCTACTCCTGCGTAGTGGTGTACCTGGACGACATCTTGGTCTTCTCTCCGGATCTCCAGACTCACCGGAGGGACGTTCGTCAGGTCCTGCTCAGGCTCAGTTAGAATCACCTCTTCGCTAAATACGAGAAGTGCCTCTTTGAGCAGACCTCGCTTCCGTTTTTGGGCTACATTATTTCTCAGACCGGCCTACGAATGGATCCAGAGAAGCTGTCTGCCATCGAGAAATGGCCTCGACCGGAGGGGTTGAAGGCCATTCAGCGATTCCTGGGCTTCGCTAACTACTACCGCCTCTTCATACCACACTTCTCTTCCCGGACTGCCCCAATTTCCGCGCTCACCCGTAAGGGTACTAATCCCAAAGAGTGGCCGCCCGAAGCAGAGGAGGCCTTTCTTTCCCTAAAACAGGCCTTCTCTTCCGCCCCGGTGCTGCATCGCCCGGACGGCAACAAGCAGTTCTTCCTGGAAGTTGACGCCTCCTCCTCTGGAGCCGGAGCGGTACTTACTCAAAAATCATCTTCCGGGAGAATGGTAACTTGTGGCTTCTTCTCCAAACTCTTCTCCTCCTCTGAGCGCAACTATTCCTTAGGAGACCGAGAGTTATTGGCCATCAAGCTGGCGTTGGAGGAGTGGCGTTACCTACTCGAGGGGGCTCTTCACCCGGTAATAATTTACACTGACCACAAGAACTTGGCTTACCTCCAGCATGCCCAGAGACTTAACCCGCGCCAAGCCCGGTGGTCCTTGTTTTTTGCTCGCTTGATTTTGTTCTTCATTTTCGCCCGGCTGACAAAAACGTCAAAGCAGACGCCTTGTCCCGATCCTTTCTGGTGTCCGATCTCGAGGAAGAACCTAAACATATCATCGATCCCACCAGAGTAATGCAGGTGGCTCCCGTGAGTCTAAATCGTCTCCCTCCCGGTAAGACGTTTGTTTCAGTACCTGATCGGAAGAAGATCCTACACTGGGGCCATTCGTCTAAACTAGCTGGCCACGCCGGTCAGAAAAAGACCCTCCAGCTTATTGCCCGGCACTACTGGTGGCCTACCCTGCACAAGGACGTAATAGACTTTGTTTCTGCCTGTGTGTCCTGCGCCCGCAACAAAGTCCCGAGACACCTGCCAGCCGGTCGCCTCCTTCCGCTTCCTGTGCCTGCTGCCCCCTGGCAGCATATTGCTATGGACTTCATAACTGATCTCCCCGTCTCCGCCGGTTGTACGGTCATTTGGGTGGTCGCTGATCGCTTTTCCAAGATGGCTCACTTTATTCCCCTGCCAGCCCTCCCGTCTGCACCCGAGCTGGCTAAAGACTTTATCCGCCACATCTTCCGTCTTCATGGCCTGCCCCTCCACATCGTGTCGGATCATGGGGTACAGTTCACCTCACGTTTCTGGAGAGCCACTTGTAAACTGCTAGATGCACCCTGGACTTCTCTTCCGCTTACCACCCACAGTCCAATGGTCAAGTGGAGCGGATCAATCAGAACCTGACCAGTTACCTCCGGCACTTCGTTAATGCCCATCATTCAGACTGGGTGGATCTCCTACCATGGGCCGAGTTCTCTTATAACAATCACGAGAGCGAATCCTCCTCCAAATTCCCGTTTTTTGTAGTCTTCGGTCAGCATCCTCGGATTCCTTTTCCTGTCTCCACCTCTGTGGACAACCCGGCTGCGGAATCTCTCGTTAGCAAATTTTCCTCCATTTGGGAGAGTACTCGATCCGCACTCCTTCAGTCGTCCGAACGGATGAAAAGACACGCTGACAAAAAACGCCTGGATCCTCCACAATTTCGTCCTGGAGATAAAGTCTGGCTCTCATCTAAATATGTCCGACTCAAGATACCTTCTTACAAGTTAGGGCCTCGGTTCATCGGTCCTCTGGAGGTCATCAGTCAGATCAACCCGGTGGCCTATAAATTGAAACTCCCGGCCAACTTACGGATCCCTAACTCCTTCCATGTATCTCTCCTCAAACCTGTGGTACTTAACTCTTTTTCCAAGTCTACAGGTACGCCTCCTGCTCCGGTTTCTGCTGAGGACGAGTTTGAGGTAGAGAACATTCTTGCCACCAAAAGGGTAAGAGGAAAGACCTTTTTTCTAGTAGATTGGAAGGGGTTTGGTCCTGAGGAGAGAACGTGGGAGCCCCGGGAGAACATCCATGCCCCTCTCATCCTAGCTAAATTTCTGTCTGGCCTAAAAAAGGGGGGGCCTAAAGGGGGGGGTACTGTAGCGCCGGCGTCCCTGCCCTCTGCTAGGCAGGGACGCTGTTCCCCTCACCTCTCTGCTCCGTGCCCGGCGTCCTCCTCCCGCTCTGCTGGCAGTGCGCGCTCCTTCCCGGCCACTGTGCTTAGGGCACGCGCGCGCGCTCTCCCTCCCTCTTAAAGGGGCCGCGCGCGCCGTCCTAAGGAGTCCCCGGCCAATGGCCGGAGGACTTCACCATATATAAGGCACCTCCTCCAAAATGGAGGTGCCCGAGCAATGTTGTTGCACTGTTCACTACTCTGCTTCAGCCCTCAGGTCCCGTTGCCAGTTACCTGCCAGATACCTGCCAGATTCCTGCCAGCTTGCTGTCTTATTCCTGCCTGATTATCTGCTACCTGCCTGCTAGTCTGAGGTCCGACGGTCTGCCTTACTACTCCTGTCAGTCTGTCTAAGGACCAGCCTGTCCGCTCACCTGGGAGCGCACTTCAGCCACCTGCCTGCTTGCCTGAGGTCCGACGGTCTGCCTTCCAACTCCTGTCAGTCTGTCTATGGACCAGCTTGCCTGCTCACCTGGGAGCACACATCTGCTACCTGCCTGCTAGCCTACCTGGAGGCTCCGCCGTCACGTGCTGTGACCACCTGCCTGTCCAGTGACTCCTGCCCGCTCACCTGGGAGCGCTCATCTGCTGCTTGTCTGTTAGCCTACCTGGAGGCTCTGCCGTCACGTGCTGTGACCACCCGCCTGTCCAGAGACTTCTGCCCGCTCACCTGGGAGCGCTCATCTGCCGCCTGTCTGTTGGTCTTCCTGGAGGCTCCGCCGTCACATGCTGTGACCACCCGTTCATCCAGAGACTCTCGCCTTCTCACCTGGGAGCTCACGTCTATCATCAGCCGCCACAGGTCGTACCAACCCTTTACCCAGAGACTGCCCCGGTCACTTGCCGTGACCATCTGCCCGTTCATCCAGAGACTGCCCCGGTCACTTGCCGTGACCATCTGCCCTTCATTCAGAGACTGCCCCGGTCACTTGCCGTGACCATCTGCCCGTTCATTCAGAGACTGCCCCGGTCACTTGCCGTGACCATCTGCCCGTTCATCCAGAGACTGCCCCGGTCACTTGCCGTGACCTCCAGCCCGTTCACTCAGAGACTGTCCTGGTCACCTGCTGTGACTTCCTGCCCGTCTTCCCTGGTCGCCACCCGCTCCCTTACAAGGACCGCCCCCTTGTATAGTAGCTCAGAGGTTCCGCCTCCCAGACCCGTTACAGTGGGCGCCTCTGTGTCCGACATCTTCCTCCCCCCTAGTTAAGCGTGGCCTACCTTCCGACGATCCTCTTCTGTAGGCCGCGGCTCCGCTGCTGCTGCTATGGACGAGGACCTGGCGTCGCGTCCTGATGACGTGAGCGTCGCTCTCTCTCCCTTCCAGGACCTTGCGCAGCGTCGGTGCGTGGGGCGGAGCTTCGGATCTCGCGCGGTTTTGACGTCCACGCCCCTCTTCTTCCCGCGCGGCGTCCTGAAGATGGCGTCCGATGGCGGGAAACAGCTGCGGATGGCGGGAAGACGGCAGAAGACGGCGGGAAACGGTCCAAGATGGCGTCTGATGGCGGGAATCGGCTCCGGATGGCGGGAAACCTCTTTTCAGGTGCGTGTACAGTCTCTTTCAGGCACGCAATACCCGTTTGTGGCGGGTTGGTTGCAATCCTGCCGACTACGCCAAAGCTGACTCGCCCCCTGGGCCGTGGGGCACTCGGATCCGGGCAATAGGGGGAACGATGGGAGTAGTAGTGGCAACCCGGTTCCGTGGCTCAGGGTGGTCAGGCCAGTGGTAGTCCGTTATGTGTTGTTGATTATGTCCGACTACGCCACCCGTGGATTTGCGGTCATGAGGAACCGCCGCTGCAAGGCAGACCGCTGGGGCTGATGATGTATGCAGCTGGGATGGTGTGACTCCCCACGGGAAGAGTGCGGCCCCAGGGCAGTGTAGTGGATGGTGGGCGTGATGGTAGTGAGAGTCCCAGTGCTGATAGTGCTGGAGGAGCAAGGAGCACACAGACAACAGGTTGCAGTCCAGGGTCTTTACTAGAACAGGTAAATTGACCCACAAACAGTCCCAGCTATGAGCGGACCTGGATGTCTGAGAGCAACGGGGAAATTGGCCCTAGTCAGGGTGAGGGTGTAGGCCTACCGTGCTTTCTGCGCTCCTTCTGACTATCTCCTCTTTATAGGATAACAGCCCACGCTTCCGAGCTTTCCGTGTATCCTCGCCTGTTTGGCCTGCGACGTGGGTTCCTTTCTGCTCCCAGCCTTGTACGGCTTTACTGGTCCCTTCGGTTGTGGCAGGGCCTCCAGGCTTCTTAGGCCAAGGAATGTACAGTTCCTTGCGGACTGGTTATCTGCTGGAGAATATGGAATCCTCCCAGCCTCAGACACCAAAGTCTGGTAAAGTAAGTCTTTTATCTGCCAAGACAGGCTCTCTTCGCCTCTTGTCTCTGGCTTGTGGCTCTCCTCCTGCCACACTTCCTCTTAGGTGCAATACAACTTTCTGTCCCTGCTCTGCTCTGGGACAAGTCTCAGTCCTGAGACAGGCCTTCAAGTTCTCTCTAACCCTGCCCTCAGTACCAGCTTTTATAGGGGCAGCCAGCTCCCCCTACTGGCCTGAGACAGGAGGCATTGCATGCTAATGTTCCCCTGACTAGAGAACCTCCCCCTTGCTCTCAGACACAGCTTTAATTACACTTGTGGCATCCAGGCCAGGGTGACACATATGTATACTGTATATGTGTGTATATATATGTATACTGTATATATGTGTATATATCTGTATATGGGTGTGTATATATTTATACTGTATGTGTGTATATATATATATATATACTGTATATGTGTGTATATATGTATACTGTATATATGTGTATATATATGTGTATGGGTGTGTATATATTTATACTGTATATGTGTATATATATGTATACTGTATATGTTTGTGTATATATATATGTATACTGTATATGTGTGTGTATATATATGTATACTGTATATATGTGTATATATATATGTATACTGTATATGTGTGTGTATATATGTATACTGTATATGTGTGTGTATATACAGTACAGACCAAAAGTTTGGACACACCTTCTCATTTAAAGATTTTTCTGTATTTTCATGACTTTGAAAATTGCACATTCACACTGAAGGCATCAAAACTGTGAGTTAACACATGTGGAATTATATACTTAACAAAAAATGTGAAACAACTGAAAATATGTCTTATATTCTAGGTTCTTCAAAGTAGCCACCTTTTGCTTTGATGACTGCTTTGCACACTCTTGTCATTCTCTTGATGAGCTTCAAGAGTTAGTCACTGGAAATGGTCTTCCAACAATCTTGAAGGAGTTCCCAGAGATGCTTAGCACTTGTTGGCCCTTTTGACTTCACTCTGCGGTCCAGCTCACCCCAAACCATCTCGATTGGTTTCAGGTCTGGTGACTGTGGAGGCCAGGTCATCTGGCGTAGCACCCCATCACTCTCCTTCTTGGTCAAATAGCCCTTACACAGCCTGGAGGTGTGCTTGGAGTCATTGTCCTGTTGAAAAATAAATGATGGTCCAACTAAACGCAAACCGGATGGAATAGCATGCCAATGCAAGATGCTGTGGTAGCCATGCTGGTTCAGTATGCCTTCAATTTTGAATAAATCCCCAAAAGTGTAACCAGCAAAGCACCCCCACACCATCATACCTCCTCCTCCATGCTTCACAGTGGGAACCAGGCATGTAGAGTCCATCCGTTCACCTTTTCTGCATCGCACAAAGACACGGTGATTGGAACCAAAGATCTCAAATTTGGACTCATCAGACCAAAGCACAGATTTCCACTGGTCTAATGTCCATTCCTTGTGTTCTTTAGCCCAAACAAGTCTCTTCTGCTTGTTGCCTGTCCTTAGCAGTGGTTTCCTAGCAGCTATTTTACCATGAAGGCCTGCTGCACAAAGTCTCCTCTTAACAGTTGTTGAAGAGATGTGTCTGCTGCTAGAACCTTGTGTGGCATTGACCTGGTCTCTAATCAGAGCTGCTGTTAACCTGCGATTTCTGAGGCTGGTGACTTGGATAAACTTATCCTCAGAAGCAGAGGTGACTCTTGTTCTTCCTTTCCTGGGGCGGTCCTCATGTGAGCCAGTTTCTTTGTAGCGCTTGATGGTTTTTGCAACTGCACTTGGGGACACTTTCAAAGTTTGCTCAATTTTTGCACTGACTGACCTTCATTTCTGAAAGTAATGATGGCCACTCGTTTTTCTTTACTTAGCTGCTTTTTTCTTGCCATAATACAAATTCTAACAGTCTATTCAGCAGGACTATCAGCTGTGTATCCACCTGACTTCTGCACAACACAACTGATGGTCCCAACCCCATTTATAAGGTAAGAAATCCAACTTATTAAACCTGACAGGGCACACCTGTGAAGTGAAAAACATTTCCGGTGACTACCTCTTGAAGCTCATCAAGAGAATGCCAAGAGTGTGCAAAGCAGTCATCAAAGCAAAAGGTGGCTACTTTGAAAAACCTAGAATATAAGATATATTTTCAGTTGTTTCACACTTTTTTGTAAAGTATATAATTCCACATGTGTTAATTCATAGTTTTGATGTCTTCAGTGTGAATGTACAATTTTCATAGTCATGAAAATACAGAAAAATCTTTAAATGAGAAGGTGTGTCCAAACTTTTGGTCTGTACTGTATGTATACTGCATATGGGTGTGTATATATTTATACTGTATGTGTGTATATATATGTATACTGTATGTGTGTGTATATATATGTATACTGTATATGTGTGTGTGTATATATATGTATACTGTATATGGGTGTGTATATATTTATACTGTATGTGTGTATATATATGTATACTGTATGTGTGTGTATATATGTATACTGTATATGTGTGTGTATATATATGTATACTGTATATGGGTGTGTATATATTTATACTGTATGTGTGTATATATATGTATACTGTATGTGTGTGTATATATGTATACTGTATATGTGTGTGTATATATATGTATACTGTATATGGGTGTGTATATATATATGTATACTGTATGTGTGTATATATATGTATACTGTATATGTGTGTGTATATATGTATACTGTATATGGGTGTGTATATATTTATACTGTGTGTGTGTGTATATATGTATACTGTATATGTGTGTATATGTATACTGTATATGTGTGTATATATATGTATACTGTATATATGTGTATATATATGTATATATACTGTATATGTGTGTATATATATATGTATACTGTATATGTGTGTGTATATATATATGTATACTGTATATGTGTGTATATATATATGTATACTGTATGTGAGTATATATATGTATACTGTATATATGTGTATATATATGTATACTGTATATATGTGTATATATATGTATGTATACTGTATATGTGTGTATATATATGTATACTGTATATGTGTGTGTATATATATGTATACTGTGTGTATATATATATATGTATATGGGTGTGTATATATTTATACTGTGTGTGTATATATATGTATACTGTATATGTGTGTATATATATGTATACTGTATATGGGTGTATATATATGTATACTGTATATGTGTGTATTTATATGTATACTGTATATATGTATATATATATATATGTATACTGTATATGTGTGTATTTATATGTATACTGTATATATGTGTATATATACAGTACAGACCAAAAGTTTGGACACACCTTCTCATTTTAAGATTTTTCTGTATTTTCATGACTATGAAAATTGTACATTCACACTGAAGGCATCAAAACTATGAATTAACACATGTGGAATTATATACTTAACAAAAAAGTGTGAAACAACTGAAAATATGTCTTATATTCTAGGTTCTTCAAAGTAGCCACCTTTTGCTTTGATGACTGCTTTGCACACTCTTGGCATTCTCTTGATGAGCTTCAAGAGGTAGTCACTGGAAATGGTCTTCCAACAATCTTGAAAGAGTTCCCAGAGATGCTTAACACTTGTTAGCCCTTTTGCCTTCACTCTGCAGTCCAGCTCACCCCAAACCATCTCGATTGGGTTCAGGTCTGGTGACTGTGGAGGCCAGGTCATCTGGCGTATCACCCCATCACTCTCCTTCTTGGTCAAATAGCCCTTACACATCCTGGAGGTGTGTTTGGGGTCATTGTCCTGTTGAAAAATAAATGATGGTCCAACTAAACGCAAACCGGATGGAATAGCATGCCCCTGCAAGATGCTGTGGTAGCCATGCTGGTTCAGTATGCCTTCAATTTTGAATAAATCCCCAACAGTGTCACCAGCAAAGCACCCCCACACCATCACACCTCCTCCTCCATGCTTCACGGTGGGAACCAGGCATGTAGAGTCCATCCGTTCACCTTTTCTGCGTCGCACAAAGACACGGTGGTTGGAACCAAAGATCTCAAATTTGGACTCATCAGACCAAAGCACAGATTTCCACTGGTCTAATGTCCATTCCTTGAGTTCTTTAGCCCAAACAAGTCTCTTCTGCTTGTTGCCTGTCCTTAGCAGTGGTTTCCTAGCAGCTATTTTACCATGAAGGCCTGCTGCACAAAGTCTCCTCTTAACAGTTGTTGTAGAGATGTGTCTGCTGCTAGAACTCTGTGTGGTATTGACCTGGTCTCTAATCTCAGCTGCTGTTAACCTGCGATTTCTGAGGCTGGTGACTCGGATAAACTTATCCTCAGAAGCAGAGGTGACTCTTGGTCTTCCTTTCCTGGGGCGGTCCTCATGTGAGCCAGTTTCTTTGTAGCGCTTGATGGTTTTTGCAGCTGCTCTTGTGGACACTTTCAAAATTTTCCCAATTTTTTCGCACTGACTGACCTTCATTTCTTAAAGTAATGATGGCCACTCATTTTTCTTTATTTAGCTGCTTTTTTCTTGCCATAATACAAATTCTAACAGTCTATTCAGTAGGACTATCAGCTGTGTATCCACCAGACTTCTGCACAACAATACTGATGTCCCAACCCGATTTATAAGGCAAGAAATCCCATTTGTTAAACCTGACAGGGCACACCCATGAAGTGAAGACCATTTCTGGTGACTACCTCTTGAAGCTCATCAAGAGAATGCCAAGCGTGTGCAAAGCTGTCATCAAAGCAAAAGGTGGCTACTTTGAAGAACCTAGAATATAAGACATATTTTCAGTTGTTTCACACTTTTTTGTTAAGTATATAATTCCACATGTGTTAATTCATAGTTTTGATGCCTTCAGTGTGAATGTACAATTTTCATAGTCATGAAAATACAGAAAAATCTTTAAATGAGAAGGTGTGTCCAAACTTTTGGTCTGTACTGTATGTATACTGTATGTGTGTATATATATATGTATACTGTATATGTGTGTATATATATGTATGCTGTATATGTGTGTATATATATGTATACTGTATATGTGTGTGTGTATATATATGTATACTGTATATGTGTGTGTATATGTATACTGTATACAGTACAGATCAAAAGTTTGGACACACCTTCTCATTTAAAGATTTTTCTGTATTTTCATGACTTTGAAAATTGTACATTCACACTGAAGGCATCAAAACTATGAATTAACACATGTGGAATTATATATGACGCGCCCCCTGGGACATATTCCTTTTTGAGGGGAATACCCGGCACCGGATCAGATGGGGGGTTGTAGTCTCCGAGCGGCTGCGACCCGGCCCGTGCCCAGGGCGTCAAACTCAGTGTTATGTGGCAGTCCTACAGATGTTATTAAGAGTTCTTTTGTGTCGACTACGCCACCCGTTGTGATGCGGTCACTGTGGCCGCCGCTGCAGCAGGGTCCGCTGAGGCTGATGATGGGTGCGCAGCTTGGTGGGATAACCCCCAACGGGAGGGGTATAGCCTCAGAGGGGACAGGTGCAGAGGATGGGGGTTGTGGTGGTGCAGTGCAGACGGCAATGAAGACAGAGTCGGGTTGTGCAGTTAAGGGTGTTTACTTACTGCAGATGTTGTACTGGTCACTCCAGCTTCGAGTGACCACCCGAGCCGTGCTGCGTCCACCAGGTCCTGGATCCAGCCAACCCCCAAATAAGTCCGGAGCGTGGCCCTGAGCTCTCCTTCTGTCCCGTTCTCTGGCCGTCCCCACTATTGATCCACCCAGGTCCAGCTCCCTCGGGCCTTCTGTTGGGAGACCCTTGGCCTTGGGTTCCCTGACCCTCCTCGTGGTATGCCTTCGTGGTGGATGTGGTGGGTGACCGTGGCAAACGCTGCCCACGGTCTCCGGTCTCTGGCTGGGGTGTGTTTTTGCCCCCACCAGCTTGGGTTCCGGTACCCTGATGCCGACTCTTCACCCGGGGATTTAATTTGGGTTCTTGGAGTCCTTTTCTGCTGTTTCCCCCCTCTGGGTCTCTCTCTTCTCCTCTCTCACTCTGGGTCTTTCTTCTCCTCTGCTCCTGACTTTCTCTCTGCATCTGACCCTGTTCTTAGTTGGTGCCCACCTTATATACACCCTCTATGTGTGAGCTCAGGTGACCAGCACCCAATGAGCTCCTAACTTTACCCAGGCTGCTCCCCCTATCTGCCCCTACACTACTTGGGATGTACCACCCCCCTCCCACTCCAGCCAGGAACAGACTCGGTCGTACCTGCACATTTCTAAGTGGGAGTACCGTCGGTCTGCTCCTCGGAAATGGGATGTGTGTAGTGCATGCAGCCTACCGAGCTCAGTTCCACACTCCATCCTTACCCGGGAGTGGAATATCACACCTCTGGGTTGAGGTGCAATACCCCTGTAGCAGCCGAATCCTCAGGGTGCTACATTCCCCCCTGGTAAACCACAGCACGTCCTCGGGCTGTAAGACATAACACCAAAAACATACAAATTTTTCATAAACATATAAAACATATAAAACAACATATATATATATATCAATATAAAACATTCTCGTCGCCTCTGGCTCCTCCTCCGGTCACTGTGCAACGTGTGACCGGGTAAAGTGCGACAGTCTCTCTGGAAAACTGGTTTTCCTATAAAACCGGTAGGGGGCGCTTTAGGAAGCGCAACTATATACAGGGGAAGTTGGCCGCTCTCAGTCCTCGGCCAGGTAAAGGGAAGGGAATGGCTGCTCACAGTCCTCAGCCTGGTATGGATACGGAATAACGGGTAAACAGTTCACTCATGCTGGTCCCAACGGGGACTATATATATGTAGCAACAGTTTCTTTGGTACCCGATCGGGTAACTATTTACAGCACCTACTCCGCTGTACTCAACAACGTCTTCCTCCTGCTCTTTCTTTGGGGATCTCAGCTTCAGACCCGTCCGGATCCTCTTGCTCTTCCTCCTCACATCGCAGCTCCTCCTCTGTCAGGCGATGCACATGGAGGGCGTAAGGTCCTTTGGCACACTTGTGCCGGGTAAAGGTGACCTCGTCCCCGATATAAAGGTCACGACCTCTGTGCCCCTCCGGCAGATGGGACTCCACATCTCTGCGCGTGACAAAGACGTCGCCGGGGGTGTTGTGGTCTCTGATGAAGCCCCACCCATGCTGCATGTTGAACTTTATTACAGTCCCGGTGGTACGGGGACTGTGCGCTGCACGGGGGTCCCTCCTGGTTCGGCTCTTCTGCTCGGCGCTCCGTACTTTTGCCTGTTGCTCCCGGACCCGCCTCTCTCTCCGCTCCCTCGCAAACTCTTCGAGCTGCTGTCGGCAGCACGCAGCACGCTCCGCTGCAGCTGCCCTGGTTTCTTGAGTGAACCCCATTAGGTCTTCTCCGGTGGGGTCCCACTCAAATTGGGTCTCTTCAAGCGGGGGCGAGATCCTTATCACGGGCTTCGGAGCCGGAATCAGGGGTGCACACATGGCCCCAACTCTCCTCTGGTGCTCCAGTTCATAATATCTCTGGGGCCAGATGAAAGGCTGCCCGTCCGGCCACGTGTGCTGGGCAAACAAGTCCTCTCCCAGACGCGGCACCCTTGGTTTTACGGGTGCGGGCGCGGTGGTGGTGGCGCCCGGGTTGCCCAGGCCTTGCGGCCAGGCCTGGGGCACCTGGAAGGTGAAGGGCACCGTTAGGACGGCGGCGCCCTGGGCTACCTGGCCTTGCGGCCAGGCCGGAGGCTCCGCGGAGGTAGGGGGCGCTGTTGGTGATGCGGCGCCCGGGGGTACTAGGCCTTGCGACCAGGCTGGTGGTATTTCCTGCTTTGTCACGCTCCGGGTCGAGGCGCGTGACGTCACAGGGGTCGCTGCGGCGGCTTCCGGTCGGGGCCTAGTCCATAGCGGTGACATGGCGGCTACGGGCACAGCAGGGGGACTTTCGGGCTCTGCGACGGGGAGCTGGGGCAGGTGGGCGGTTTCCCGGCTTGGGGTATAGGCGTCCCCTTTACCTGCCTCCTTGCGTCCGGCTCCCTTCTCGGCGCCGTCTCCGGCCTTTGGTCCTCCCGCGCCATCCTCAGAGGCGGTCTGTTTCCTCTTCCAGGGTAGCGTGCTCCGTTGACTGGTCTCAGCTTGCTGGGCCATCTCCCGGCTCCATTCCGCCAATATCTCGCGCTGTACCCGGGCCATCCTCCGTGCGAGGCCCTCCAGGGCAGTCTGTGCACACTCCCGGTCTTGGGGGAGCTGTGCAAGGACCTCCACTAGGCCTAGTGGGGTCGTGGTGTCTAGCAGGCTCCTGACCAACGGGTCGGTGCTGCTCTGCTCTTCTTCCAGCAGGCTCCTGGCCAGCGGGCCGGTGCTGCTCCGCTCTCCTTCCTCGGTCTCTAGCAGACTCCTGGCCAGCGGGCCGGTGCTGTTCTGCTTTCTCTCCATCTCCGGGTAAGCTCCTCCGCTACTCCTCTCCAGGCTTCTTGCCTCCGGGTGCGCTCGCTCCAGACTGCTCCAGGCGGCACCCATCTTTGTTTTTTCCTTTCGTCTCCTCCCACTTCGAGGGCGGTCCCGGGGCAACGCGGTGACTGTCAGCTCCAGGGGTAGTTCTTTCACGCTGACAGACACCTCCAGCATCACAGTCTCTGTTGGTGGGGGCGGTTTCCACTTTTGGCGCCATTTTCTGTCCTGGCCCACGATGGGAGGCGGCCTCTTGCCCTCCTTTGGCACGCCCATAATGGCGTCCGCTGCTCTTCCAAGGCGGGAAATCTTCGGATTTGGCGGGAAGCGTCGCCCAGTGGCGGGAAACTCTGCAGATGGCGGGAACAAGCTGGAAATGGCGGACAATCGGCGGGAAACGACCTGTGATGGGGTCCGATGGCGTGGACCCTCCGGAACCGGCGGGAGACTTCTTTCTGAGGTAAACTTGCACTTTTCTTCAGGCACGCAGTACCCGGGTGTTGCGGGCACGTAATCCTGCCGACTACGCCAAAGTTGACGCGCCCCCTGGGACATATTCCTTTTTGAGGGGAATACCCGGCACCGGATCAGATGGGGGGTTGTAGTCTCCGAGCGGCTGCGACCCGGCCCGTGCCCAGGGCGTCAAACTCAGTGTTATGTGGCAGTCCTACAGATGTTATTAAGAGTTCTTTTGTGTCGACTACGCCACCCGTTGTGATGCGGTCACTGTGGCCGCCGCTGCAGCAGGGTCCGCTGAGGCTGATGATGGGTGCGCAGCTTGGTGGGATAACCCCCAACGGGAGGGGTATAGCCTCAGAGGGGACAGGTGCAGAGGATGGGGGTTGTGGTGGTGCAGTGCAGACGGCAATGAAGACAGAGTCGGGTTGTGCAGTTAAGGGTGTTTACTTACTGCAGATGTTGTACTGGTCACTCCAGCTTCGAGTGACCACCCGAGCCGTGCTGCGTCCACCAGGTCCTGGATCCAGCCAACCCCCAAATAAGTCCGGAGCGTGGCCCTGAGCTCTCCTTCTGTCCCGTTCTCTGGCCGTCCCCACTATTGATCCACCCAGGTCCAGCTCCCTCGGGCCTTCTGTTGGGAGACCCTTGGCCTTGGGTTCCCTGACCCTCCTCGTGGTATGCCTTCGTGGTGGATGTGGTGGGTGACCGTGGCAAACGCTGCCCACGGTCTCCGGTCTCTGGCTGGGGTGTGTTTTTGCCCCCACCAGCTTGGGTTCCGGTACCCTGATGCCGACTCTTCACCCGGGGATTTAATTTGGGTTCTTGGAGTCCTTTTCTGCTGTTTCCCCCCTCTGGGTCTCTCTCTTCTCCTCTCTCACTCTGGGTCTTTCTTCTCCTCTGCTCCTGACTTTCTCTCTGCATCTGACCCTGTTCTTAGTTGGTGCCCACCTTATATACACCCTCTATGTGTGAGCTCAGGTGACCAGCACCCAATGAGCTCCTAACTTTACCCAGCCTGCTCCCCCTATCTGCCCCTACACTACTTGGGATGTACCACCCCCCTCCCACTCCAGCCAGGAACAGACTCGGTCGTACCTGCACATTTCTAAGTGGGAGTACCGTCGGTCTGCTCCTCGGAAATGGGATGTGTGTAGTGCATGCAGCCTACCGAGCTCAGTTCCACACTCCATCCTTACCCGGGAGTGGAATATCACACCTCTGGGTTGAGGTGCAATACCCCTGTAGCAGCCGAATCCTCAGGGTGCTACATTTACTTAACAAAAAAGTGTGAAACAACTGAAATATGTCTTATATTCTAGGTTCTTCAAAGTAGCCACCTTTTGCTTTGATGACTGCTTTGCACACTCTTGGCATTCTCTTGATGAGCTTCAAGAGGTAGTCACCGGAAATGGTCTTCACTTCACAGGTGTGCCCTGTCAGGTTTAATAAGTGGGATTTCTTGCCTTATAAATGGGGTTGGGACCATCAGTTGTGTTGTGCAGAAGTCGGGTGGATACACAGCTGATAGTCCTACTGAATAGACTGTTAGAATTTGTATTATGGCAAGAAAAAAGCAGCTAAGTAAAGAAAAACGAGTGGCCATCATTACTTTAAGAAATGAAGGTCAGTCAGTCCAAAAAATTGGGCAAACTTTGAAAGTGTCCCCAAGTGCAGTTGCAAAAACCATCAAGCGCTGCAAAGAAACTGGCTCACATGAGGACCGTTCCACGAAAGGAAGACCAAGAGTCACCTCAGCTTCTGAGGATAAGTTTATCCGAGTCACCAGCCTCAGAAATCGCAGGTTAATAGCAGCTCAGATAAGAGACCAGATCAATGCCACACAGAGTTCTAGCAGCAGACACATCTCTTCAACAACTGTTAAGAAGAGACTTTGTGCAGCAGGCCTTCATGGTAAAATAGCAGCTAGGAAACCACTGCTATAGACAGGCAACAAGCAGAAGAGACTTGTTTGGGCTAAAGAACACAAGGAATGGACACTAGACCAGTGGAAATCTGTGCTTTGGTCTGATGAGTCCAAATTTGAGATCTTTGGTTCCAACCACCGTGTCTTTGTGCGACGCAGAAAAGGTGAACGGATGGACTCTACAGGCCTGATTCCCACCGTGAAGCATGGAGGAGGAGGTGTGATGGTGTGGGGGTGCTTTGCTGGTGACACTGTTGGGGATTTATTCAAAATTGAAGGCATACTGAACCAGCATGGCTACCACAGCATCTTGCAGCGGCATGCTATTCCATCCGGTTTGCGTTTAGTTGGACCATCATTTATTTTTCAAGAGGACAATGACCCCAAACACACCTCCAGGCTGTGTAAGGGCTATTTGACCAAGAAGGAGAGTGATGGGGGGCTACGCCAGATGACCTGGCCTCCACAGTCACCAGACCTGAACCCAATCGAGATGGTTTGGGGTGAGCTGGACCGCAGAGTGAAGGCAAAAGGGCCAACAAGTGCTAAGCATCTCTGGGAACCCCTTCAAGATTGTTGGAAGACCATTTCCGGTGACTACCTCTTGAAGCTCATCAAGAGAATGCCAAGAATGTGCAAAGAAGTCATCAAAGAAAAATGTGGCTACTTTGAAGAACCTAGAATATAAGACATATTTTCAGTTGTTAGTATATAATTCCACATGCGTTAATTCATAGTTTTGATGCCTTCAGTGTGAATGTAAAATTTTCATAGTCATGAAAATACAGAAAAATCTTTAAATGAGAAGGTGTGTCCAAACTTTTGGTCTGTACTGTATGTATACTGTATATGTGTGTGTATATATATGTATACTGTATATGTGTGTGTATATATATGTATACTGTATATGTGTGTATTTATATGTATACTGTATATGTGTGTATATATGTATACTGTATAAGTGTATATATTTATATGTATACTGTATATGTGTGTATTTATATGTATACTGTATATGTGTGTATATATATGTATACTGTATATGGGTGTGTATATATATGTATACTGTATAAGTGTATATATATATGTATACTGTATATGTGTGTATATATGTATACTGTATATGTGTGTATATATATGTATACTGTATATGTGTGTATATATATGTATACTGTATATGTGTGTGTATATATATCTATACTGTATATGTGTGTATATATGTATACTGTATATGTGTGTATATATATGTATACTGTATATGTGTGTGTATATATATCTGTACTGTATATGTGTGTATATATGTATACTGTATGTGTGTATATATGTATACTGTATATGTGTGTGTATATATGTATACTGTATATGTGTGTGTATATATATCTATACTGTATATGTGTGTATATATGTATACTGTATATGTGTGTATATATATGTATACTGTATATGTGTGTGTATATATATATCTATACTGTATATGTGTGTATATATGTATACTGTATGTGTGTATATATATATGTATACTGTATATGTGTGTATATATATATGTATACTGTATATGTGTGTGTATATACAGTACAGACCAAATGTTTGGACACACCTTCTCATTTAAAGATTTTTCTGTATTTTCATGACTATGAAAATTGTACATTCACACTGAAGGCATCAAAACTATGAATTAACACACGTGGAATTATATACTTAACAAAAAAGTGTGAAACAACTGAAAATATGTCTTATATTCTAGGTTCTTCAAAGTAGCCCCCTTTTGCTTTGATGATTGTGTAGTACCCTGAGGATTCGGCTGCTACAGGGGTATTGCACCTCAACCCAGAGGTGTGATATTCCACTCCCGGGTAAGGATGGAGTGTGGACCTGAGCTCGGTAGGCTGCATGCACTACACACATCCCATTTCCGAGGAGCAGACCGACGGTACTCCCACTTAGAAATGTGCAGGTACGACCGAGTCTGTTCCTGGCTGGAGTGGGAGGGGGGTGGAACATCCCAAGTAGTGTAGGGGCAGATAGGGGGAGCAGCCTGGGTAAAGATAGGAGCTCATTGGGTGCTGGTCACCTGAGCTCACACATAGAGGGTGTATATAAGGTGGGCACCATCAGAGAACAGGGTCAGTCTGTCAGAGCAGAGCAGAGGAAGAGGAGCAGAGAAGTCCCAGAGAGAGAGAGGAGAAAGCCAGAAAGACCCAGAGGGGGAAACAGAAAAGGAACTCTGAGAACCCAAAGTCCATCAACGGGTGAAGAGTTGGCATTAGGGTACCGGAACCCAAGCTGGTGGGGGCAAAAACACACCCCAGCCAGAGACCGGAGGCCGTGGGCAGCGTCTGCCACGGCCACCCACCACATCCACCCCGAAGGCATACCACGTGGAGGGTCAGGGAACCCAAGGCCAAGGGTCTCCCAACAGAAGGCCCGAGGGAGCTGGACCTGGGTGGATCACTAGTGGGGACGGCCAGAGAAAGGACAGAAGGAGAGCTCAGGGTCACGCTCCGGACTCGCTTGGGGGTTGGCTGGATCCAGGACCTGGTGGACGCAGCACGGCTCGGGAGGTCCCTTGAAGCTGGAGTGACCGGAACATCAGCAGTGAGTAAATACCCTAAACTGCACAACCCGACTCTGTCTTCGTTTTACATCTACGCTGCACCACCACAACCCCCATCCTCTGCACCTGACCCCCTGAGGCTATACCCCACCCGTTGGGGGTTATACCATCACAAGCTGCACCTACACCATCAGCCTCAGCGGACCCTGCTGCAGCGGCGGCCATAGTGACCGCAATACAACGGGTGGCGTAGTCGACAATAAAGAACTTAATAACATCTGTAGGACTGCCACATACAACTGAGTTTGACACCCTGGGCACGGACCGGGTCACAGCCACTCGGAAGACTACAACTCCCATCTGATCCGGCTCCGGATATTCCCCCTAAAGAATATGGCCCAGGGGGCGCGTCAACTTTGGCGTAGTCGGCAGGAGTACGTGCCCGCAACACCCGGGTACTGCGTGCCTGAAGAAAAGAATGAGTTTACCTCAAAAAGAAGTCTCCTGCCGGTTCCGGAGGGTCCCCGCCATCGGACCCCATCACCAGTCGATTCCAGCCGGTTGTCCGCCATTAACAGCGTTTTCCCGCCATCTGCAGAGTTTCCCGCCAAGGGGAAGCGATTCCCGCCATTTCCAAAGGTTTCCCGCCTTGGAAGAGCGGACGCCATTATGGGCGTGCCAGAGGGTGGCGAGAGGCCACCTCCCATCGTGGGCCAGGACCGAAAATGGCGCCAAAAGTGGAAACCGCCCCCACCAACAGAGACTGTGATGCTAGAGGTGTCTGTCAGCGTGAAAGAACAGCCCCTGGAGCTGACAGTCACCAAGTGGCCCCGGGACCGCCCTCGAGGTGGGAGGAGACGAAAGGAGAGAACAAAGATGGGTGTCGCTTGGAGCAGTCTAGAGCGAGCGCACCCGGAGGCAAGAAGCCTGGAGAAGAATATCGGAGGAGCTTACCCGGAGATGGCGAGAAAGCAGAGCAGCACCGGCCCGTTGGCCAGGAGCCTGCTAGAAACCGAGGAGGGAGAGCAGAGCAGCACCGGCCCGCTGGCCAGGAGCCTGCTGGAGACAACAGTAGGAGAGCAGAGCAGCACCGACCCGTTGGTCAGGAGCCTGCTGGAAACAACGACCCCACTAGGACTAGTGGAGGTCCTAGCACAGCTCCCCCGAGACCGGGAGTGTGCACAGACCGCTCTGGAGGGCTTCGCAAGGAGGATGGCCCGGGTGCAGCGAGAGACGTTGGCGGAGTGGAGCCGTGAGATGGTCCAGCAGACCGAGACCTGTCAGCGGAGCACGCCACCCGAGACGAGGAGACAGACCGCCTCTGAGGATGGCGCGGGAGGATTGAAGGCCGGAGACGGCGCCGAGAAGGGAGCCGAACGAGTGGAGGCAGGTAAAGGGGACGTCTATACCCCAAACCGGGAAACCGCGCACCTGCCCCAGCTCCCCGTCGCAGAGCCCGAAGTCTATCCTGCCGTGCCCGTCGCTGCAACGTCACCGCCGCAGACTAGGCCTCAAACGGGAGCCGCGACCCCTGTGACGTCACACGCCTCGACCCCGAGCGTGACCAAGCAGGAAGTACCACCAGCCTGGTCGCAAGGCCTAGTACCCCCGGGCGCCGCAATACCAACAGCGCCCCCTACCTCCGCGGAGCCCCCGGCCTGGTCGCAGGGCCAAGTAGCCCAGGGCGCCGCCGTCCTTACGGTGCCCTTTACCTTCCAGATACCCCAGGCCTGGCCGCAAGGCCCGGGCAACCCGGGCGCTAACACCACCGCGCCCATAAGACCAAGAGTGCCGCATCTGGGAGAGGACCTGTACGCCCAGCACACGTGCCCGGATGGGCAGCCATCTATATGGCCACCGGAGTTCCACCATCCCCGACTCCGGAGAGAGAGACCCCTGGATGAACCCCTGATCCCGGCTCCAAAGCCCGTGAAGAGGATCTCGCCCCCGCTAGCGGAAGCGCAGTTTGAGTGGGACCCCACCGGAGAAGATCTTATGGGGTTCACTCAAGAAACTCGGGCAGCTGCAGCGGAGCGTGCTGAGTGCTGCCGCCAACAGCTCGAGGACTTTGAGAGGGAGCGGAGAGAGAGGCGGGTCCGGGAACAGCAAGCTCAAATAAGGAGCGCGGAGCAGAAGAGCCGGGCCAGGAGAGACCCCCGTGCAGCGCATAGTCCCCGCACCACCGGGACTGTGATAAAGTTTAACCTACAGCATGGGTGGGGCTTCATCCGAGACCACCACACCCTAGGCGACGTCTTCGTAACCAGGAGAGACGTTGAGTCCCACCTACCGGAGGGACACAGAGGTCGTGACCTTTACATCGGGGACGAGGTCACCTTCACCCGGCACAAGTGTGCCAAAGGTCCCTACGCCCTCCATGTGCATCGCCTGACGGAGGAAGAGCTGCGGTGTGAGGAGGAAGAACAAGAGGACCCGGACGGTTCTGAAACTAGAGTTAGAGGTAACCACAAAGAAAGAGCAGGAGGACGCCGTCGTTAAGTACAGCGAAGTAGAAGCTGTATATAGTTGCCCGTCGGGGCACTGTGAACTGAAGTTGTTACTGTTGCTAATATAGTCCCCGTTGGGACCAGCAAGTGTGAACTGTTACCCGTATTTCCCTAAATCCCACTGACCGAGGACTGAGAGCGGTCATTCCTCCCTAATACCTGGCCGAGGACTGAGAGCGGCCATACCCCTTGTAAATAGTTGCGCGTCCTAAAGCGCCCCCTACCGGTTTTATAGGAAAGCCACGAGTCCAAAGACTGTCGTACTTTACCCGGTCACACGTTGCACAGTGACCGGAGGAGGAGCCAGAGGCGACGAGAATGTTTTATAAGAATGTTTTGCTGCTAATGTATGTTATTTTATATGTTTATACGATGTTGTTGATATGAAAAAAATTTTGTATGTTTTGGTGTTGTTTATGTCTTACAGCCCGAGGACGTGCTGTGATTTACCAGGGGGGAATGTAGCACCCTGAGGATTCGGCTGCTACAGGGGTATTGCACCTCAACCCAGAGGTGTGATATTCCACTCCCGGGTAAGGATGGAGTGTGGACCTGAGCTCGGTAGGCTGCATGCACTACACACATCCCATTTCCGAGGAGCAGACCGACGGTACTCCCACTTAGAAATGTGCAGGTACGACCGAGTCTGTTCCTGGCTGGAGTGGGAGGGGGGTGGAACATCCCAAGTAGTGTAGGGGCAGATAGGGGGAGCAGCCTGGGTAAAGATAGGAGCTCATTGGGTGCTGGTCACCTGAGCTCACACATAGAGGGTGTATATAAGGTGGGCACCATCAGAGAACAGGGTCAGTCTGTCAGAGCAGAGCAGAGGAAGAGGAGCAGAGAAGTCCCAGAGAGAGAGAGGAGAAAGCCAGAAAGACCCAGAGGGGGAAACAGAAAAGGAACTCTGAGAACCCAAAGTCCATCAACGGGTGAAGAGTTGGCATTAGGGTACCGGAACCCAAGCTGGTGGGGGCAAAAACACACCCCAGCCAGAGACCGGAGGCCGTGGGCAGCGTCTGCCACGGCCACCCACCACATCCACCCCGAAGGCATACCACGTGGAGGGTCAGGGAACCCAAGGCCAAGGGTCTCCCAACAGAAGGCCCGAGGGAGCTGGACCTGGGTGGATCACTAGTGGGGACGGCCAGAGAAAGGACAGAAGGAGAGCTCAGGGTCACGCTCCGGACTCGCTTGGGGGTTGGCTGGATCCAGGACCTGGTGGACGCAGCACGGCTCGGGAGGTCCCTTGAAGCTGGAGTGACCGGAACATCAGCAGTGAGTAAATACCCTAAACTGCACAACCCGACTCTGTCTTCGTTTTACATCTACGCTGCACCACCACAACCCCCATCCTCTGCACCTGACCCCCTGAGGCTATACCCCACCCGTTGGGGGTTATACCATCACAAGCTGCACCTACACCATCAGCCTCAGCGGACCCTGCTGCAGCGGCGGCCATAGTGACCGCAATACAACGGGTGGCGTAGTCGACAATAAAGAACTTAATAACATCTGTAGGACTGCCACATACAACTGAGTTTGACACCCTGGGCACGGACCGGGTCACAGCCACTCGGAAGACTACAACTCCCATCTGATCCGGCTCCGGATATTCCCCCTAAAGAATATGGCCCAGGGGGCGCGTCAATTGCTTTGCACACTCTTGTCATTCTCTTGATGAGCTTAGAGGTAGTCACCGGAAATGGTTTTCACTTCACAGGTGTGCCCTGTCAGGTTTAATATGATAAAGTGCTTTATTCTTTGTCAGGTCCAGGGGTCCTGTAGAATGTGAATCCCTGAGGAGCAGCGGATCCTTGGCTTGTGCCAAGACAGAAGAAAAGTTGCTGAACACTTGGTACCCCAAAGTGATCAATCTATTTGCCAATCAAGATGTCCTGCAGTTGATTAAAGTGGACAAATTGGATTCCTTTTATAACTGCGTCTCGACACTTATGTCCAACCAGGTAAAGGCGGCTGCAAGATCCGTGATATATAAGGATTCATGTTCATTATTGTATCTCTGGATCAAACATAGACTCAGAGTGGTATTCCCATCTCATATATTTATGGCACATCCACAGCCTGAGGACGCACATCCGGCTGAAGTATATTGCTGCGCAGGGACATGCCGGGTCCCTGAGCTGCAATGCATGCCGCCAGACAATCAAAGGCCGGTAGCTGATGTCGGCGTGCCAGTCACGAGCGACGCATGGAAGTGACGTCATGCGCTGCCCGTCCCGGCACACTGAAATCAGCTACAGAAGAAGACGCCGCATGTCGTGGGAGCGGAGGAAGGTAAGAAGAATCATTTATTTTTGTTTATTTAATTTATTGGAAAAGAACGACAGAACATTATACCAGGAAAGGGCCAAGGATGGGGAGCATTATACAAGGAAGGGGCTCAGGGTGGGGAGAATTAGACAAGGAAGGGGCCCAGGATGGGGAGCATTATATAAGGAAGGGGCCCAGGATGGGGAGCATTATACAAGGAAAGGGCCCAGGATGGGGGGAATTAGACAAGGAAGGGTCCCAGGATGGGGAGCATTATACAAGGAAAGGGCCCAGGATGGGGGAATTAGACAAGGAAGGGGCCCAGGATGGGGAGCATTATATAAGGAAGGTGCCCAGGATGGGGGGAATTAGACAAGGAAGGGTCCCAGGATGGGGAGCATTATACAAGGAAGGGGCTCAGGGTGGGGAGAATTAGACAAGGAAGGGGCGCATTATATAAGGAAGGGGCCCAGGATGGGGAGCACTATACAAGGAAAGGGCCCAGGATGGGGGGAATTAGACAAGGAAGGGTCCCAGGATGGGGAGCATTATACAAGGAAGTAGCCTACGATGAGAAGCATTATACAAGGAAGGGTCCCAGGATGGGGAGAATTAGACATGGAAGGGTCCCAAGATGGGGAGCATTATACAAGGAAGTAGCCTAGGATGAGGAGCATTACACAAGGAAGGGGCGCAGGATGGGGAGCATTACACAAGGAAGGGGCGCAAGATGGAGAGCATTATACAAGGAAGGGGCGCAGGATGGGGAGCATTACACAAGGAAGGGGCACAGGATGGGGAGCATTATACAAGGAAGGGGCGCATGATGGGGAGCATTATACAAGGAAGGGGTGCAGGATGGGGAGCATTACACAAGGAAGGGGTGCAGGATGGGGAGCATTATACAAGGAAGTAGCCTAGGATGAGGTGCATTACACAAGGAAGGAGCGCAGGATGGGGAGCATTACACAAGGAAGGGGCCCAAAATGGGGAGCATTACACAAGGAAGGGGTGCAAGATGGGGAGCATTATACAAGGAAGGGGTGCAAGATGGGGAGCATTACACAAGGAAGGGGCGCAGGATGGGGAGCACTATGCAAGGAAGGGGTGCAGGATGGGGAGCACTATACAAGGAAGGGGCGCAGGATGGGGAGCACTATACAAGGAAGGGGCGCATGATGGGGAGCATTTCACAAGGAAGGGGCCAAGGATGGGGAGCATTATACAAGGCAGGGGTTCAGGATGGGGGGCATTGTACAAGAGAGCGGTCCAGGATAGGGAGCATTATACCAGAATGGGGGTCATTATACCATGACATGGGCCAGGATGAAGGACATTACACCAGGAAGGGCACAAGGATGGAGGTCATTATACCGGAATGGGGCCTAGGATGGGGGACAGGATACCAGGATGGAGGACATTGTTATAGGATGGGGGACATTGTACCAGGATGGGGGACATTGTTATAGGAAGGGGCCAGGATGGGGGACATTATTACTGTAAGAGTCCCAGGACCAAGGACATTATACCAGGAAGGAGCCCAGGATTGGCACGTTATTGCTGAACGGGGCTCAGGGTGGGGGGTATTATACACAGAAGGTGGATATTATAACAGGAAGAGGCCCTGGATAGGGGATATTATAACAGGAAGGGGCGCAGGATGGGGAACATTGTACCAGGAAGGGGCCTAGAAGGAGAGACATTATTATAGGATGGGGCTATGATGGGGGAGATTATTACAGGAAACATCCAAGGCAGGGGCGAACACGCGCATCATTATCGGATCTAGAACGCTACAAGGGCCCATACATATGACCAACATGCTGGTGGGGGCCCAGGTCCAAATTTTGCACATCTACAGGAACATGACATATGGCATAACAATATGTCATATGTTGGGAAGGGTTTAAGCTACAGCACATTACATAGCCTCTTGCAGCTATATCAATGGAAAAATTAAAAAATGTATGGCTTTTTGAAGAAGAGAAGGAAAAAATGCAAAACAAAAAATTACCCGGTCCTGAAGGGATGAAGGATTTCCCACCCACAGTAAATGTTGTCACTCAGCTTTCTTCTCTTATGGCCCAGCCCGTCTCCCTGTTTTCTGCACCACTCTCGTAGTCATGTATTTTTTCTCCTTATAAACACTAATATATACTTGCTGATTTCTCCCCCCACAGGTGAGAGACCTTCTGCAGAAAACTGTAGAAACTTATGTCCGTTTATTTGACCTGATAGACCTGCAATTTTTACCAATCTTCAAAATGCAACTTACATTTGATGACGAGAAAATGGATTTCTATCCAAGCTTCCAGGACGTAGAAGAAGTTGTACTATTTATATTAACTCGGATCTCCAAGCCCCTTCGGGTATCAGGATTTTTTTCAATGCTGACAACTTACTTTTTATAGTAGGTACATGTGTGGCTCACAGGTAAAAACTGCAGTAAAAAAAATTGGAAATTTGCTGCCACCATTTTGGAATATCACAGCAAAAAAAATATAGTACTGGCTGATTTACAATTGCTATTGGCTGTCACCTAGTATATGAGCGTCCGCAGCAGTATCCTCCGGTGGGCCCCCATGCAGGGGTAGGACAACGAGTATATTGACTTTGTAATACACATTGCAAAAATATATGAGAATTATAAGTAGAAGAGTTGGATAGCATGAATACTTTTACAGGCTCGGACTGGCCAACAGGAGAACTGGAGAATCCTCCGGTGGGCTCCCATGAAGGGATGGCTCTCCACTCCAGTCCCCCATTAAAGTGCACCTGTCAGCAGGAGTGTGCTGAGTAAACCACATACACTGTCAGGAGGGCGACATTACACAGAGTAAAATGGTACCTTAGTTGATGAAATTCGTCCTGTGGTTCTTGTGTAATCTTTACTTTCAGTTTGGAAATAATGATACGCTTATGCTCCGGGGCGGCGTGTGGGGGCGCTCTATCTGGTGCTCTGCTTACATATTCATGTGTATGCTCTTATGACAGCTCACTGATCGTCCACTGACCTGCCTCCTATTTTACCTAGCCCCGCACTACTAGATGCATTATGTAAAATAGGAGGCAGGTCAGTGAAGGCACAGTGAGCTGTCATAAGAGCATACAGATGAATATGTAAGCAGAGCACCAGATAGAGCGCCCCCCACAGGCCGCCCCGGAGCACGAGCATATCATTATCTCCAAACTGAAAGTAAAGGTTACACAAGAACCACAGAACGGATTTAATCAACTAAGGTATCATTTTAATCAGTGTAGTGGCACCCACCTGACAATGTATGTGTTTTACTGAGCTCAATCCTGCTGACAGGTGCGCTTTAAATGTATAAGTGGTTAACTCTGAATTTTTGGGGTGACAGATGGCCTTTAAGCTCCCTTTAGTGGCCACTGAGGATACACAGCATGGCAGCTTTTATTCCATGTCTATGCTGAGGATATGGAGCTTTGTATGGAGTTTTTGATTTATTTATATCATAATAGGTGGATGTTCAGGGGGTTTATATTAGAGACTTCTGCAGTATTCATGTCACTTTATAGAACGTTCTTCCTTGTCCAGAACATTCAGACGGTGCAGCCGTGGCTTTCTGGTAGTAACACGGTTCAGATCATCGAGGCCAAACTCCCTGATTACATCTTTGATTCTGCCGCGCTGAAGCTGAAGGAGGCCGTCAGCCACAATCTGCACCAGCCATTCAGGCATTTCCAAACCTACGGTAAGAGGGATGTGAATCATTAAAGGGATGGTACATACGGAAAGCTGGACATGAGTCATTAAAGGGATGGTACATACGGTAAGCTCGACGTGAATCATTAAAGGGATGGTACATACGGAAAGCTGGACATGAGTCATTAAAGGGATGGTACATATGGTAAGCTGGACGTGAATCATTAAAGGGATGGTACATACGGAAAGCTGGACATGAGTCATTAAAGGGATGGTACATATGGTAAGCTGGACGTGAATCATTAAAGGGATGGTACATACGGTAAGCTGGACGTGATTCATTAAAGGGATGATACATACTGTAAGCTCGACGTGAATCATTAAAGGGATGGTATATACAGAAAGCTGGACATGAGTCATTAAAGGGATGGTACATATGGTAAGCTGGACGGGAATCATTAAAGGGATGGTACATATGGTAAGCTGGACGTGAATCATTAAAGGGATGATACATACTGTAAGCTCGACGTGAATCATTAAAGGGATGGTATATACAGAAAGCTGGACATGAGTCATTAAAGGGATGGTACATATGGTAAGCTGGACGGGAATCATTAAAGGGATGGTACATATGGTAAGCTGGACGTGAATCATTAAAGGGATGATACATACTGTAAGCTCGACGTGAATCATTAAAGGGATGGTACATACAGAAAGCTGGACATGAGTCATTAAAGGGATGGTACATATGGTAAGCTGGACGTGAATCATTAAAAGGATGATACATACGGTAAGCTCGACGTGAATCATTAAAGGGATGGTACATACGGAAAGCTGGACATGAGTCATTAAAGGGATGGTACATATGGTAAGCTGGCCGCGAATCATTAAAGGGATGGTACATACGGTAAGCTCGACGTGAGTTATTAAAGGGATGGTACATACTGTAAGCTGGATGTGAGTCATTAAAGGGATGGTACATACAGTAAGCAGGACGTGAGTCATTAAAGGGATGGTACATACGGTAAGCTGGCCGCGAATCATTAAAGACATGGTACATACGGTAAGGTGGACATGAGTCATTAAAGGGATGGTACATATGGTAAGCTGGCCGCGAATCATTAAAGGGATGGTACATATGGTAAGCTGGACGTGAATCATTATAGGGATGGTACATACGGTAAGCTGGCCGTGAATCATTAAAGGCATGGTACATATGGTAAGCTGGACGTGAATCATTATAGGGATGGTACATACGGTAAGCAGGACGTGAGTCATTAAAGGGATGGTACATACGGTAAGCAGGACGTGAGTCATTAAAGGCATGGTACATATGGTAAGCTGGACGTGAATCATTAAAGGGATGGTACATATGGTAAGCTGGCCGCAAATCATTATAGGGATGATACATACGGTAAGCAGGACGTGAGTCATTAGAGGGATGGTACATACGGTAAGCAGGACGTGAGTCATTAAAGGCATGGTACATATGGTAAGCTGGACGTGAATCATTAAAGGGATGGTACATATGGTAAGCTGGCCGCAAATCATTATAGGGATGATACATACGGTAAGCAGGACGTGAGTCATTAAAGGGATGGTACATACGGTAAGCAGGACGTGAGTCATTAAAGGCATGGTACATATGGTAAGCTGGACGTGAATCATTATAGGGATGGTACATACGGTAAGCTGGCCGCAAATCATTATAGGGATGATACATACGGTAAGCTGGCCGCAAATCATTATAGGGATGGTACATACAGTAAGCAGGACGTGAGTCATTAAAGGGATGGTACATACGGTAAGCAGGACGTGAGTCATTAAAGGCATGGTACATATGGTAAGCTGGACGTGAATCATTATAGGGATGGTACATACGGTAAGCTGGCCGCAAATCATTATAGGGATGGTACATACAGTAAGCAGGACGTGAGTCATTAAAGGGATGGTACATACGGTAAGCAGGACGTGAGTCATTAAAGGGATGGTACATACGGTAAGCTCGACGTGAGTTATTAAAGGGATGGTACATACTGTAAGCTGGACGTGAATCATTAAAAGAATGATACATACGGAAAGCTGGACATGAGTCATTAAAAGGATGGTACATATGGTAAGCTGGACGTGAATCATTAAAGGGATGGTACATACGGTAAGCTCGACGTGAGTCATTAAAGGGATGGTACATACTGTAAGCTGGACGTGAATCATTATAGGGATTGTACATACAGTAAGTAGAACGTGAGTCTTTAAAGGGATGGTACATACGGTAAGCTGGCCGCGAATCATTAAAGGCATGGTACATACGGTAAGCTGGACATGAGTCATTACAGGGATGGTACATAGGGTAAGCAGGATGTGAGTCATTAAAGGGATGGTACATACGGTAAGCAGGATGTGAGTCATTAAAGGGATGGTACATACGGTAAGCAGGATGTGAGTCATTAAAGGGATGGTACATATGGTAAGCTGGACATGAGTCATTACAGGGATGGTACATACTGTAAGCTGGACATGAATCATTAAAGGGATGGTGCATACGGTAAGCTGGACATGAATCATTAAAGGGATGGTGCATACGGTAAGCTGGACATGAGTCATTAAAGGGATGGTACATATGGTAAGCTGGACGTGAATCATTAAAGGGATGGTACATACGGTAAGCTCGACGTGAGTTATTAAAGGGATGGTACATACTGTAAGCTGGACGTGAATCATTAAAGGGATGGTACATATGGTAAGCTGGACGTGAATCATTAAAAGGATGATACATATGGAAAGCTGGACATGAGTCATTAAAGGGATGGTACATATGGTAAGCTGGATGTTAATCATTATAGGGATGGTACATACAGTAAGCAGGACGTGAGTTATTAAAGGGATGGTACATATGGTAAGCTGGACGTGAATCATTAAAGGGATGGTACATACGGTAAGCTCGACGTGAGTTATTAAAGGGATGGTACATACTGTAAGCTGGACGTGAATCATTTAAGGGATGGTACATATGGTAAGCTGGACGTGAGTCATTAAAGGGATGGTACATACTGTAAGCTGGATGTGAATCATTAAAGGGATGGTACATACGGTAAGCTCGACGTGAGTTATTAAAGGGATAGTACATACTGTAAACTGGACGTGAATCATTATAGGGATGGTACATACAGTAAGCAGGACGTGAGTCATTAAAGGGATGGTACATACGGTAAGCTGGCCGCAAATCATTAAAGGCATGGTACATACGGTAAGCTGGACGTGAATCATTATAGGGATGGTTCATACAGTAAGCAGGACGTGAGTCATTAAAGGGATGGTTCATATGGTAAGCTGGCTGCGAATCTTTAAAAAGATGATACATACGGTAAGCTCGACGTGAGTTATTAAAGGGATGATACATACTGTAAGCTGGACGTGAATCATTATAGGGATGGTACATACAGTAAGTAGAACGTGAGTCTTTAAAGGGATGGTACATACGGTAAGCTGGCTGCGAATCATTAAAGGCATGGTACATACGGTAAGCTGGACATGAGTCATTACAGGGATGGTACATAGGGTAAGCAGGATGTGAGTCATTAAAGGGATGGTACATACGGTAAGCAGGATGTGAGTCATTAAAGGGATGGTACATATGGTAAGCTGGACATGAGTCATTAAAGGTATGGTACATATGGTAAGCTGGACGTGAGTCACTAAAGGAATGGTACATATGGTAAGCTGGCCGCGAATAATTAAAAGGATGGTACATACAGTAAGCTGGACGTGAATCGTAAGTATTAAAGCGATGGAACATATGGGAAGCTGGACGTGAATCTAGTATTAAAGGGATGGAACAATCACAATCAGAAATCTCCTGCCGGCGCTTGCAGCGTGATCTCCCTGTGGACGCTTTGATCCTGATACCTTTCCAAAAGCCATTGAACCCAGTGTTAGGGGTTCCCAGAGGTGTGATCCTCATCTATCAGACATTATCATGCAGAAATACTATATATCATTGGTCTAATAAGCACTTCAAAGAGGATCTGTCTCTAGATTTCACCATATAAATGTAGATTATCAAATTGATCTCTTAGACCTGATGAAGCCAGAGAACTTGCTTTCAAAAATCCATGTCCGATCAGCTGTATAATCCTCTTTGAGAGTTTTCTCCGCCCGACATTAAGATGAGTCTAGATACAACTATAAATTCTGTGTTATATTATTTGATAGTTGAAAGCTTCAGCTGGCTGGTGGATGGTTCAGCCGCGGAGAAAGTAGAAACTTTCTTATCCGAGGAGCACAGTTTGATGAATACACAGAGGTACGTATGTGTGATCATAATGTTTTTTTTTTTTACATATTGGGCCTTCTTGCATATTATCTCGAACCGTCATGACCGTGTACGGCCAACCCGGGTTCCATAGTTCCGTAATACCCCTCCCCATCTTACCGACCTCAAGTAGCTTAACAAATAAAAACACTGCACCTGTAATTTCTTTGGATAAATTTGGCCACAGCGGCCATTTTATTAACAAACAACATTAACATATAAACATTATTATTCAAATAAATAAATAAGAAGGGAGGGTTCTTGGAGTTAAAAATTAGATCTGGCATAACTAAACCGAAATCGAACCACCGTATTACCCTCAGCCGTCCATCACCAGCTCGAGGGCACCAAAAGCTCCCAGGGTAAAACCCCGTCCAGAGCCCCAAAAACCAAATGCCAGATCACCCCGCTTAATCAAGCCACTGCCTGTAAATTTCCAATAACTTTCCCACCGACACTTCTGTGCCAACTCCAAGAACCCCACCCCCCGCCAAGCCACTGCGACATACCTTCTTACACAACTTTACATAACACTTTTAAATATAACCCATTATAATGCATAACATCAAATGCCCCTTTAATTCTTTCACGATAAACAACCACCCTTTTACCATTAATCACAAAATATACCAAAGGAAAACAAAAAAGAGAGGGTGGGTGGGTGGGAACTTCTCTCAATGGCTTCTTCCCTGGACTGCCCGTTTTCCCGCACTTTTCCCTATTATACCTCTTCCCCCCTTTACCCCACCCCCATCCAAATGCCAGCCCCTCCAAACCTATACCCAATCCCGACCATTGGGATTTAAAAATTGCACCCTCCTGGCCAATCCCGGTCATGTGGGGCTTCCTTCTAGGTTCCCATGCCTCCAGCCCCCTTCTTGACCGTGTACGGCCAACCCGGGTTCCATAGTTCCGTAATACCCCTCCCCATCTTACCGACCTCAAGTAGCTTAACAAATAAAAACACTGCACCTGTAATTTCTTTGGATAAATTTGGCCACAGCGGCCATTTTATTAACAAACAACATTAACATATAAACATTATTATTCAAATAAATAAATAAGAAGGGAGGGTTCTTGGAGTTAAAAATTAGATCTGGCATAACTAAACCGAAATCGAACCACCGTATTACCCTCAGCCGTCCATCACCAGCTCGAGGGCACCAAAAGCTCCCAGGGTAAAACCCCGTCCAGAGCCCCAAAAACCAAATGCCAGATCACCCCGCTTAATCAAGCCACTGCCTGTAAATTTCCAATAACTTTCCCACCGACACTTCTGTGCCAACTCCAAGAACCCCACCCCCCGCCACAAACGAACAGCCCTGACCACCTCAGGCTCGTGAGCGCCCCAACACTGCCAAAGCCCTCTCAATCCCCTCCTGTATAGATAATGCCCATAAATCAATCCCAATATCGTTCAGGTGCACCCCATCCTTTGCCCAAAAATCACCAACCCCTGCCTCAAGATCAAGATGCCGAACACTTACACCCCCATTTCTACCAACAAAAGCTGCTATGGCTCTATTCAACTTTACTCGTGCCCTATTAATGCCCTTCACTGATCTGGCCTCCCTCCAATTTTTTCTCGGCACAATGTCAGACCAAACCGTCAACACCCCAGGAAAAGATGTCCATAACCTTAAAAAATCAATTCGAATATCCCTCATCAATTCCCTAACTGGCCGAACCCCCAAATCATTCCCCCCCATATGCACCACCAAAATGTCCGGCGCCCGGTCCAAACGAGCCGCCTTATGGAATTCAGGAAGCACCCTTCTCCATACCATCCCTCTAAAACCCAGCCACCGGACCACCACTTGCTCTCTGCTAAAACCCAATTGCCTACCGTTTGGCCTCACATCCGCCCGCAGCGCCCCCCAATGAACGAAAGAGTGTCCAAGAATCCAGACTAATAACGGGACGTCACCTGCAATAAGATAACCAAAGAATTGTATTCACTCCTGACCAGATAAAACATAAGCCTGCACACCTAATGCCGTACATAGGACAGATAACGATCTGAACTCCACCTCCCTTTGCGTTTTATCACATCCTTTCCTAAACCCAAACCGTCCGCTTCTGACGCCGCACCGATTCTGAAAGAATGCGACCCGTACACCTCAGGACTAAGGCCCAACTCCCGAATCCCTTTTTTAAATACTGCAATAAATTGAAAACGTGACAGAAACTCTCCGTTTTTATGACACAATAATGGGCCCTTACGTCCCGACCAAACCTGCCAGTAAGCCATTAAACATCTCCTAGGACACATAAACGATCCATCAACTTCCCCCAATACCACTAGCTTGCCTCTGCCCAATTGATCCGTCTTCGCCCTCCTAATCCAAAATTCGATGCCCCCTTTCCGACCGTTCACATCCTCGGCAAACAAACCCCCAACCTTATTCCTACTTGGTGCCACCAACTCACCTAATCTTAGTGCGCCAAAGAACGCCAATGAAAAAGCCAACCTAAACAGTGTGGCTTCAAAAACTGAACAACAAATCTTATCCAACACTAAACCCAACCGCTCTAAAATACTAAAAGTCACCGGTCTTCGTTTATCTAACACCTTACCGCCTCTCCTAAAGCCCCTAAGTGCTTGCTTCACTAAAAACGATTTTGTAACATCTTTAAACCCCTGCAATTTAAAAGCGAATGCCAATCCTGCTACAAATTTACTAACTTTTGACACAGACCATCCAATCTCTGCTGCCCTTCCCACAAGAAACAGCACCGCCATCTCTCTATCTCCTTCACTTTCCACCACACCCCACTCCAGAATCCAACTTCGCCATACTCGCCACGATGCCTCGTATGATGCCCAGGTCTGCCTCGTAATGGACTCCCTTATTAACTGTCCGGCTCCTCCATAACCAGTTGCCACAAATGCGAAGGGCATTCTTGACCCACGTCCTCGGCCTCTGGTGCTAGCGCCCGAAAACGGTCCCACTGAAAACGAGATAAGGCATCTGCTATAGAATTTTGTACACCTGGAACATGGACCGCTGTAATCCAAGCGTTCAGCTTAAGACAACAAAGTACTAGTTCCCTCAGTAGCCTAATCACAGGCGGGGATGAGGCCGACAAGCTGTTGATGACAGACACCACTCCCATGTTATCGCAATGAAACCGAATTCTCCTGTTGGCAAAACACTCCCCCCAAATAGTAACCGCAACAACAATAGGGAACAATTCCAAAAACGCCAGGTTCCTCGTAAGTCCCCTCTCCGTCCACCCAATCGGCCATGCCCCAACACTCCACCGCCCTTTCCAGTAGGCCCCGTATCCAGCACCTCCCGCAGCATCTGTAAAAATCTCACAATCAAAACTGCTTACAAACTCCTGCTGGATTAATGACCTGCCATTATAGCTTTCCAAAAACAACTTCCAAACCCTCAGATCCTCCTTGTGTTCCTTATTTAGGCGGATAAAATGATGAGCCGCACGCACTCCTGCTGTGGCGCCTGACAACCTGCGACAAAATATTCTGCCCATTGGCATAATCCTGCATGCAAAATTTAAGCGCCCCAACAGCGATTGTAGCTCCCTCAGGGTCACCTTGCGCAACCTCCTGACTCTATCGACCTCCTGCTTGAGCAGACACAATTTATCTTCAGGTAACCGGCACTCCATCCTTTCTGTGTCAATTACAATGCCCAAAAAACTTAGGATTGTGCAAGGGCCTTCTGTCTTTTCTTTTGCCAATGGTACACCAAAATGCTCCGCTACCCACACCATAGTACCTAACAAATTCCTACACAATAACGATTGCGGAGGGCCTATAAACAAAAAATCATCCAAATAATGAATGACTGAATTAACTGATGCCAGGTCCATCACCACCCATTCCAAAAAGGTACTAAACGTTTCAAACAAAGAACACGAAATTGCACAACCCATTGGCAAACACCTATCCATGTAATATGCCCCATTCCAAAAACAACCTAACAACGGGATGCTATCCGGGTGAACTGGCAGCAACCGAAAAGCCGACTCGATATCCGTCTTGGCTAGCAACGATCCTGACCCATAACGCTGTACCCATCGCACCGCCGCATCAAATGATGTATATTCAACTGAACATAATTCCTGTGCAATGCCATCATTCACCGAGAGCCCCTTCGGGTACGACAAATGCTGAATCAAACGAAACTTATTCAGCTCTTTTTTTTTTGGGCACAACCCCCAGTGGCGAGATAATCACCCTGCTGCTAGGTAATACCCGAAACGGTCCCGCCATCCTGCCCAATTCCACCTCCTTAGCCAACTTCACGCTAACCACATCCGGATGAAGGGAAGCCGACGTCAAATTTTTTAGTGAAAAGGGGACCTCGTGCTCAGGAGGAGGGATTCTAAAACCTTCCAAAAACCCATCCAAAATGACCTTAGCCTTCGACTGATCAGGATACCTACTTAGAAAGGGGGCCATCGCGTGAACCCTCACCGGAGTCGCCCCTTTGACCGGTACCCACTGTCGGCTTTCCCTTACCCTTCTTAAAGCATTTTGATGCTCCGTGTGAGTTTCCATTACAATGGGAGCACACGTGTTTGAATTTACAAGAGGTCCCGTACTTGCATTGGCCGTCATTAAATTGCCAGCAAGTTCCCACTTCCTTCTTAGTGCTTTGTGGCCCTTGGTTACCTCCCCCTTGTCCTGCTGGTTGGTTACCACTACTGCTGCTCCCGTGAAAGGACTGCCCATACCTCACTGGGGCCATAACCTTCAGCCACAACCCAATGTCCTTTTGATCCCATCTGATCTCAGGGCGGACTGCCTTCCTCTGACGAAATTGCTCGTCATAACGTAACCATGTCTGACCCCCGTAAGTCCTATGAGCCTCCCCAATAGCATCAAGGTAGCAAAACAAACCCGAACAATTATCAGGAGCTTTTTCTCCAATAACGCTAGCCATTATTGCAAAAGCTTGCAACCAATTGACAAACGTCTGTGGAATCAACCTCCACCTACGCTTCTCTTCTTCCTCTTTTTTACTGTCTTCCTTTTTTCCCTTATCCAGGTTAAACTTTTCCAACGGAAGAAGGGAAAAAATTTCGACATACTCGTCCCGCCAAATTTTTTCTTTAACCTCTTTTTTTAAATGCGCCCCCAATGGCCCCTCAAAGCACACGTATACCTCCCCTTTCGCCCTATCATCCAGTTTTATACTATCCGCATTATCCTTTTCTGTCTGCACACACACCGACACCCCAGAAGGTGTCCCAGCTGTACACCCCGCCGACCTGGCCGACTCGCTCCCCACCTGCAACAACGCCGGTTGACTAGGTAGCCAAGCCCCCGCCGGTGACAACCCCCTTTGAATGGCCCCCCCGCCGTCTATTCTCGCCAAAATGCGCGACATGCTAACCAACAAATCCCTAAACCCACTTACATCTGACCCACTACCTCCCCTAACATTTTCCCCGCTGGGCCCAGACACCTGCCTATCGCCTACCCCATCCGCTACAGACCCCGCGGGCGACAAACCATACATAGACGCATACTCACGAAGCTGCGCAGGTGCTGTGTCCCCGCCAGCCGTACTCGCCGAGTCCTGATGAGTCCTTGGTTCGTCTTGTTCTTCTCCATAATCCAGTCCGACCGACCCCTGCTGCTCAAGGCCCGCGCCCCTGGCCTCCTCGTCACCAGGGGGGACCCGAGCCCGTGCCGACCTCCCCGCCGTTCGTCCTCCACTCCTCACCGCCGACCGTGCACATCCGCGATTTTTAGACCCGGACTCACCAGCCCGATCCGTGTTGGTCCGTGGATAACTGCCAGGCAAATCCGTGCTGCTGCCCGCCGCTCCATCCCTCTGCCTGGAGAAACTTGAGCCAGGCAGCAGGTCCTGGAATTGTTGCTGCCTGCCCGTGTAGCTCCGCTGCTGTCTGCGCCCTCTGGTCTGTCTGGCAGGCACCCCGACAGGAACGTCGCCAGGTGTGCCTGCCGCGCTGGTGTTCCCTCCGTTCCCCGCTGCAGGATTGCCGCCCTTTTTTCTTTTAAATAACCGGCGTCTTGAATCGCCACTAGATCTTGGAGCGGGGGGCGTGTCACTGCGCCCGCCGCTCATTGGCTGTGCGTCCCTCTCGTCTGTCTCCGGGGCCGGAAGTGACGTAGTCCCCATTTCCGGTGAGGCCCCGCCCCCCGGATGATGCGTCTGCGGCCCGGGCCTTGCTTCCGGCGTGGCCTGGGCTCTAGTACTGCGGCGCGCCGACGGGGGAGGCTGCACCGCGACGGACCGGGGAACTTCAGTCGCGGACCGCGACCCGATGCAGGGGGAGCCCGCAGACCGGCTGGGCGGATTCCTGCCGCGGCGGGCACGCCGGCAGGGGATTCCGCCGGCATGCTCCCCGGACACAGGGTCCCCTGAGGGGCTCCGCAGCCTGCGCCTGCTGCCCGTACCAACCATCTCCAGGGAAAGCCTCTCGGGGGGCCGCGTCCTCCTGGCACTTCTTCCCAAACCCGACGGGGATTCTTCCTCTCCGGCATTCCCCAGAAGTCCGGCCAGCTGGGCCTCAAGCCACCCTCCTTGCCTGGATCTGGCAGTCTCCCTCAGCCTGGCGATAAGGGACTCCACAGACTCCATAATAGCGAGAAGAGTGTCCCAGCAATTAAAAGGTAAAATTATTATTATTTTTTTTTTTATCAGTGCTCCAGAACTTCTCTCAATGGCTTCTTCCCTGGACTGCCCGTTTTCCCGCACTTTTCCCTATTATACCTCTTCCCCCCTTTACCCCACCCCCATCCAAATGCCAGCCCCTCCAAACCTATACCCAATCCCGACCATTGGGATTTAAAAATTGCACCCTCCTGGCCAATCCCGGTCATGTGGGGCTTCCTTCTAGGTTCCCATGCCTCCAGCCCCCTTCTTTATGTTAAATTAACTCATCCCTGCACAGCAACACTGGCTTTGATGTTTCTAGTAAAAATCGACTGCGTATGCGCCATTCATCATATGAAAGTTATCTAGGACTAGTCCAGCGGGACGTCACTTCCCACAAACAAATCCCACCTCAGATGCTGTGATCACACCCAAATCATGGCATCTTAGTCTCACCTGGCGAGGTGGATCTTCTAAGCCTCGGGTCCGGGTGGGCACGCGGACCCCGGGCGTTGGTGTGGCAAGCAGGAAGGTACATGAGCAGCAAGGAATTGGCACTCAGGAATCTTGGGAGCTGCAGGATGGATGTAGCGTAACCCAGTAGGAATGGAAGAAAGTTAACGCAGAAGGTGGAGCACACCAAACAAAAGTCTAAAAACTCAATCCTAAGACCCAGGTGTGTCCTAACGGTCCATAAATAGGATTTAGGAGATTATGTCACTGAGCTACACAGGACAACCTGTAAAACCTGACGTGGAGCACAACACGGGGCAGCAGACCGAAGTGAAGGAAGCAGAGCTCGGATACCCAAGACAGGTGTATAATGCTTAATTTCACATGCCCAATTTGCATTTGACGGCCGGCACATTAAAAGTTTAGTTTTTTAAGGTAGAAACATTTTTGCCAGATATATACCGTGGATGTCAATGCAGGAATTTGGCATGCATGAAGGACCTGACAGGTTCACTTTACGAGGACCCCCTTTGGTTCGTTTGAAGGGTCCCTTGGCAATAAGCTGATCACAGCTGGAGTCGGATGGACGCAGCAACAAGGACTAAGTTGCAGGAATCATTTTCTTACCATTCCTATTAGAATCAATACTGTCCTAAGTCCTACAGAGCGAGGGGTGCAACGTATCCGATAATAATAGAGGGTCAAATCAGAAATCTCACGGGTATATGAGACTGATTTATATTTGTATTCCAGTTTATAGAACAATTTCACACCCTGGCCAGAGATATCATGGGACTGCCCACCCGCGCTTACTTCACCATGGTACACCTCGACTGCGATGACTTAAAGCAAGGCCTGGCTGACAAAGCAAAAAGTTTTGCAAATATATTACTAGATAGACTGGTGACAAATCACAGATTGGAGAATGAAGAGTGAGTAAAATCCTGGATTCAAGGAGGTTTCACAATAGAAAAAAATAATCTGTAATGGGCCTCTACCTGCCATGTGCCGTTCAGGGGCCCTTGGGGTCGAGGTCAAGTGCTACTTCTGCTATGATTTCATACAGTGAGTTATAGATGCTGATGCTACAGTAAAAGTTAAGAATCTCATATTACTTTACTTATGATACCATAAAATATCATCACATTCCAGTATATAATATACAGGTGCATCTCACTAAATTAGAATATCATCAAAAAGTTAATTTATTTCAGTTCTTCAATACAAAAATTTCAATTCATATATTATATAGAGTCATTACAAACAGAGTGATCTATTTCAAGTGTTTATTTCTGTTAATGTTGATGATTATGGCTTACAATGGAAACACAAAAGTTATTATCTCAGTAAATTAAAATAATTAACAAATACACCTGCAAAGGCTTCCTAAGCTTTTAAAAAGGTCCCTTAGTCTGTTTCAGTAGGCTCCACAATCATTGGGAAGACTGGTGACTTCACAGATGTCCAGAAGGCAGTCATTGACCCACTCCACAAGGTCCCAGAGTCCCAATTTTCATTTGGAAATCAAGGTCCTAGAGTCTGGAGGAAGAGTGGAGAGGCCACAATCCAAGCTGCTTGAGGTCTAGTGTGAAGTCTCCACAATCAGTGATGGTTTGGGGAGCCATGTCATCTGCTGGTGTAGGTCCACTGTGTTTTATCAAGACCAAAGTCAGCGCAGCCGTCTACCAGGAAATTTTAGTGCACTTCATGCTTCCCTCTGCCGACAAGCTTTTTGGAGATGGAAATGTCATTCTCCAGCAGGACTTGGCCCCTGTCCACACTGCCAAAAGTACCAATACCTGGTTTACAAACAACAGTATCACTGTACTTGATTGGCAGCAAACTCGCCTGACCTTAACCCCATAGAGAATCTATTATAGAGAATCTATAGGGTATTGTCAAGAGGAAGATGAGAGACACCAGACCCGACAATGTAGATGAGCTGAAGGCTCAAAGCCACCTGGGCTTGCATAACACCTCAGCAGGGCCACATTGCCGCATTGATGCAGTAATTGATGCAAAAGGAGCCCTGGCCAAGTATTGACAGCATTTACTGAACATACATTTCAGTAGGACATTTCAGATTTTAAAAACATTTTTCAAGCTGTTATAAAGTATTCTAATTTACTGAGATAATGACTTTTGTGTTTTCATTGGCTGTAAGCCATAATCATCAACATTAGCAGAAATAAACACTTGGAATAGATCACTCTGTGTGTAATGACTCTATATAATATAGGAGTTTCACTTTTTGTACTGAAAACTGAAATAAATGAACTTTTTGATGATATTCTAATTTAGTGAGATGCACCTGTATGTAATAATCTTTGCTTCGCTTAGAATCTGCTTGGAATTTGAGAAAATCAAGGAACAAGCGTTAAAGGTTCCTGAAACTGCTGAAGATGTAATAGAGGAGATTGCGCTTGTGGAGCAGGCGAAGAATAAAAGCCTGGTAGAGCTAAAGTCCCAAATTGCTGTACGTACGTCCCTGGGTATAATTAGTGAAAAACATAATATATAGGATTATTCCGATATTTCTTGTGTCCTGGTTAATATGTATTTTTCCATCTATAGGTCATGTCATACTAGCTATACTTACCAGTCCCTCTCCAGGTTTCAGTGATCAGATCCCCAACATGATCATGTGATTGCTGCAGCCTATCAGTGACTACGGTGGTAACCGGCTACAGCCAGTGATTGGCTACAGAAATCACATGTCCACATAGAGCAGGAAGAACACAAACCGATGGAGGGAACTGGAGATGTGGAGCATCAGTATAATTTTATAACCTAAGTTTTTGGAAGAAATATAATTGGTGCAACCCCTGTGATTGTAGATGCTAGATACATTAATACATAGTGAGTTTCATTTTACTAATTTTAGGAGTGTCAGCGGAGGATGAATTTTCTTCTAGATGTTCATTTATTTGTACCTGAAGATATCATCCTGAACTCAACAGTGTCACTGTGGCCAAAAAATATCAACCCAGTGTTTGATGAAAATGACCAGGTATGTGGGCTCATGTCTGAAAATGGGGTCTCGGGTGCCAGCTCCAATGAAGCAGCAGCCCCCTGCAGTGTCCAGGTAATTAAACAGGGAACGCTCTGGGAGCATTTTTTGATAACTGTTCCTTTCTAAAAGCTGATTGAAAACGCCAAGCATAAAGGAGAGGGTGATCTGCTGGGGAAAAGAGAGAAGCTTGTGCTGGAACTGGAGAAACTTTTGCGTCGGATGGAAGAATTTGCAGAGTACTCTGAGCTGGATATGATGCAGCAGGTATGATACTCACAGGCTGTGTTATAGTTTTCCATCTTCTTATTTTCATTACTTTAAGACTCTTTTCATATTTGTACAGATCCTTTTTACCCAAAACGCATCATGGTTGTCGTGAACGATAATTTTTTTGTGCAACACAAAAGATCATTTCACCCGACGAACAAGCGTTTGGCCATTCGTCGGTGATTGGCAGCCTATTTATACAGCACAATTATCCTTAAACGAGCGTTCCTGGGAAGTAGTTATAAAATGCTCCCTAACTCCGGTTTGGAGTTGCATTAGGATTTTTTTATGTTGTTTTTTTGGGGGAGGTTCTATCCCTTTTTAAAGGCAAGAATCAAGAATATTGAGACTACAGCCAATAGTGTAACCTGAAGCTTCAATGCAAAATCTCCATTAGGGCCCCCAACTATTGCAGGTCTTTAATAGTAGTGGTCTTCTCATATGAGTCAAAGAGACCTTTTGGGCCCCCCTTAGCTCCAGATGCGACTGCAACCCCTGCACGCACTGTAGTTACGCCCTTGACTGCAGCATTATTTTTGCTATACAAAAAAAACCTATGAAAAAAACATAAACCCGACTGACCACCATTATCAGCCAGAACAGTCTTTATAGAGCCAGTCCCTAGTGCTTAACCTGAAGTGCAGTCAAGCAAAGGCAGGTCAGAGGCAGTCGTCACACCTGAGCACTGGCGTATGAAAGCGTCCACTAGGCCTGAAACGTGTTGCGTCCAATAGGCCTGAAACGCATTGCTTCCAATAGGCCTGAAACGCATTGCGTCCAATAGGCCTGAAATACATTGCGTCCAATAGGCCTGAAACGCATTGCGTCCAATAGGCCTGAAATACATTGCGTCCAATAGGCCTGAAACGCGTTGTATCCAATAGGCCTGAAATGATTTACATCCAGTAGGCCTGAAACGCGTTGTGTCCAATAGGCTTGAAATGCGTTGCGTCCAATAGGCCTGAAACGATTTGTGTCCAATAGACCTGAAAGGCCTGAAAGTTACACCTCTGACATCAGCTGTCTATAAAGTGGAGCATATAGGAGTCTGTATTCTGCAAACGAGAAGTAAAGTTCACCGGTGAGAAGTCAGTCTCATACTGTAACTTGTGAATGTCTAACTCATTTTCTTTAATGGAGGCAGTCCGGTTAACCCTTTACTTATCTGTGTTTATTGTGTCTGGTTTCAGTAAGTGACAGATGTGAGGACTGTACAGAAGCGAATAGCAGACGCAGAGGAGGCGGTGGCTTATATTAACAAAGAAGAAGCACTGTATAAATGGGACCTTACAACATACCCTCAGCTGGATTCTTCAAAACTCAACATCGAACCTTACCAGAAACTTTTTGCACTGATTTACAAATGGCAAAAAACTGAAAAAAAGTATGTGCACCCCATTGGGGAATTCTGAGTTAACTCTTGGCATACCGTTATTTATTAACACCATACGTGATCTGAAGTGGAGAGTAAATGGCGCATTTAAACAAGCTGATGATCATTCCCAATTATCAGCCTGTGTAAATGTGCCAGTAATCACCCGATGAACAAGCAAAACACTAATTCGTCGGGAACGAATCATTTATGGCAGCAAAAATCATCTTTATCTACAGCACTTTGCCCCTTGTAACGTTATAGGGACAAAGTATATCTAATAACCAATCGTTCTGTCCCCATCACTGTTCTTCGGTCCTGGAAATAACCAAGCGCCAAAAGTCTTGCATATATTACAAGGGGATTATGTGTTATTAAAGGGCTGTCCGGCCTTGGGGCACAAGTCTGCAGTCACTCCATGTGACTGCAGACATGTGAATCCTCACAGCATGTGTACTGTGCGCGTTATAAGGATTCTCCAGCATCGGGAGCACAGGCGTGTGACAGCAAGTATGTGATTTGCATACATACGGTCACATCCCAACTAGACATATCCGGCCTTGCTCAATGCAAGCATATTGAGTGGAGCCAGACACGTCTAGTCGGAATGTGGTCAGAAGTATGCAAATCACATACTTGTGGTCACATAACAGCCCGTTCCCGGCACCGGAAAATCCTCGCAGTGCGTGCAATGTGAGGATTTACAAGTCTGTAGTTACATAGACTGTAGACTTGTACCCCAAGGCCGGACAATCCCTTCTGCAAAATAGGAGATAAATGTATGATCGGTAGGGGTGCTCTAACCACAGGGTCCTCCAGTAATCCAGAGGACAGAGGTTCCAAAGTCTGCTGTGTGAATGGAGTGATCGTGCGCATGCGTAGCCAGTGCTCCATTCATGTCTGTGGGAGCAGTCATGCGCATGCGTAACCATCACTCCCATAGATGCACACATGCTTCATTCACAAAGCTGTATCTAGGACCACCGCTTTCAAAACTGCTGGGGGCTGCAGCAGTCGGACTCCCAGTGATCAGACATTTATCAACAACCTTGTGGATAGGTGATTAAAGATTATTTATGGGACAACCATAGCCATAGATGTAGAAGAGAAAAAAAGCAGAATAAACAGTAATAGATGAGCTAAAAACATGAGATTTATCAAAATATGTCTTGAAAAATCTCACGCTTCCAGGTGGATCGACGGCGCTTTCCTTGACCTGAACGTAGAAAGCATGGAAGCCGAGGTGGACGAATTCTTCCAAGAGGTCTACAAGATGATGAAACTATTTCAGCAGAAGACGTTAGAAGAGGAGAAGAAAAAGGCGGCTCAACACCGGACACTGTCTGAAGATATGGATTCGGTGGACGAGGAAAAGAAGGAAAGCCGCATAGTTCTCATGTGTTCTGCCATCACCGAGCAAATCAAGGCTTTTAAGGTAGATACATCAAATAATGGATATATCAGTAATCTGGGCCCGGTTTGCTGGAGCGCGCTGTTACCTCCCAATCCCAGCCAACTTCAGCACAGTGGTTACTATCGAGACCACAGCGGTGGTCGGTCTCCTAGGCAACGATCTGTAAACAAAAGAAAAGTGTTAATATCTCAAGAACGGCTGCAAATGTCAAGAAGCAGTAAATTGCAAAAGTGCAGGTTTTTACAATATCTATGAAGATGGGAATAACCCTTTAATTCATTTTTGTAGCCGTAATCCCGGGACACTGATTATGATTGACTCCTTTTCAGGAATATATCCCTTTGTTGAGCATCCTTTGCAACCCAGGAATCAGAACCCGACATTGGCTGGAGATGTCTGAGATAGTTGGCTATGAGCTCGCTCCGAATTCTGGCACCAGCCTGAGGAAGGTTCTGGAGCTGAGCTTGGATCCGCACTTACACCAGTGTGAACAGATTAGTGCGGCAGCTAGTAAGGTAAGCATCTCTGGCTAATAAATGTGTATCGGTGGTCGAGAATACTATCCTGTTATTGAAATGAATAACAAACAATGGAAAACCGAAAAAAAACTAAAGGAGAATTGAGTTAAAAGAAAGCCGATAGCTGTCAGGGGAAAGTGCTGGAGCTTTTTACATTTTAGAAAGCGCAACATTTAGTTCCCACAAGGAATAAATTGCTGCAAACTGTTTGTCAGGGACTTTTTCTCATCTCGCTGTTTAATTAAGCATGCATGCTCAGCCGAGCAGGGTGTGAATGTGTATTGGGAGAAATAGCTGTCTACCAAAGGGCAGTTTCACCAGTGGCTATCTCAACAGTGTGACAGTTTCGCCAGTGGCTATCTCCAGATTGTGACAGTTTCTCCAGTGGCTATCTCAAGAATGTCACAGTTTCTCCAGTGGCTATCTCAAGAGTATCACAGTTTGGCCAGTGGCTATCTCAAGAGTGTGATGGTTTCGACAGTGGCTATCTCAAGAGTGTGACAGTTTTGCCAGTGGCTATCTCAAGAGTGTGATAGTTTCGACAGTGGCTATTTCAAGAGTGTGACAGTTTCGCCTGTGGCTATCTCAAGAGTGTTACAGTTTCGCCAGTGGCTATCTCAACAGTGTGACAATTTCACCAGTGGCTATCTCAAGAGTGTGACAGTTTTGCCAGTGGCTATCTCAAGAGTATGACGGTTTAGACAGTAGCTATCTCAAGAGTGTGACAGTTTTGCCAGTGGCTATCTCAAGAGTGTGATGGTTTCGACAGTGGCTATCTCAAGAGTGTGACAGTTTCGCCAGTGGCTATCTCAACAGTGTGACAGTTTCGCCAGTGGCTATCTCAACAGTGTGACAGTTTCTCCAGTGGCTATCTCAACAGTGTGACAGTTTCACCAGTGGTTATCTCAACAGTGTGACAGTTTCTCCAGTGGCTATCTCAAGAGCGTGACAGTTTTGCCAACGGCTATCTCAAGAGTGTTACAGTTTCTTCAGTGGCTATCTCAACAGTGTGACAGTTTCACCAGTGGTTATCTCAACAGCGTGACAGTTTCTCCAGGGGCTATCTCAATGGTGTGACAGTTTCGCCAGTGGCTATCTCACCAGTGTGACAGTTTCACCAGTGGCTATCTGAAGAGTGTGGCAGTTTCGCCAGTGGCTATCTCAACAGTGTGACAGTTTCTCCAGTGGCTATCTCAACAGTGTGACAGTTTCACCAGTGGTTATCTCAACAGTGTGACAGTTTCTCCAGTGGCTATCTCAAGAGCGTGACAGTTTTGCCAATGGCTATCTCAAGAGTGTTACAGTTTCTCCAGTGGCTATCTCAACAGTGTGACAGTTTCACCAGTGGTTATCTCAACAGCGTGACAGTTTCTCCAGTGGCTATCTCAACAGTGTGACAGTTTCGACAGTGGCTATCTCACCAGTGTGACAGTTTCACCAGTGGCTATCTGAAGAGTGTGGCAGTTTCGCCAGTGGCTATCTCAAGAGTGTGACAGTTTTGCCAGTGGCTATCTCAAGAGTGTGACAGTTTCACCAGTGGCTTTCTCCAGGGTATAACAGTTTCACCAGTGGATTTTTTTGCCAGTGGCTATCTCAAGAGTGTGGCAGTTTTGCCAGTGGCTATCTCAAGAGTGTGACAGTTTCACCAGTGGCTATCTCCAGGGTATAACAATTTCACCAGTCGATTTTTTGCCAGTGGCTATATCAAGAGTGTGACAGTTTCGCCAGTGGCTATCTAAAGAGTGTTACAGTTTCTCCAGTGGCTATCTCAACAATGTGACAGTTTCACCAGTGGTTATCTCAACAGTGTGACTGTTTCTCCAGTGGCTATCTCAACAGTGTGACAGTTTCGCCAGTGGCTATCTCACCAGTGTGACAGTTTCTCCAGTGGCTATCTGAAGAGTGTGGCAGTTTCGCCAGTGGCTATCTCAAGAGTGTGACAGTTTTGCCAGTGGCTATCTCAAGAGTGTGACAGTTTCACCAGTGGCTATCTCCAGGGTATAACAATTTCACCAGTGAATTTTTTGCCAGTGGCTATCTGAAGAGTGTGGCAGTTTGGCCAGTGGCTATCTCAAGAGTGTGACAGTTTTGCCAGTGGCTATATCAAGAGTGTGACAGTTTCACCAGTGGCTATCTCCAGGGTATAACAGTTTCACCAGTGGATTTTTTGCCACTGGCTATCTCAAGAGTGTGACAGTTTGGCCAGTGGCTATCTCAAGAGTGTGACAGTTTTGCCAGTGGCTATCTCAAGAGTGTGATGGTTTCGACAGTGGCCTTCTCAAGAGTGTGACAGTTTTTCCAGTGGTTATCTCAAGAGTGTGATGGTTTCGACAGTGGCTATCTCAAGAGTGTGACAGTTTCGCCAGTGGCTATATCAACAGTGTTACAGTTTTGCCAGTGGCTATCTCAACAGTATGACAGTTTCTCCAGTGGCTATCTCAACAGTGTGACAGTTTCACCAGTGGCTATCTCAAGAGTGTGATGGTTTCGACAGTGGCTCTCTCAAGAGTGTGACAGTTTCGCCAATGGCTATCTCAAGAGTGTGGCAGTTTTGCCCGTGGCTATCTCAAGAGTGTGACAGTTTCTCCAGTGGCTATCTTAAGGGTATAACAGTTTCACCAGTGGCTATCTTTAGAGTGTGACAGTTTCACCAGTGGCTATCTCAAGAGTGTGACAGTTTTGCCAGTGGCTATCTCAAGAGAGTGACAGTTTCTCCAGTGGCTATCTCACCAGTGTGACATTTTCACCAGTGGCTATCTGAAGAGTGTGGCAGTTTCGCCAGTGGCTATCTCAAAAGTGTGAAAGTTTTGCCAGTGGCTATCTCAAGAGTGTGACAGTTTCACCAGTGAATATCTCCAGGGTATAACAGTTTCACCAGTAGATTTTTGCCAGTGGCTATCTCAAGAGTGTGGCAGTTTCACCAGTGGCTATCTCCAGGGTATGACAGTTTCACCAGTCGATTTTTTGCCAGTGGCTATCTCAAGAGTGTGACAGTTTCGCCAGTGGCTATCTCAAAAGTGTTACAGTTTCTCCAGTGGCTATCTCAAATATGTGACAGTTTCACCAGTGGTTACCTCAACAGTGTGACTGTTTCTCCAGTGGCTATCTCAACAGTGTGACAGTTTCGCCAGTGGCTATCTCACCAGTGTGATAGTTTCTCCAGTGGCTATCTCAAGAGTGTGACACTTTCACGAGTGGCTATCTCCAGGGTATAACAGTTTCACCAGTGGATTTTTTGCCAGTGGCTATCTCAAGAGTGTGACAGTTTCGCCAGTGGCTATCTCAAGAGTGTGACAGTTTTGCCAGTGGCTATCTCAAGAGTGTGATGGTTTCGACAGTGGCTATCTCAAGAGTGTGACAGTTTTTCCAGTGGCTATCTCAAGAGTGTGATGGTTTCGACAGTGGCTATCTCAAGAGTGTGACAGTTTCTCTAGTGGCTATCTTAAGGGTATAACAGTTTCACCAGTGGCTATCTTTAGAGTGTGACAGTTTCACCAGTGGCTATCTCAAGAGTGTGACAGTTTTGCCTGTGGCTATCTCAAGAATGTGACAGTTTCTCCAGTGGTTATCTCAACAGTGTGACAGTTTCTCCAGTGGCTATCTCACCAGTGTGACAGTTTCACCAGTGGCTATCTGAAGAGTGTGGCAGTTTCGCCAGTGGCTATCTCAAGAGTGTGACAGTTTTGCCAGTGGCTATCTCAAGAGTGTGACAGTTTCACCAGTGAATATCTCCAGGGTATAACAGTTTCACCAGTGGATTTTTGCCAGTGGCTATCTCAAGAGTGTGGCAGTTTTGCCAGTGGCTATCTCAAGAGTGTGACAGTTTCACCAGTGGCTATCTCCAGGGTATAACAGTTTCACCAGTCGATTTTTTGCCAGTGGCTATCTCAAGAGTGTGACAGTTTCGCCAGTGGCTATCTCAAGAGGGTTACAGTTTCTCCAATGGCTATCTCAACAATGTGACAGTTTCACCAGTGGTTATCTCAACAGTGTGACTGTTTCTCCAGTGGCTATCTCAACAGTGTGACAGTTTCGTCAGTGGCTATTTCACCAGTGTGACAGTTTCTCCAGTGGCTATCTGAAGAGTGTGGCAGTTTCGCCAGTGGCTATCTCAAGAGTGTGACAGTTTTGCCAGTGGCTATCTCAACAATGTGCCAGTTTCACCAGTGGTTATCTCAACAGTGTGACTATTTCTCCAGTGGCTATCTCAACAGTGTGACAGTTTCGCCAGTGGCTATCTCACCAGTGTGACAGTTTCTCCAGTGGCTATCTCAAGAGTGTGACAGTTTCACGAGTGGCTATCTCCAGGGTATAACAGTTTCACCAGTGGATTTTTTGCCAGTGGCTATCTCAAGAGTGTGACAGTTTCGCCAGTGGCTATCTCAAGAGTGTGACAGTTTTGCCAATGGCTATCTCAAGAGTGTGATGGTTTCGACAGTGGCTATCTCAAGAGTGTGACAGTTTTTCCAGTGGCTATCTCAAGAGTGTGATGGTTTCGACAGTGGCTATCTCAAGAGTGTGACAGTTTCGCCAGTGGCTATCTCAACAATGTGCCAGTTTCACCAGTGGTTATCTCAACAGTGTGACTGTTTCTCCAGTGGCTCTCTCAACAGTGTGACAGTTTCGCCAGTGGCTATCTCACCAGTGTGACAGTTTCTCCAGTGGCTATCTCAACAGTGTGACAGTTTCTCCAGTGGCTATCTCAACAGTGTGACAGTTTCTCCAGTGGCTATCTCAACAGTGTGACAGTTTCACCAGTGGCTATCTCAAGAGTGTGATGGTTTCGACAGTGGCTATCTCAAAAGTGTGACAGTTTCGCCAATGGCTATCTCAAGAGTGTGGCAGTTTTGCCCGTGGCTATCTCAAGAGTGTGACAGTTTCTCTAGTGGCTATCTTAAGAGTATAACAGTTTCACCAGTGGCTATCTTTAGAGTGTGACAGTTTCACCAGTGGCTATCTCAAGAGTGTGACAGTTTTGCCTGTGGCTATCTCAAGAGTGTGACAGTTTCTCCAGTGGTTATCTCAACAGTGTGACAGTTTCTCCAGTGGCTATCTCACCAGTGTGACAGTTTCACCAGTGGCTATCTGAAGAGTGTGGCAGTTTCGCCAGTGGCTATCTCAAGAGTGTGACAGTTTTGCCAGTGGCTATCTCAACAATGTGCCAGTTTCACCAGTGGTTATCTCAACAGTGTGACTATTTCTCCAGTGGCTATCTCAACAGTGTGACAGTTTCGCCAGTGGCTATCTCACCAGTGTGACAGTTTCTCCAGTGGCTATCTCAAGAGTGTGACAGTTTCACGAGTGGCTATCTCCAGGGTATAACAGTTTCACCAGTGGATTTTTTGCCAGTGGCTATCTCAAGAGTGTGACAGTTTCGCCAGTGGCTATCTCAAGAGTGTGACAGTTTTGCCAATGGCTATCTCAAGAGTGTGATGGTTTCGACAGTGGCTATCTCAAGAGTGTGACAGTTTTTCCAGTGGCTATCTCAAGAGTGTGATGGTTTCGACAGTGGCTATCTCAAGAGTGTGACAGTTTCGCCAGTGGCTATCTCAACAATGTGCCAGTTTCACCAGTGGTTATCTCAACAGTGTGACTGTTTCTCCAGTGGCTCTCTCAACAGTGTGACAGTTTCGCCAGTGGCTATCTCACCAGTGTGACAGTTTCTCCAGTGGCTATCTCAACAGTGTGACAGTTTCTCCAGTGGCTATCTCAACAGTGTGACAGTTTCTCCAGTGGCTATCTCAACAGTGTGACAGTTTCACCAGTGGCTATCTCAAGAGTGTGATGGTTTCGACAGTGGCTATCTCAAAAGTGTGACAGTTTCGCCAATGGCTATCTCAAGAGTGTGGCAGTTTTGCCCGTGGCTATCTCAAGAGTGTGACAGTTTCTCTAGTGGCTATCTTAAGAGTATAACAGTTTCACCAGTGGCTATCTTTAGAGTGTGACAGTTTCACCAGTGGCTATCTCAAGAGTGTGACAGTTTTGCCTGTGGCTATCTCAAGAGTGTGACAGTTTCTCCAGTGGTTATCTCAACAGTGTGACAGTTTCTCCAGTGGCTATCTCACCAGTGTGACAGTTTCACCAGTGGCTATCTGAAGAGTGTGGCAGTTTCGCCAGTGGCTATCTCAAGAGTGTGACAGTTTTGCCAGTGGCTATCTCAAGAGTGTGACAGTTTCACCAGTGAATATCTCCAGGGTATAACAGTTTCACCAGTGGATTTTTGCCAGTGGCTATCTGAAGAGTGTGGCAGTTTTGCCAGTGGCTATCTCAAGAGTGTGACAGTTTCACCAGTGGCTATCTCCAGGGTATAACAGTTTAACCAGTCGATTTTTTGCCAGTGGCTATCTCAAGAGTGTGACAGTTTCGCCAGTGGCTATCTCAAGAGGGTTACAGTTTCTCCAGTGGCTATCTCAACAATGTGACAGTTTCACCAGTGGTTATCTCAACAGTGTGACTGTTTCTCCAGTGGCTATCTCAACAGTGTGACAGTTTCGTCAGTGGCTATTTCACCAGTGTGACAGTTTCTCCAGTGGCTATCTGAAGAGTGTGACAGTTTTGCCAGTGGCTATCTCAACAATGTGCCAGTTTCACCAGTGGTTATCTCAACAGTGTGACTGTTTCTCCAGTGGCTATCTCAACAGTGTGACAGTTTCGCCAGTGGCTATCTCACCAGTGTGACAGTTTCTCCAGTGGCTATCTCAAGAGTGTGACAGTTTCACGAGTGGCTATCTCCAGGGTATAACAGTTTCACCAGTGGATTTATTTTTTGCCAGTGGCTATCTCAAGAGTGTGACAGTTTCGCCAGAGGCTATCTCAAGAGTGTGACAGTTTTGCCAATGGCTATCTCAAGAGTGTGATGGTTTCGACAGTGGCTATCTCAAGAGTGTGACAGTTTTTCCAGTGGCTATCTCAAGAGTGTGATGGTTTCGACAGTGGCTATCTTAAGAGTGTGACAGTTTCGCCAGTGGCTATCTCAACAATGTGCCAGTTTCACCAGTGGTTATCTCAACAGTGTGACTGTTTCTCCAGTGGCTATCTCAACAGTGTGACAGTTTCGCCAGTGGCTATCTTACCAGTGTGACAGTTTCTCCAGTGGCTATCTCAAGAGTGTGACAGTTTCATGAGTGGCTATCTCCAGGGTATAACAGTTTCACCAGTGGATTTTTTGCCACTGGCTATCTCAAGAGCGTCACAGTTTCGCCAGTGGCTATCTCAAGAGTGTGACAGTTTTGCCAATGGCTATCTCAAGAGTGTGATGGTTTCGACAGTGGCTATCTTAAGAGTGTGACAGTTTTTCCAGTGGCTATCTCAAGAGTGTGATGGTTTCGACAGTGGCTATCTCAAGAGTGTGACAGTTTCGCCAGTGGCTATCTCAACAGTGTTAAAGTTTCGCCAGTGGCTATCTCAACAGTGTGACAGTTTCTCCAGTGGCTATCTCAACAGTGTGACAGTTTCTCCAGTGGCTATCTCAACAGTGTGACAGTTTCTCCAGTGGCTATCTCAACAGTGTGACAGTTTCACCAGTGGCTATCTCAAGAGTGTGATGGTTTCGACAGTGGCTATCTCAATAGTGTGACAGTTTCGCCAATGGCTATCTCAAGAGTGTGGCAGTTTTGCCCGTGGCTATCTCAAGAGTGTGACAGTTTCTTTAGTGGCTATCTTAAGGATATAACAGTTTCACCAGTGGCTATCTTTAGAGTGTGACAGTTTCACCAGTGGCTATCTCAAGAGTGTGACAGTTTTGCCTGTGGCTATCTCAAGAGTGTGACAGTTTCTCCAGTGGTTATCTCAACAGTGTGACAGTTTCTCCAGTGGCTATCTCACCAGTGTGACAGTTTCACCAGTGGCTATCTGAAGAGTGTGGCAGTTTCGCCAGTGGCTATCTCAAGAGTGTGACAGTTTTGCCAGTGGCTATCTCAAGAGTGTGACAGTTTCACCAGTGAATATCTCCAGGGTATAACAGTTTCACCAGTGGATTTTTGCCAGTGGCTATCTCAAGAGTGTGGCAGTTTTACCAGTGGCTATCTCAAGAGTGTGACAGTTTCACCAGTGGCTATCTCCAGGGTATAACAGTTTCACCAGTCGATTTTTTGCCAGTGGCTATCTCAAGAGTGTGACAGTTTCGCCAGTGGCTATCTCAACAGTGTTACAGTTTCGCCAGTGGCTATCTCAACAGTGTGACAGTTTCTCCAGTGGCTATCTCAACAGTGTGACAGTTTCTCCAGTGGCTATCTCAACAGTGTGACAGTTTCTCCAGTGGCTATCTCAACAGTGTGACAGTTTCACCAGTGGCTATCTCAAGAGTGTGATGGTTTCGACAGTGGCTATCTCAAGAGTGTGACAGTTTCGCCAATGGCTATCTCAAGAGTGTGACAGTTTCACCAGTGGCTATCTCAAGAGTGTGACAGTTTTGCCTGTGGCTATCTCAAGAGTGTGACAGTTTCGCCAGTGGCTATCTCAACAGTGTTACAGTTTCGCCAGTGGCTATCTCAACAGTGTGACAGTTTCTCCAGTGGCTATCTCAACAGTGTGACAGTTTCACCAGTGGCTATCTCAAGAGTGTGAAAGTTTCTCTAGTGGCTATCTTAAGGGTATAACAGTTTCACCAGTGGCTATCTTTAGAGTGTGACAGTTTCACCAGTGGCTATCTCAAGAGTGTGACAGTTTTGCCTGTGGCTATCTCAAGAGTGTGACAGTTTCTCCAGTGGTTATCTCAACAGTGTGACAGTTTCTCCAGTGGCTATCTCACCAGTGTGACAGTTTCACCAGTGGCTATCTGAAGAGTGTGGCAGTTTTGCCAGTGGCTATCTCAAGAGTGTGACAGTTTTGCCAGTGGCTATCTCAAGAGTGTGACAGTTTCACCAGTGAATATCTCCAGGGTATAACAGTTTCACCAGTGGATTTTTGCCAGTGGCTATCTGAAGAGTGTGGCAGTTTTGCCAGTGGCTATCTCAAGAGTGTGACAGTTTCACCAGTGGCTATCTCCAGGGTATAACAGTTTAACCAGTCGATTTTTTGCCAGTGGCTATCTCAAGAGTGTGACAGTTTCGCCAGTGGCTATCTCAAGAGGGTTACAGTTTCTCCAGTGGCTATCTCAACAATGTGACAGTTTCACCAGTGGTTATCTCAACAGTGTGACTGTTTCTCCAGTGGCTATCTCAACAGTGTGACAGTTTCGTCAGTGGCTATTTCACCAGTGTGACAGTTTCTCCAGTGGCTATCTGAAGAGTGTGGCAGTTTCGCCAGTGGCTATCTCAAGAGTGTGACAGTTTTGCCAGTGGCTATCTCAACAATGTGCCAGTTTCACCAGTGGTTATCTCAACAGTGTGACTGTTTCTCCAGTGGCTATCTCAACAGTGTGACAGTTTCGCCAGTGGCTATCTCACCAGTGTGACAGTTTCTCCAGTGGCTATCTCAAGAGTGTGACAGTTTCACGAGTGGCTATCTCCAGGGTATAACAGTTTCACCAGTGGATTTATTTTTTGCCAGTGGCTATCTCAAGAGTGTGACAGTTTCGCCAGAGGCTATCTCAAGAGTGTGACAGTTTTGCCAATGGCTATCTCAAGAGTGTGATGGTTTCGACAGTGGCTATCTCAAGAGTGTGACAGTTTTTCCAGTGGCTATCTCAAGAGTGTGATGGTTTCGACAGTGGCTATCTTAAGAGTGTGACAGTTTCGCCAGTGGCTATCTCAACAATGTGCCAGTTTCACCAGTGGTTATCTCAACAGTGTGACTGTTTCTCCAGTGGCTATCTCAACAGTGTGACAGTTTCGCCAGTGGCTATCTTACCAGTGTGACAGTTTCTCCAGTGGCTATCTCAAGAGTGTGACAGTTTCACGAGTGGCTATCTCCAGGGTATAACAGTTTCACCAGTGGATTTTTTGCCACTGGCTATCTCAAGAGCGTCACAGTTTCGCCAGTGGCTATCTCAAGAGTGTGACAGTTTTGCCAATGGCTATCTCAAGAGTGTGATGGTTTCGACAGTGGCTATCTTAAGAGTGTGACAGTTTTTCCAGTGGCTATCTCAAGAGTGTGATGGTTTCGACAGTGGCTATCTCAAGAGTGTGACAGTTTCGCCAGTGGCTATCTCAACAGTGTTAAAGTTTCGCCAGTGGCTATCTCAACAGTGTGACAGTTTCTCCAGTGGCTATCTCAACAGTGTGACAGTTTCTCCAGTGGCTATCTCAACAGTGTGACAGTTTCTCCAGTGGCTATCTCAACAGTGTGACAGTTTCACCAGTGGCTATCTCAAGAGTGTGATGGTTTCGACAGTGGCTATCTCAATAGTGTGACAGTTTCGCCAATGGCTATCTCAAGAGTGTGGCAGTTTTGCCCGTGGCTATCTCAAGAGTGTGACAGTTTCTTTAGTGGCTATCTTAAGGATATAACAGTTTCACCAGTGGCTATCTTTAGAGTGTGACAGTTTCACCAGTGGCTATCTCAAGAGTGTGACAGTTTTGCCTGTGGCTATCTCAAGAGTGTGACAGTTTCTCCAGTGGTTATCTCAACAGTGTGACAGTTTCTCCAGTGGCTATCTCACCAGTGTGACAGTTTCACCAGTGGCTATCTGAAGAGTGTGGCAGTTTCGCCAGTGGCTATCTCAAGAGTGTGACAGTTTTGCCAGTGGCTATCTCAAGAGTGTGACAGTTTCACCAGTGAATATCTCCAGGGTATAACAGTTTCACCAGTGGATTTTTGCCAGTGGCTATCTCAAGAGTGTGGCAGTTTTACCAGTGGCTATCTCAAGAGTGTGACAGTTTCACCAGTGGCTATCTCCAGGGTATAACAGTTTCACCAGTCGATTTTTTGCCAGTGGCTATCTCAAGAGTGTGACAGTTTCGCCAGTGGCTATCTCAACAGTTGTACAGTTTCGCCAGTGGCTATCTCAACAGTGTGACAGTTTCTCCAGTGGCTATCTGAAGAGTGTGGCAGTTTCGCCAATGGCTATCTCAAGAGTGTGACAGTTTTGCCAGTGGCTATCTCAAGAGTGTGACAGTTTCACCAGTGGCTATCTCCAGGGTATAACAGTTTCACCAGTGGATTTTTTGCCAGTGGCTATCTCAAGAGTGTGACAGTTTCGCCAGTGGCTATCTCAAGAGTGTGACAGTTTTGCCAGTGGCTATCTCAAGAGTGTGATGGTTTCGACAGTGGCTATCTCAAGAGTGTGACAGTTTTTCCAGTGGCTATCTCAAGAGTGTGATGGTTTCGACAGTGGCTATCTCAAGAGTGTGACAGTTTCGCCAGTGGTTATCTCAACAGTGTGACTGTTTCTCCAGTGGCTATCTCAACAGTGTGACAGTTTCGCCAGTGGCTATCTCACCAGTGTGACAGTTTCTCCAGTGGCTATCTCAAGAGTGTGACAGTTTCACGAGTGGCTATCTCCAGGGTATAACAGTTTCACCAGTGGATTTTTTGCCAGTGGCTATCTCAAGAACGTGACAGTTTCGCCAGTGGCTATCTCAAGAGTGTGACAGTTTTGCCAATGGCTATCTCAAGAGTGTGATGGTTTCGACAGTGGCTATCTCAAGAGTGTGACAGTTTTTCCAGTGGCTATCTCACGATTGTGATGGTTTCGACAGTGGCTATCTCAAGAGTGTGACAGTTTCTCCAGTGGCTATCTCAACAGTGTGACAGTTTCTCCAGTGGCTATCTCAACAGTGTGACAGTTTCTCCAGTGGCTATCTCAACAGTGTGACAGTTTCACCAGTGGCTATCTCAAGAGTGTGATGGTTTCGACAGTGGCTATCTCAATAGTGTGACAGTTTCGCCAATGGCTATCTCAAGAGTGTGGCAGTTTTGCCCGTGGCTATCTCAAGAGTGTGACAGTTTCGCCAGTGGTTATCTCAACAGTGTGACTGTTTCTCCAGTGGCTATCTCAACAGTGTGACAGTTTCGCCAGTGGCTATCTCACCAGTGTGACAGTTTCTCCAGTGGCTATCTCAAGAGTGTGACAGTTTCACGAGTGGCTATCTCCAGGGTATAACAGTTTCACCAGTGGATTTTTTGCCAGTGGCTATCTCAAGAGCGTGACAGTTTCGCCAGTGGCTATCTCAAGAGTGTGACAGTTTTGCCAATGGCTATCTCAAGAGTGTGATGGTTTCGACAGTGGCTATCTCAAGAGTGTGACAGTTTTTCCAGTGGCTATCTCACGATTGTGATGGTTTCGACAGTGGCTATCTCAAGAGTGTGACAGTTTCTCCAGTGGCTATCTCAACAGTGTGACAGTTTCTCCAGTGGCTATCTCAACAGTGTGACAGTTTCTCCAGTGGCTATCTCAACAGTGTGACAGTTTCACCAGTGGCTATCTCAAGAGTGTGATGGTTTCGACAGTGGCTATCTCAATAGTGTGACAGTTTCGCCAATGGCTATCTCAAGAGTGTGGCAGTTTTGCCCGTGGCTATCTCAAGAGTGTGACAGTTTCTCTAGTGGCTATCTTAAGGGTATAACAGTTTCACCAGTGGCTATCTTTAGAGTGTGACAGTTTCACCAGTGGCTATCTCAAGAGTGTGACAGTTTTGCCTGTGGCTATCTCAAGAGTGTGACAGTTTCTCCAGTGGTTATCTCAACAGTGTGACAGTTTCTCCAGTGGCTATCTCACCAGTGTGACAGTTTCACCAGTGGCTATCTGAAGAGTGTGGCAGTTTCGCCAGTGGCTATCTCAAGAGTGTGACAGTTTTGCCAGTGGCTATCTCAAGAGTGTGACAGTTTCACCAGTGAATATCTCCAGGGTATAACAGTTTCACCAGTGGATTTTTGCCAGTGGCTATCTCAAGAGTGTGGCAGTTTTACCAGTGGCTATCTCAAGAGTGTGACAGTTTCACCAGTGGCTATCTCCAGGGTATAACAGTTTCACCAGTCGATTTTTTGCCAGTGGCTATCTCAAGAGTGTGACAGTTTCGCCAGTGGCTATCTCAACAGTTGTACAGTTTCGCCAGTGGCTATCTCAACAGTGTGACAGTTTCTCCAGTGGCTATCTGAAGAGTGTGGCAGTTTCGCCAATGGCTATCTCAAGAGTGTGACAGTTTTGCCAGTGGCTATCTCAAGAGTGTGACAGTTTCACCAGTGGCTATCTCCAGGGTATAACAGTTTCACCAGTGGATTTTTTGCCAGTGGCTATCTCAAGAGTGTGACAGTTTCGCCAGTGGCTATCTCAAGAGTGTGACAGTTTTGCCAGTGGCTATCTCAAGAGTGTGATGGTTTCGACAGTGGCTATCTCAAGAGTGTGACAGTTTTTCCAGTGGCTATCTCAAGAGTGTGATGGTTTCGACAGTGGCTATCTCAAGAGTGTGACAGTTTCGCCAGTGGTTATCTCAACAGTGTGACTGTTTCTCCAGTGGCTATCTCAACAGTGTGACAGTTTCGCCAGTGGCTATCTCACCAGTGTGACAGTTTCTCCAGTGGCTATCTCAAGAGTGTGACAGTTTCACGAGTGGCTATCTCCAGGGTATAACAGTTTCACCAGTGGATTTTTTGCCAGTGGCTATCTCAAGAGCGTGACAGTTTCGCCAGTGGCTATCTCAAGAGTGTGACAGTTTTGCCAATGGCTATCTCAAGAGTGTGATGGTTTCGACAGTGGCTATCTCAAGAGTGTGACAGTTTTTCCAGTGGCTATCTCACGATTGTGATGGTTTCGACAGTGGCTATCTCAAGAGTGTGACAGTTTCTCCAGTGGCTATCTCAACAGTGTGACAGTTTCTCCAGTGGCTATCTCAACAGTGTGACAGTTTCTCCAGTGGCTATCTCAACAGTGTGACAGTTTCACCAGTGGCTATCTCAAGAGTGTGATGGTTTCGACAGTGGCTATCTCAATAGTGTGACAGTTTCGCCAATGGCTATCTCAAGAGTGTGGCAGTTTTGCCCGTGGCTATCTCAAGAGTGTGACAGTTTCGCCAGTGGTTATCTCAACAGTGTGACTGTTTCTCCAGTGGCTATCTCAACAGTGTGACAGTTTCGCCAGTGGCTATCTCACCAGTGTGACAGTTTCTCCAGTGGCTATCTCAAGAGTGTGACAGTTTCACGAGTGGCTATCTCCAGGGTATAACAGTTTCACCAGTGGATTTTTTGCCAGTGGCTATCTCAAGAGCGTGACAGTTTCGCCAGTGGCTATCTCAAGAGTGTGACAGTTTTGCCAATGGCTATCTCAAGAGTGTGATGGTTTCGACAGTGGCTATCTCAAGAGTGTGACAGTTTTTCCAGTGGCTATCTCACGATTGTGATGGTTTCGACAGTGGCTATCTCAAGAGTGTGACAGTTTCTCCAGTGGCTATCTCAACAGTGTGACAGTTTCTCCAGTGGCTATCTCAACAGTGTGACAGTTTCTCCAGTGGCTATCTCAACAGTGTGACAGTTTCACCAGTGGCTATCTCAAGAGTGTGATGGTTTCGACAGTGGCTATCTCAATAGTGTGACAGTTTCGCCAATGGCTATCTCAAGAGTGTGGCAGTTTTGCCCGTGGCTATCTCAAGAGTGTGACAGTTTCTCTAGTGGCTATCTTAAGGGTATAACAGTTTCACCAGTGGCTATCTTTAGAGTGTGACAGTTTCACCAGTGGCTATCTCAAGAGTGTGACAGTTTTGCCTGTGGCTATCTCAAGAGTGTGACAGTTTCTCCAGTGGTTATCTCAACAGTGTGACAGTTTCTCCAGTGGCTATCTCACCAGTGTGACAGTTTCACCAGTGGCTATCTGAAGAGTGTGGCAGTTTCGCCAGTGGCTATCTCAAGAGTGTGACAGTTTCACCAGTGAATATCTCCAGGGTATAACAGTTTCACCAGTGGATTTTTGCCAGTGGCTATCTCAAGAGTGTGGCAGTTTTACCAGTGGCTATCTCAAGAGTGTGACAGTTTCACCAGTGGCTATCTCCAGGGTATAACAGTTTCACCAGTCGATTTTTTGCCAGTGGCTATCTCAAGAGTGTGACAGTTTCGCCAGTGGCTATCTCAACAGTGTTACAGTTTCGCCAGTGGCTATCTCAACAGTGTGACAGTTTCTCCAGTGGCTATCTCAACAGTGTGACAGTTTCTCCAGTGGATATCTCAACAGTGTGACAGTTTCTCCAGTGGCTATCTCAACAGTGTGACAGTTTCACCAGTGGCTATCTCAAGAGTGTGATGGTTTCGACAGTGGCTATCTCAAGAGTGTGACAGTTTCGCCAATGGCTATCTCAAGAGTGTGGCAGTTTCACCAGTGGCTATCTCAAGAGTGTGACAGTTTTGCCTGTGGCTATCTCAAGAGTGTGACAGTTTCGCCAGTGGCTATCTCAACAGTGTTACAGTTTCGCCAGTGGCTATCTCAACAGTGTGACAGTTTCTCCAGTGGCTATCTCAACAGTGTGACAGTTTCTCCAGTGGCTATCTCAACAGTGTGACAGTTTCTCCAGTGGCTATCTCAACAGTGTGACAGTTTCACCAGTGGCTATCTCAAGAGTGTGACAGTTTCTCTAGTGGCTATCTTAAGGGTATAACAGTTTCACCAGTGGCTATCTTTAGAGTGTGACAGTTTCACCAGTGGCTATCTCAAGAGTGTGACAGTTTTGCCTGTGGCTATCTCAAGAGTGTGACAGTTTCTCCAGTGGTTATCTCAAAAGTGTGACAGTTTCTCCAGTGGCTATCTCACCAGTGTGACAGTTTCACCAGTGGCTATCTGAAGAGTGTGGCAGTTTCACCAGTGGTATCTCAAGAGTGTGACAGTTTTGCCAGTGGCTATCTCAAGAGTGTGACAGTTTCACCAGTGAATATCTCCAGGGTATAACAGTTTCACCAGTGGATTTTTGCCAGTGGCTATCTCAAGAGTGTGGCAGTTTTGCCAGTGGCTATCTCAAGAGTGTGACAGTTTCACCAGTGGCTATCTCCAGGGTATAACAGTTTCACCAGTCGATTTTTTGCCAGTGGCTATCTCAAGAGTGTGACAGTTTCGCCAGTGGCTATCTCAAGAGTGTTACAGTTTCTCCAGTGGCTATCTCAACAATGTGACAGTTTCACCAGTGGTTATCTCAACAGTGTGACTGTTTCTCCAGTGGCTATCTCACCAGTGTGACAGTTTCTCCAGTGGCTATCTGAAGAGTGTGGCAGTTTCGCCAGTGGCTATCTCAAGAGTGTGACAGTTTTGCCAGTGGCTATCTCAAGAGTGTGACAGTTTCACCAGTGGCTATCTCCAGGGTATAACAGTTTAACCAGTGGATTTTTTGCCAGTGGCTATCTCAAGAGTGTGACAGTTTCGCCAGTGGCTATCTCAAGAGTGTGACAGTTTTGCCAGTGGCTATCACAAGAGTGTGATTGTTTCGACAGTGGCTATCTCAAGAGTGTGACAGTTTTTCCAGTGGCTATCTCAAGAGTGTGATGGTTTCGACAGTGGCTATCTCAAGAGTGTGACAGTTTCGCCAGTGGCTATCTCAACAGTGTTACAATTTCGCCAGTGGCTATCTCAACAGTGTGACAGTTTCACCAGTGGCTATCTCAAGAGTGTGATGGTTTCGACAGTGGCTATCTCAAGAGTGTGACAGTTTCACCAATGGCTATCTCAAGAGTGTGGCAGTTTTGCCCGTGGCTATCTCAAGAGTGTGACAGTTTCTCCAGTGGCTATCTTAAGGGTATAACAGTTTCACCAGTGGCTATCTTTAGAGTGTGACAGTTTCACCAGTGGCTATCTCAAGAGTGTGACAGTTTTGCCAGTGGCTATCTCAAGAGTGTGACGGTTTAGACAGTGGCTATCTCAAGAGTGTGACAGTTTTGCCAGTGGCTATCTCAAGAGTGTGATGGTTTCGACAGTGGCTATCTGTTACGGATCCGGGTGGTGGAACCTCTGTGCTGCGGTGCAAGGAGGGACCCAGAGGGGCGTAACTAAGTATCAACTCGGACCGACCTAGGTCGTATGGCGGCTAACGACACTGTGACCAGGGAGGGACCGAAAAGAGGGACCAGGTGCTACTCTGGGGACGACCTTGTAAGAGAGCAGGTGACTCCCACGGGTCAGATGGCAGAGACTGACCGATACTGCAGATGGGCACAGCAGGCAGGCTGACGAGAGGTCCGGGTAGATGAACTGGCAGAGACAGCAGGTGACAGGCGGGAGCCTCCAGGTAGGCTGACAGATGGTCACGGCAAGTGACAGGCAGGAGCCTCTAGGTAGGCTGACAGGTGGTCATGGCAAGTGGCGGGCAGGAGCCTCCAGGTAGGCAGACAGGTGGTCACGGCAAGTGACAGGCGGGAGCCTCTAGGTAGGCTGTCAGGTGGTCACGGCAAGTGATGGGCCGGAACCTCCAGGTAGGCACACCGGTAGTCACGGCAAGTGACGGGCAGGAGCCTCCAGGTAGGCTGATAGGTAACAGGCAGGTGCTTCCAGGTAAGCAGGCGGATAAAGCCCATAGACAGACTGGCGGACTGAACGGAAAACAGACTGTCGGGCTGGAGACTAGTCAGGCTGGCGGATTGGACTGATAGTCAGGCTGGTGGGCAGGACTAGTAGTCAGGCTAGCAGCGGAACCTGAGGGCTGAAGCAAAGGTAAGTACACTGTGCATCAACCATTGCTCGGACACCTCCATATTGGAGGAGGTGCTTTAAATATGGGAGGACCTCCGACAATTGGACGGGGACTCCTTAGGGCGGCGCACGTGGCCCCTTTAAGAGGGAGGGAGCGCGCTTGCACCCTAAGCACAGTGCCCGGGAAGCTGCACGCGCCGGCAGAAGCAGGAAGAGGAGCGCTGGAGGACGCCGGGCAAGGAGCGCGGCGGTGAGAGGGGCGGCGTCTCTGCCTGGCAGGGGGCAGAGACTCCGATGCTACACTATCTCAAGTGTATGACAGTTTCACCAGTGGCTATCTCAAGAGTGTTACAGTTTCGCCAGTGGCTATCTCAACAGTGTGACAGTTTCTCCAGTGGCTATCTCAACAGTGTGACAGTTTCGCCAGTAGCTATCTCAAGAGTGTGACAGTTTTGCCAGTGGCTATCTCAAGAGTGTGATGGTTTCGACAGTGGCTATCTCAAGAGTGTGGCAGTTTCGCCAGTGGCTATCTCAAGAGTGTGGCAGTTTCGCCAGTGGCTATCTCAAGAGTGTGGTAGTTTCTCCAGTGACTATCTCAAGAGTGTGACAGTTTTGCCAGTGGCCATCTCAAGGGTATAACAGTTTCACCAGTGGCTATCTCAAGAGGGTGACAGTTTTGCCAGTGGCTATCTCAAGAGTGTGATGGTTTCGACAGTGGCTATCTCAAGAGTGTGGCAGTTTCGCCAGTGGCTATCTGAAGAGTGTGGCAGTTTCGCCCGTGGATATCTCAAGAGTGTCACAGTTTCTCCAGTGGCTATCTCAAGAGTGTGGCAGTTTCGCCAGTGGCTATCTCAAGAGTGTGACAGTTTTGCCAGTGGCTATCTTAAAACTTTGCCAGTGGCTATCTCAATAGTGTGACAGTTTCACCAGTGGCTATCTTAAGGGTATAACAGTTTCACCAGTGGCTATCTCAAGGGTATAACAGTTTCACCAGTGGATTTTTTGCCAGTGGCTATCTCAAGAGTGTGACAGTTTCACCAGTGGCTATCTTAAGAGTGTGACAGTTTCGCCAGTGGCTATCTTAAGAGTGTAACAGTTTCGCCAGTGGCCATCTCGAGTGTGACAGTTTCGCCAGTAGCTATCTCAAGGGTATAAAAGTTTCACCTGTGGCTATCTCAAGGGTATAACAGATTCGCCAGTGGCTATCTCAAGGGTATAACAGTTTCGCCAGTGGCTATATCAAGGGTATAACAAGTTCACCTGTGGCTATGTCAAGGGAATAACAGTTTCACCAGTGGCTATCTCAAGGGTATAACAGTTTCGCCAGTGGCTATCTCAAGGGTATAACAGTTTGACCAGTGGCTATCTCAAGAGTGTGACAGTTTTGCCAGTGGCTATCTCAAGGGTATAACAGTTTCACCTGTGGCTATCTCAAGGGTATAACAGATTCACCTGTGGCTATCTCAAGGGTATAACAGTTTCACCAGTGGCTATCTCAAGGGTATAACAGTTTCGCTAGTGGCTATCTTAAGAGTGTGACAGTTTCGCCAGTGACTATCTTAAGAGTGTAATAGTTTCGCCAGTGGCTATCTTAAGAGTGTAATAGTTTCGCCAGTGGCCATCTCGAGTGTGACAGTTTCGCCAGTGGCTATCTCAAGGGTATAGCAGTTTCACCTGTGGCTTTCTCAAGGGTATAACAGTTTCATCAGTGGCTATCTCAAGGGTATAACAGTTTCACCAGTGGATTTCTCAAGAGTATGACAGTTTCACCAGTGGCTTTCTCAAGAGTGTGGCAGTTTCGCCAATGGCTATCTCAAGAGTGCGACCAGTTCAACTTTTTTTACAGTATGAAACTGGTCACTTACCCACTTACTTTAGATATATTGGCCGAACCTACATTTTTGACAGGACTAACCATCCAATGTGCATGGAGTTGAGAAGGGGGAATGACGATCACAAATGTGGAGGTGATAACTTGAATTTCAACTGTCTGTTTGCCAAATAGTCCAGTTAGCAGAGACTGACATCCGCTTACTCTCCTCTTCATGTACAGGACATATGCACGCTGAGGTCAGATAGGCATGCATGTATATTTTGAGAGATGGGGTGGGATAGATAGCTGTTGGGTAGCCTTAATGACCAACCTAAAGCTCAACCTAAAAGTCAACTTGATCAGCCAACAATCTAATGTGAATGAAGGCCGTCTCGCTTTCCCCTGTTGGCAAATATCGGAACAAAGAGGAATCTGCTACTAGTGAAAAGTTTCTGTGTTTTCTTATTAGGAGTTTTCCCTGGAGAAAGCGATGCATACCATGGAAGAAATGTGGGACTCCATATCCTTTAATACCAGTCCCTATCGAGAATCTGGCGTTTCTATTCTATCAGCAGTGGATGAAATCCAAACCACTCTGGATGACCAAATTGTGAAGACTCAGACAATGAGGGGATCGCCTTTCATCAAGCCCTATGAGAAAGAAATCAAGGTATAAAATGTTCACTTGCTTATTAGCAGAAGCTAAGGTTTCATTAGGATCTCCGAGGCTAAAGTTACATGCGGCTCCAGCTTACATGTAAAGGGGATGGTATCAAGGAGTCTCACCAAACTTTCCCTACAAATGTCCAACAATTCAGAATTCATATCTATTGATAATTTATCTTCTAAAATGATAGCATTTTTTTCTATCATTTTCATTTTATGTGTAATTAACTTTTTGCTCTCCTCCTTTAAGCAATGGGAGGAACGACTGATAAGGATCCAGGAAACCATTGATGAATGGCTGAAGGTGCAGGCCCAGTGGCTTTATCTAGACCCCATCTTCTCTTCTGAGGACATCATGCAGCAAACGCCTGAAGAAGGACGCTTATTCCAGACTGTGGACAGAAACTGGAGAGAGATCATGAAACATTGCGTTAAAGACCCGGAGGTAAATGGATGCTTCATGGTGGACTGATACAAGAAAGCACGGTCATCTTGCATCCAGGATTGATGTTTTCCAAGAGTCCGTGTCCTGATGCTTCCATCACAAGGATCCCGGGTTATGGGGCTCCGCACTGCCTGGACTCCAGCCTCCCGCATCTTCTATTTTCTATCCAAATAGGTTCTCATTTTTTTTAATATGAACTATTGGCACAATAGTCAATGAATGTGACCTTTTTTCAGTCTCTATAACTATATAATGGAATCTTACTTATGGGCTATCTACTTTGTTTTAGGCTTTAAGCGCCACTTCTCTGACCGGACTTCTGGAGAAACTTCAGGACAGCAATGTGCTTCTGGATAAAATCATGAAAGGGCTGAATGCCTATCTGGAGAAGAGGCTTTTTTCCCACGGTATAGTCCTTTCACTTGTTGCAATGATTCTATATACTACTTAAAGAAATTTTTTTTTTTCTTATTTAAACGCATTGAAATCATTTTTGTAATTGGATTTCATTAATAATTTTGCACTGTTTGCCTTCTATTGGCTCTGTGTTGCGCTGGCTATTGGACTTATTTTTAATCTGTCTTTTTTCAGCTCCTCTTAGCCGATTTATGACCACAGATCACATCAAAGCTGAATGTGCAGGAAACAAAAAGCCTAACGGTGCAACATTTTTAATGAAACTGAATTGTCGCAAATACTCGCAATTAAATGGGTATTCCCATCTCCAAGATCCTATCCCAATATGTAGTAGGTATAGTAATAATAATAATATTAGCAAATACCTCCAATTAGAAGTGTAGTATAGTTCTTCTGATTCGCTATGTCGCTTTCCCCAGCTTCGGTATCCATGGTTACGACCACTCATATAGTGACAGTTATTTGCTAGTGGTCGTAACCTAAGCTACTGCAATGCCCTGCACATGGGGTAAGCAAAAAAGCAAATCAGAAGAACTATACTACACTTCTAATTGGAGGTATTTGCTAATATTATTATTATTACGCCTACTACATATTGGGGTAGAATCCTGGAGATGGGAATACCCATTTCAGTTAAATAAAAAAAGTTCCCAAAACTGGATAGCCCCTTTAAGCTAGCCATACGCATGAGATATGAGATACCCGTGGTCTGAATGGTTATTTGGCTACTTCTCCTGACTCCCACATATTCTGCTGAACAGTCATGTGTTTTTAATGGGGAGAGAGGAGAAAGTCGGTACTGGACACCTCCGGCAGCGGGTTATCTCCCCTGAGAACCAAAAGACCGGGTATTGAAATCCCATCTGCCCGATCCTTCTGGCCCTGACATCCTCTATCGGGGGAGAGTCAGGAGACCCCCATACACATCAGTGGGTAGGCCGGTCGTGCTGCAATCGTTAGGTTTAAACTATTTTAATCCAATGTGTATGGGGACTGAATCTTTACTTTAAAGCTTTGCTTTTCTATTTTCTCACATAGACACTAATACAAATGGCGCCTGACCCAATACTTTAATGACATCTTTATCATATTGTGCATTTTCGCTTTAGCTTTTTCTTCCTGTCCAACGACGAAATGCTAGAAATTCTCTCTGAGACTAAAGATCCTCTGCGGGTCCAACCACATCTAAAGAAGGGCTTTGAAGGCATCGCAAAGCTGGAGTTCCTTCCTAACCTGGACATCAAAGCCATGTACAGCACCGAGGGGGAACGCGTAGAGCTCATCCAGACCATCTCCACCTCCGAGGCTCGGGGGGCCGTGGAGAAGTGGCTCATCCAAGGGGAAGATGTCATGTTAAGGAGCGTGCATGATGTTATTGCTCGGTCACGAATGGTACGGATCTACCTACAGACCAAAAGCATTAATTGAAACTAATCTAGTACTTTTATATTTGTATGAGATTATTTGGCGGCAGTGAATGATTTGTGGATGATGTATCTCTTGCTATAGAGCCAGGTAGCAGATCTTCTACCAGCAATCGGTAGAAATGAATTTGCTGGATAATACTAGTAAGGTTGTCCCTCTCTAAAATGCTTCTGTCAACGTAATTTAACTTTGTTTTTTAAAAGGCATACCCTGAGACTGCAAGAAAAGACTGGGTGAGGGAATGGCCGGGACAGGTCGTGCTCTGTGCGTCTCAGATGTTCTGGACAAGTGAAGTGCATGAAGCTATCGGCAGTGGCCCAGAGGTACGGCATAAGCTCCTTTACTGATCAAGGTTGCTTCACTATAAATAGTCATGGCCGGAAGTGTTGGCACCCTTGAAGTTGTTCCAGAAAATGAAGTATTTTTCCATAAAATTATTGCAATTGCATGTGTATTTTTTGTTATACACATGTTTATTTCCTTTGTGTGTATTGGAACAACACAAAAAAAACTGAGAAAAAAAGGCAAATTGGATATAATTTCACACAAAACCCCAAAAATGGACCGGGCAAAATTGTTGGCATCTTTCCAAAATTGTGGGTAAACAATTTTGTTTCAAGCATGTGATGCTCGTTCAAACTCACCTGTGGCAAGTAAAAGGTGTGGGCAATATGAAAATCACACCTGAAACCCGATTCAAAGGGGAAAAGTTGACTCAATCTTTGCGTTGTTACGTGCCTCACTAAGCAGGGAGAACAGAAAGAGGAGAAGAGAACTGTCTGAGGACTTGAGAACCAAAATTGTTGACCAATATCTTCTTTTTGTGTTGTTCCAATACACACAAATGAAATAAACATGTGAACAACAAAACGTGTAATTGTAATAATTTTCTGGGAGAAATACATATATATACATTCATAGACAGACTTCATGTGTTCTCCTGCTAATAGACTGTCATACCCAGGGACGCAGCTTATAGGAGTTTCCAGGGGCGGATATACCATTGGTGCAACAGAGGTAAGGGGACCCACATTCACATCAAAAGATGCAAGCAGCTTCTTTCACAGTACGTTATTAGACTGCAAAGAGCCCATGTACTGTTCTTGCCCAGGGGTCTTCTCCTGGGGGTTGCAGTTGTACAGCGGCTCAATATCTTGAAGGTACCCAAAAGGCTCCATAGTATTGTTGGGATTTTGCATTGATTCATGCATCTTGTCTAGAGATGAGCAACTAAATTTGCAGGACCTTGGTCTAAGAGAGCAGGTTAGTAGTCTGTGGCTGTTGGATGGGAGCCTTGCTAACCGCCTCTTACATGCCGGCATCCCTGGCTCCTCTTTTGATTAGCCGGCCAGGCGTGATGTCATTTGTGCCTCACACCACAACTATGACATCGACATCAAAAGAGGAGCCGGAGATGCCGGTTCATGGGGCTCCGGTCCTGCGGCCGTGGAATACTGACCCGACTGTTGGACCAGAGTCCTGCAAATCCATTCGCTCATCTCTACTCTCGTCATATCTACCAATAAGGGAAGACATTGTATGGGATTTCCCATAATACCAGCATAAAATGAATCCATCTGCATTGAGTTTTCCATGCTGTTTGTGGCAGGGTTTTATAGAGGTACATCTGGGTATTTGGAGCTCTGGGTTCAATCCAGATCTCCAACTTCTATAAAGATATGTTGTAAAATTGTTGTGTACATTAAAAAGTGCCTGCATATTGTGGAGTTCTCAATCTAGTCTGCAGCTTATAATCTGTATAGATTTCAGCCCCCTTGCAATATGTATGTTCTATGAATGTTTCTGCAGATGATTTCACCGTTACATCCTTCTTGTAGGGCCTGAAAAACTCCTATGATAATCTGCAGCTCCAGCTAAATGATATTGTGGAGCTTGTGCGAGGAGGCAAATTGTCCCAGCAGACTCGCTGCACATTGGGGGCTCTCGTCACCATAGAGGGGCACGCTCGTGACGTGGTCATGGAAATGATCCAAACAGGTTTGTGCAAACATCATGGCTAACACCAAACTTTCCAATACCATGTTCTATTTATCATACAGTACATGGAGAAAGGTATTGTGCCCCCTCCACATTACACCTACAGGGGCTTTTATGGCCCCCTATTCTAAATCCATATCCATTATGTTAATATGGAGTCCGTCCCTCTACAGATATCACAGCTCAATATGCAGAGCACCTTCATACATTTCACCCCATTCCTATGTTCTTTCCATATCTATGTTATATTCCCCCCTCTTTTCTTTGAGTTTTCATAGGACACAATTGATCTTGTCACAGTAAAGCAATCTTGGGGTGTACTTACAATGACGTCTATGGGGCAGTAGTCATTTCTGCATATTGAGATGGTGGTCACTATATAGGAATGTTTTTGCATCTGTAGGTGTCGGCGTCCCCTGTATATGACTCATTGCCACAATTGATATTCTTTATAGTCAGTGTTGTGGATGGCCTAGGTGCGGTGTGTAATATTTTCTATCAATGGTGTGTGTGCCCTCCTCTGTGCGGTGTCCTTCCATAACCATGGATGTACTAATAAAGGGGTTTTATGTCAATTCCTTTAATGACCTTTTGTTCGGTTTCTTTGTAGGTATTATGTAATTCTCCGAATGGTCAGCCATTCTAAGCCTGAGCAGATGTGACACCCCAGGGGTCTGGTTGCCACAGTAATAGAGATATTATGTCTGAGAGCAAGTGGGAGGTTTCTCTGGTCAGGAGCCCTAAGCATGCAACATGGCCCACCCAGACCTGGGAGGGGAGGAATCTGCCCTTATAAACTGGGTCTGGGGCGGGATTAAGTCAGTCAGAGCCTCGAGTGAAGTTCCAGACAGAGGGAAAGTGACAACAGGAGCTCTGAAGGAGCAGGAGCGAGTGCCAGAGGCTGGAAGCTAGAGAGCTCGCCTTGGCTGAAGACACTAACCCGGACACGGAGTCCGAGGCTGTGGGGACATCCAGGTCCAGCAGCAGAATCCAACCGGCAGGGGATTCCATGTCCTCTGGCCTTAGAAACCCGAAGGCACGGTCACAAGCAAGGGACCAGCACCGCCATCGTGAAGCGAAGGCTAACGGAGGGCCCCAAGTCACCGGCCATACGGGTGAGCACCACACGGTATACTCAGGGACGTGGGCTACTTCTACCCGCATAGAGCAAGGTAGCCAGGAAAGAGTGCAGATAGTCGGGGAGGCCAGCAACTCCACCTGGCCAGGGAAGATCCTGCTTGCTCACAGACTGACCAGGCCCCTACTGCTAACCAGTACTCCCGGGAGGGTCTGCTTTATACCATCAGTAAAGACCCTGAACTGCACCACACGCCTCTGTGATTCCTTGCCGCGCCAGTACCATTACTACTGGGACGCTCACACCATCACTCCCATCATCCACATTAGCTGCCCTGAGGCAATACTTCTCCCGTGGGGAGTTATCCCATACTGGGCTGCGCAAACAACATCAGCCTCAGCGGTCGGCAGCGCAGCGGCGGTCCCCACTGACAGCAATCCACGGGTGGCGTAGTCGGACATTATTATCACACTCAGACTGCCACTGGTTTGACCGCCCTGGGCACGGACCGGGTCACCGCCACGGAGGACTACAACCCCCAGCGATCCGGCTCCGGGTATCCCCCTGCACAGCACAGGCCCAGGGGGCGCGTCAACTTTGGCGTAGTCGGCAGGATTTCGTGACCGCAACCACCGGGTACTGCGTGCCTGAAAAAGAGACTTTTAAACTTACCTGTGGTGAAGTTTCCCGCCGTCCGGAGTCGTTTCCCGCCATCCGGAGCCGTTTCCCGCCATCCGGAGCCGATTCCCGCCATCAGACGCCATCTTGGACCGTTTCCCGCTATCTTCTGCCTTCTTCCCGCCATCCGCAGCTGCTTCCCGCTTTCGGACGCCATCTTCGGGACGCTGCGCGGGAAGAAGAGGGGCGTGGACGCCAAAAGAGCGCGAGATCCGAAGCTCCGCCCCACGCTCCGCCCCACGCTCCGACGCTGCGTAAGGTCCTGGAAGGAAGGAAGAGCGACGCTGACGTCATCGGAGCGCGACGCCAGGTCCTCAACCCCGACGATCGACTGCGGAGCCGCGGCCTACGGAAGAAGAGCATCGCAAGGTAGGCCACGGTCCACTAGGGGGGAAGGAGGATGTCGGACACCGAGGGGAGCTCCACTGCCACAGCCACCGCCAGCGCAACCACTGCAGCGGTCATGCCATTCACCATGCCCTATATCCCGGGGGCAACCTGGCTACCCCAGTACTCAGGGGAGTCACATACCCTGAGTGACTTTAGGGAAAGACTTGATAGCCTCTTCCAGGTATACCCCCTCACAGAAGAGCAAAAAGTGAGCATTCTGGTGGCCCAGTTAATCGGGGCAACCCAAAGGGAGGTAAAGTCCTGGTCACCTGGGAAGAAGAGGACTGTCCGAGAGATACTAGCCCGGCTGAAAGACACATTTGATACCCGAACCTCAGCCGAGATAAAACTAAGATTTTACGGGTGCAAACAACGGGCACATGAAAGTATAAGGGACTATGCTCTAAACCTACAAGAGGCCCTGAGAGCCATTAAGCAGGCAGACCCTGACAGCGTGGGAAATGAAGACAAGCTGTTGACTGAACAATTTATTGAGGGTCTACTGTGCAATGCCCACCGAACCCAGTTGCGGGCTATGACCTTACAGGACCCTGATCTGGACTTTGCACAGTTCAAGGACAGAGCCATCCGGGTGCTCCGAGAACCGGCACCAGGTGGCGCTGTGACCCACAGGCGTCCTGCTATCACTTATCACCAGGACGCGGCGCCCTTGTCTGCAGGGCCTGTGGGAGCTGATGCGCAGGCTTTGAACAATGACCCGGCTACAGACCTGCACCATCAGGTCCAAGAGCTGACTAAGAGCGTTGCCGCGCTAACCAGAACTGTGCAGTCTTTACAGGTCTCTTCTCCAGGAAAGATCCAGCTGGCATCCGGACCGGAGGACGTCCCGTGGCGCCGACTAAGGAGGACCCCACCGGCCAGAGGAAGACCCAGCGACAGATACAACGAGGACGGACGACCCATCTGCCGCCGCTGCAATCAACCTGGACATATGGCAAGGTACTGTCATTTAAACGGGCACAACCTGGGGTAGAGGGCCAACCCCCAGGCTTAAGATCATCAGGCCCATCGAACTGGCGCGACAAATACGTAGGGGGACGTCCGGTCTTGCCTGTGGTACTGGATGGCATTCCTATGAGTGCCCTACTAGACACCGGGTCACAGGTCACCACCATCCCGTACGTGCTCTTCAAGCGGTACTGGAATGACTCGGACATAACCCGCTACCCAGATGACGACCTGAGCATTATAGCCAGCAATGGTCAGCCCGTGCCACAGATAGGATTTAAGAAGGTGACCATCAAGGTCGGTAAAGTTGAACTGCCAGCACAAGGACTTATCATTGTGGACATTGACCGTCGCGAGAGTCACCCAAAAATAACCTTAGGTACTAATGTAATTGAAAACTGTCTTGCAGAGGTGATTCTTATTTTGCAGCAGGTTGCCAAGAACGCCAGTTCCAGCCAGCAGCGTGTGCTCCAAAAAGAGATCCGGGCACTGATGAAGCGGCAACAGGTGGAACTATCTGGTGGTAAGATAGGTAGCGTGAGAATGTGTGACCCGTTCCCTATTGCCATGCCCCCAAAAAGTGAGATGATGATTTGGTGCCGGGCAGCTATTGGTCTAAGAGGTAGAGACTACCAAGCAATGGTAGAACCCGTCTACTCAGACAGTAGGCCCACCATTTTGACAGCACGGGGGGTGGTCGATGTACGCCATGGGAGGGTGCCCGTCCGCATCATAAATATCGGGGAGAGAGAAGTATACCTGCCCCAGTATGCCACGCTAGCCAAATTGTTCACCATCAACCAGAACTCTGTACAGGCCGTGGAACCCTTGCCTCCATCTCAACCAGAGGAAGGTAACGGCTCTAAGAAACCAATGGAGGACTGGTGTCAGCAACTGCATTTGGGTACTGACTCCACTCCCTCACACCAAAAACAGGGAGTCTATCGGGTGGTTCAAGAGTACGAGAGAGTGTTTAGTAAACACCCGCTAGACTTCGGGCGAGTAAAGGGGGTAGAACATCACATCCCCACGGGAGACCACCCTCCTATAAAGGAGAGATACCGACCCGTACCCCCTGCACACTATCAACACGCCAAGGGGATGCTAAAAGACATGAAGGAGGCTGGGGTAATTAGGGACAGCTGTAGCCCCTGGGCAGCTCCACTAGTCTTAGTGAAAAAGAAAGACAACACCATGAGAATGTGTGTAGACTACAGGAAGGTCAACCGTATCACACACAAAGATGCGTACCCGTTACCAAGGATAGAAGAGTCCTTAGCTGCATTAAAATCTGCTAACTTCTTCTCTACTTTGGATCTCACTAGCGGGTACTGGCAGGTTCCTGTAGCAGAGGCGGACCGGGAGAAAACCGCATTCACCACCCCGATGGGACTCAGCGAATTTAACTGTATGCCGTTCGGGCTCTGCAACGCACCAGGAACCTTCCAACGGTTGATGGAATGCTGTCTGGGACACCGGAACTTCGAGACGGTCCTATTATACCTGGACGACGTCATCGTCTATTCCGAGACCTATGAGGACCATCTGGAACACCTGGCAGAAGTGTTTGAAGCCCTGGCAAACTATGGCCTAAAGGTAAAACCCTCAAAGTGTCATCTACTGAAGCCAAAGATACAATACCTGGGACACGTGGTGAGTGCTGACGGAGTGGCTCCCGACCCTGACAAGATCACCGTGATTAAGGACTGGCCAAGACCATCCAGCATAAAGGAAGTGCGGCAGTTCCTCGGGTTGGTAGGCTACTACCGAAGATTCATTCCCGGTTTTACCAAGAAGGCAGCTCCTATGCAGGACCTCCTGATAGGCCAGTCCAGGAAGGCCAAAAACCAGAAGCCACCCTTCAAATGGGAAAAGCTGGAAGAGGAGTCCTTCCGCCAGCTGAAGATGGCCCTCACGGGGGATGAAATCCTGACGTACCCTGATTACAGCCAGCCCTTTATCCTCTACACGGACGCAAGCAACATCGGGCTAGGAGCCGTACTGTCCCAGATCCAGCAGGGGAGAGAACGGGTAATTGCTTACGCCAACCGAAAACAGCGACCCACAGAAATAAACCCTGAGAATTACAGCTCGTTCAAGCTAGAGTTCCTGGCAGTGGTGTGGGCAGTAACCGAACGTTTCAAGCATTACCTTGCCTCTTCCAGGTTCACCGTGTACACGGACAACAACCCGTTGACACACCTGGACACTGCAAGACTGGGTGCCCTGGAGCAGAGATGGATGGCCCGCCTGTCCAATTTTGAGTTCACGATCAAGTACCGGGCAGGACGCTCCAATACCAACGCGGACGCCCTGTCCAGGATGCCAAACCTACCGGACGAAGGGGAGGATCCAGAAGAATTGGAAGAGATCGAACTCCCTGCGTTCCACCGTCATGGAATTACCCAGTATTCCCACAGTGTGAGGGGCCAGCGATCCGCTACGTTCAACCCCTTACCCCACTACAACTGGGCGGAGACGCAAGACAGTGACCCCGCAGTCCGTCTGGTGAAGGAGATGCTGACCCAGGCTGACGCCCGCCTGGACCCAGACGCTCCGGAAGAGACCAAGCAACTGTGGACAGAGAAGAGCAGACTGTTTCTCTACAAGGAGAAGTTGTGCCGCAGAATGGTCAATTCCCGGACACATGAACTGATCTGGCAGGTTGTGGTACCGAGACGGGACGCAGCTATGGTGCTGGAGGCCTACCACAACGGGGCAGGGCACTTCGGATGGAAGAAGCTGGAGTTCCTGCTGCGTGAACGGTTCTACTGGATAGGCATGAGAGGAGCCATTGAGAGGTGGTGTAGAGACTGTGGCCCGTCCAATCTAAGAAGAAGGGACCGTGCCAGCCAGAGGACTGCCCTGCAGCCCATCATCACCAGGCAGCCGCTGGAACTGGTCGCTCTGGACTATGTTAAACTGGCTCCAAGCAGAAGCGGGTATGTCTACGCCCTAACCATCGTGGATCACTACTCCCGGTTCCTGGTGGTGGTCCCTGTCAAAGACCTGATGGCTCAGACAGCAGCCAGAGCCTTCCAGCTGCACTTCTGCCGCCCACACGGGTACCCGGACCAAGTGCTGACAGACCAAGGACCAGCCTTCGAAGCAGAGGTCTTCCAGGAGTTCTGCAACCTGTATGGCTGCGAGAAGATAAAAACAACGCCCTATCACCCCCAAACCAATGGACTCTGCGAGAAGATGAACCAGGTGGTGATAGATCTGCTAAAAACATTGCCCCTGGAAGAACGCAGTCTGTGGCCTGAGAAACTGCCCGATCTGGTGGACCTGTATAACCACATCCCGGTAGGTTCCACCAACTGTACCCCGGCTTACCTAATGCGAGCAAGACCTGGTAAGCTTCCTGTTGACCTGGATATGGGAGTCCTGATACCCGAGGACACCTCACCAGAGACAGACTGGGATACAGAACGGCAGCAGCAGTACGGGAAAGTACAAGAGAGCGTCGAGCGAAGTCTCTGTCAATCAAGAGAAAGGCAGGAGAGGACTTATAACCAACATGCTCCCGCTGTTCCCCTGGGACCTGGAGAGCAGGTCTTAAAAAGAAAAAGGCGGCTCCATAAGTTGGACGACCAGTGGGAAAAGGACCCGTACACCGTACTGCCCTCAAGCCACAATAATCCAAAGGTGTATGTCATCAGCAAGGATGGAGGAGAGACCACAGCCACTGTCTCCAGAGACCACCTGAAAAAAGTGCCCCGAGAAGTTGCAAAGCACGGATGAAGATCAGGAAGACCCTCAACCCGTAGAGGAAAAGGAGGAAATGATCACCACCGTACTCGGAGACTTTCCCCGGTCCTGGACACAAGTAAACAACGCTATCGTGGTGCCCGTCCTCACCTTTCTCCAGCCAGCCCCTCAAGTGCCTACAGAAGACCAGGTAGAGCTGGAAGAGCAGCCTGCCCAGGAGGCAGAAGAATCCACACCAGCAGCACAGGAGAATCAACCCTCTGCTAGTAGTGAGCCTGCCGTGCCCCTAGTGAGCCAAAGAGTGCGCAGACAGCTGCCCAGCTTACCCATAACACCTTCTACACCCTGTAGTGCAGGACCAGTTAGTGAGCTCCGTAGGTCCACTAGAGTCACTAGAGGTCAGATGCCCGCTCGCTGGAAAATCTAAAGTAATGCACTGTAAATTTACCTGTTTCTGTTTAACTGTTTATGGTTTATGTTTGTTGCCTGTTATTAATTATGTTTCTCAGTTACCCTGCAGATTTATTTGGACTAACAGGTTATGGACGCTGATAACAGGAACAATTTTGTAGATAGTTGCACCTTGGTGCCTCTTGTGAAGATGGCCGCAGAAGAGAAAACCTGTCTGGCGTGGCCTACTTGCAGCCCAAAGTAGCTAGCTCCAGCCTTGCAGCCACGCCCAAGGACAACGCAAGGGGTTTGCTTTGGACAGGTCCCCTACTTCGCTTAAAACTTCACCTTGGGTGATATGGACACCCGGTTGCGGACACGCCGTGACCTTTAAAGAACTAAAGCTTCTTGTAAATATGTTATTGTAAATGTGTTTAGTCCCGGAGTACTAAAATTTACTAGGGGGGAATGTGACACCCCAGGGGTCTGGTTGCCACAGTAATAGAGATATTATGTCTGAGAGCAAGTGGGAGGTTTCTCTGGTCAGGAGCCCTAAGCATGCAACACGGCCCACCCAGACCTGGGAGGGGAGGAATCTGCCCTTATAAACTGGGTCTGGGGCGGGATTAAGTCAGTCAGAGCCTGGAGTGAAGTTCCAGACAGAGGGAAAGTGACAACAGGAGCTCTGTAGGAGCAGGAGCGAGTGCCAGAGGCTGGAAGCTAGAGAGCTCGCCTTGGCTGAAGACACTAACCCGGACACGGAGTCCGAGGCTGTGGGGACATCCAGGTCCAGCAGCAGAATCCAACCGGCAGGGGATTCCATGTCCTCTGGCCTTAGAAACCCGAAGGCACGGTCACAAGCAAGGGACCAGCACCGCCATCGTGAAGCGAAGGCTAACGGAGGGCCCCAAGTCACCGGCCATACGGGTGAGCACCACACGGTATACTCAGGGACGTGGGCTACTTCTGCCCGCATAGAGCAAGGTAGCCAGGAAAGAGTGCAGATAGTCGGGGAGGCCTACAACTCCACCTGGCCAGGGGAGATCCTGCTTGCTCACAGACTGACCAGGCCCCTACTGCTAACCAGTACTCCCGGGAGGGTCTGCTTTATACCATCAGTAAAGACCCTGAACTGCACCACACGCCTCTGTGATTCCTTGCCGCGCCAGCACCATTACTACTGGGACGCTCACACCATCACTCCCATCATCCACATTAGCTGCCCTGAGGCAATACTTCTCCCGTGGGGAGTTATCCCATACTCGGCTGCGCAAACAACATCAGCCTCAGCGGTCGGCAGCGCAGCGGCGGTCCCCACTGACCGCAATCCACGGGTGGCGTAGTCGGACATTATTATCACACTCAGACTGCCACTGGTTTGACCGCCCTGGGCACGGACCGGGTCACCGCCACGGAGGACTACAACCCCCAGCGATCCGGCTCCGGGTATCCCCCTGCACAGCACAGGCCCAGGGGGCGCGTCACAGACATATGTCACTTTAATTGATGTGTGACTGACATTGTTCTTCCCTATGTTGCGGTGACATATTTATGCTGCTATTGTGCAGTATTTGTTCTAATTAATCATCCTAAAGGTGTTTAGTGGGGTTGAGGTTGAGAACGTGTGTGAAACAGTTCTGCTCTTCTATTCCTTTAGGGTTGGAAGCTACAATTGTTTAAAATGTCTTGTGCTGAAGCATTAAGATATCTTTTCACTGGAACTAAGGGGCCTAGACCAACCCCTAAAAACAAGGCCTTACCTCCACCACCAAACTGTACAGCGGGCACAATGCAGTTAATAGGGTAACGTTCTCCTGGCATTCACCAAATCCAGACTCGTCATCAGATGCCAGATAGAGAAGTGTGATCCATCACTGCACAGAACAGGTCTCCTCCAGAGTCCTGTGGTGGCGGCTTCACACCACTCCATCCGACGCTCGGCATCGTGCTTGGAGATCCTTGGTACTCCTCCTCGCTATGCTCCGCACTATTGGCCTCAAGGACACTGTTCTCTCCTGGTTCTCCTCCTATCTCTCTGACCGCTCCTTCTCTGTGTCTTTCACCGGCTCCTCCTCCTCTCTCCTTCCCCTTACTGTCGGGGTACCTCAAGGATCAGTCCTAGGCCCCCTCCTTTTCTCCTTATACACCGCTCCCATTGGACAAACAATCAGCAGATTCGGTTTTCAGTACCATCTCTATGCTGATGACACCCAATTATACACCGCTGCTCCGGACATCACCCCTGCATTACTACAAAAGACCAGTGATTGTCTTTCTGCTGTGTCTAACATTATGTCCTCCCTCTACCTAAAACTGAATCTGTCAAAAACTGAACTACTCGTCTTTCCTCCCCCCACTAACCTACCTATGCCGGATATTGCCATTTCCGTTTGTGGCTCAATCATTACTCCCCAGCAACAAGCCCGCTGTCTTGGGGTAATTTTTGACTCAGATCTTTCCTTCACTCCTCACATCAAATTACTCGCTCGTTCATGTCATCTACACCTCAAAAACATCAGGACTTTTCTCACCTTTGACTCGGCAAAAACTCTTACGGTCGCTCTTATTCATTCTCGTCTGGACTACTGCAACTCTCTACTTATCGGGCTCCCTCTTACTAAACTCTCCCCTCTCCAATCCGTCCTTAACGCAGCAGCCAGGATCATATTCCTCGCCAACCACTACACCGATGCCTCTTCCCTCTTACAGTCATTGCATTGGTTACCCATCCAATATAGAGTTCAATTTAAACGTATCACACTTACCCACAAAGCGCTCCATGCTTCAGTACCCCCCTACATCTCCTCCCTTGTCTCAGTCTACCACACTACACGTGCCCTCCGTTCTGCCAATGACTTAAAACTAAAATCCTCCATAATCCGAACTTCCCACTCTCGTCTCCAAGATTTCTTGCGTGCTGCGCCAATTCTTTGGAATGCATTACCCAGGACAGTTCGATTAATTCCCAATACCCACAGTTTCAAGCGGACCCTAAAAACCCATTTCTTTAGACTGGCGTATCGCCTCCACACACTATCTATCCATCCCAGTTGTCCATCCCAGTTTTCCCTCATATTAAAATCTTCTTCAATTTCAGGTTCATACCAACCATGCACATAATAGCCTCGGTCAGGACTGCACACATACTGGCAGGCGACCAGTACATGTATTATTTATCCTATATACTGTAGTATATCAAGGCTGCATTATACAATATACAGTATGTACATTCTACTATTTGTGTCTCCCCCATTTCCTCATAGACTGTAAGCTTGCGAGCAGGGCCCTCACTCCTTTCGATCTGAGTTATGTTTATTCTATATTGTTTGTATAAGTCCCCCCTAAAATTTGTAAAGTGCTGCGGAATATGTTGGCACTATCAAAATAAAAATTATTATTATTATTATTATTATTATGTAAGGCTGCATGCAGCTGCTTGGCCATAAAGCTCCTGGCGGGGGCGCAGTGTTTGTGGTGATGTTGTTACCAAAGGAGATCTGGACTCTGCAGTTATGGAGTCAGGAGAGCGTTCTGCCCTCTGCTCCTCAGCAATCAGTGACCCTGCTCTGTAATGTTCCGGGGTCTCCTGAGTTGCTGCAGTTCCTTCCACTCCTTAATAATATCACTCACATGTGATGGGGGAAGATTTAGGAGGGAAGAAATGTAATATCCAGACTTGTTACCCCGGTGGCTCCTATTACAGGACCGCGCTGGTATCAGAGAGCTCTGCACCACCAGCCGTTCTGTCATATGTTAGTAACAGCACACAGCATGGGAGGGCGGATGTTATACACCGGGGGGCGTGGGGATTGATGTTATACACTGGTGGGGGGCGAGAGTCTTAATGTTATACAAGGCCGAGGGGCCAGATGTTATACCCTAGGGGTACGAGGGGCTAGATGTTATACATGTCCGAGGGCTGGATGTTATACACTGAGGGGCGAGGGGACGGATATTATACACCGGGGCGAGGGGCTGATATTATACACCAGGGGCGAGGGGACGGATATTATACACCAGGGGCGAGGGGACTGATATTATACACCAGGGGTGAGGGGACGGATATTATACACCAGGGGCGAGGGGACGGATATTATACACCATGGGCGAGGGGATTGATGTTATACACCAGGGGCGAGGGGACGGATATTATACACCAGGGGCGAGGGGATTGATGTTATACACTGGTGGGGTGGGCGAGAGTCTTAATGTTATACAACAAGGCCGAGGGACCAGATGTTATACACTGGGGATACGAGGGGCTAGATGTTATACAAGTCCGAGGGCTGGATGTTATACACTGAGGGGCGAGGGGACGGATATTATACACCAGGGGCGAGGGGACGGATATTATACACCAGGGGCGAGGGGACGGATATTATACACCAGGGGTGAGGGGACGGATATTATACACCAGGGGCGAGGGGACGGATATTATACACCGTGGGCAAGGGGATGGATGTTATACACTGGGAGCGAGGGGACGGATATTATACACCGGGGGGGCGAGAGGCCGGATGTTATACACCAGGGGGAGGGAGCAAGGGGACAGATGTTATACACCGGGGCTGGGGGCCGGATATTATACCCTGGGGGCCGGATGTTATGCAATGGAGGGCTTGAGGTTGGATGTTATACAGTGGGGTTGAGGGGATGGATTTTATTCACTGGCGGGGGCGCGAGGGGATGGATGTTATACTAAACTAGGGGCGAGGGGTGGATGTTATACACCGGGGGAGGCGAGAGGCCGGATTTTATAAACTGGGGGCTGAGAGTCCGGATGTTATACACCGTGGGCAATGGGACTAAATGAAAAAAGCAGAATTCGGTGACTAGGAGTTTTGTCCTATAATGTATGTGCATTTGCCTTCCCTTTAGAAACTCTCCCTTGTGATTCTGCAGTGTCTTAGAGGTTGACTATCTTTTCCTACATTGCTCAGGAGTTTCTCATGAAACAGACTTCCAGTGGCTTGCCCAACTCCGCTATTACTGGGAGAATGAGAATGCGAGAGTGCGAATCATCAACTGCAATGTGAAGTCCGCCTATGAGTACCTGGGCAACTCCCCACGCCTGGTCATCACTCCGCTCACTGACAGATGCTAGCGGACTCTGGTATGAGGTGATGGGTTATGCTCAGAAATCTTTTTGACTTTTGTATGATGCATGAAACTTATTAGAAAGTTTATTGATATTTCATACCAGTTCTTTCATGTTTCATTGGTAGATCGGTGCTTTTTATCTAAATCTTGGTGGAGCTCCAGAAGGTCCGGCAGGCACAGGAAAAACCGAGACCACCAAAGATTTGGCCAAGGCGCTGGCCGTGCAGTGTGTGGTCTTTAACTGCTATGATGGTTTGGACTACATGGCAATGTGAAAGGTACATACAATGTTAAGCTGCTCCATTGCAGATAATAAACTGACTCCAACCGATGTTCTGCTGACATCTTTTGATTATATAGTACAGACCAAAAGTTTGGACACACCTTCTCATTTAAAGATTTTTCTGTATTTTCATGACTATGAAAATTGTACATTCGCACTTAAGGCATCAAAACTATGAATTAACACATGTGGAATCACATACTTAACAGAAAATATGTCTTATATTCTAGGTTCTTAAAAGTAGCCACCTTTTGCTTTGGTGACTGCTTTGCACACTCTTGGCATTCTCTTGATGAGCTTCAAGAGGTAGTCACCGGAAATGGTTTTCACTTCACAGGTGTGCCCTGTCAGGTTTAATAAGTGGGATTTCTTGCCTTATAAATGGTGTTGGGACCATCAGTTGTGTTGTGCAGAAGTCTGTTGGATACACAGCTGATAGTCCTACTGAATAGACTGTTAGAATTTGTATTATGGCAAGAAAAAAGCCGCTAAGTAAAGAAAAACGAGTGTCCATCATTACTTTAAGAAATGAAGGTCAGTCAGTGCGAAAAATTGGGAAAACTTTGAAAGTGTCCCCAAGTGCAGTTGCAAAAACCATCAAGCGCTACAAAGAAACTGGCTCACATGAGGACCGCCCCAGGAAAGGAAGACCAAGAGTCACCTCTGCTTCTGAGGATAATTTTTTTTTTTAAATAATAATTTTTATTGATTTTTAACATATAACATAAGTATGTAAATGTACATTCCAATGCATTATTCTTAGCTTAAGTGTTCATCATTTCAGTTTTGATTATCACCTTACTAATTGTATGGTCTAGGAACAAAGTAAACATTGAAGAAAAAAAAAAGAAAAACAAACCCTCCCCATTGCCCTCCCTCTTCCCCAACCTGCAGGAAACACTTGTATATTTCTTGTGTGCACCTCTCCTTTCTTTTCGTCTTCTTCTTAATCCCTTAAACATTATTGAATATTTAGTCTGTATCCATATTTTATACAACGTCTTAACCTGTTTCTCTTCAACCTTTTCCATCAACATTCAGATAAACTATTTTCAACTTCCCCAATGTTCCACCCAAGTCTTCCAGTATGTACCAACTGGTCTGTTCAAAGGGTTTCATAATTTCCTGAAGTTCTTTGTTTCTGTAATGTCTAAGTAAGAAGCTTTTCCATTTTATTATGAGCGATTTTATACTCTTTTCCTTGTTACACTCGGCTTCCAACCATTCTAAGTGAAACAAAGTTTTCATTATAACTTTCCGATTTGGAATGGAATCGCTCAACCAATCCTTTAATAGGCTTCTTTTGGCTATCATACAAATTAAGTGGAACATTGGAGTTAATGTGTCCTTTCCTTTTTGTTGTGGGGCTTCTTCTCCTTTCCAGTAATGGAAGAGGAACGGTAATGGGTGCAATGATATGTTCCCCATACCTATATTTTCCATCATATGTTTTATATCTTCCCAGAATTCCTGTACTTTAGGGCATCCCCAGAGTCCATGTAACAGATCAGATTTTCCGAGTTTGCATTTTGGACAATGTACCAGACGATCCCTCATTGTTCTAGATACTGGTATGTTGAAGGCCAGTAGAGCTCTGTGCAAAATCCTAAATTGTGTGTCTCTCCAAACCTCACTTAAGATGTTTTTCCGTACCGCCTGCCAACCCGCCAGCATTTTTTCCCCGATTTCCTCACCCTCTATTTGTTTGGCCCAGGATCTGAATGTTTTCTCTGTATCTATTTTTCCAAGGATGCCTTTCAGATTTCTGTATATTGCGGATATATTGCATGTACCTGTTCGGTCAAATAATAGATTATCCATTGCATTCCTTCTCTTCTCTTCACTCACATTTATCAAATGCGTCATAATTGTCCCTTTTATTTGTCCGAATTGTAGGAATTGTTCTTCACTTAGCTTGAATTTTAATATTATCTCTTCCCTACTCATTCACCTAGTTTCTTCTTCATGTAGTAGATTAGCTATTTTATGGATCCCCCTCACCCTCCATTCCTGAAATAGTTTGTTCTCTGCTATTTGTTGGAACACAGGATTTCCCCATATGGGTAAATCTCTCGATATTCTCCATGATAATTTAAGTTTTCTCCTAAGTTCCTTCCATGTAGCTATTGTATCCCGATACACTATTGAGTTTTTTATTTTTTTAGGCATTAGGCTTTGTGGTGTGTGTAATAAGGCGACTAAGTTCCACGGGTACGCATACGATGTTTCCAGGACCGTATCAGAGAACCCACTAGTGTCTTTAAACCAATCTACTATGTGACGGGAAATACACACTAGATTATATCCTCTTATGTCTGGCAAGTTTACCCCTCTCTCTTCCCTGGAAGCCATCAATGTATTCAGTTTTATACGGGGTCTTCGACCTCTCCATATAAATTTCCTAATAGTTGAGTATACTTTCTGCACATCTACATGTTTTAGGAGAACTGGAATGGTCTGCAGTGGATACATGAGTTTCGGAAAACTCATCATTTTTAAAAGGTGAATCCTGCCAAATAGACTCAAAGGCAAATTTTGCCACCTTTCTAATTCCTGTTGAATTTTGGAGATGACTGGAGGAAAGTTTAAGTTATATATTGACTCTGGTTTTCTCCCCAGCTTGATACCCAGATATGTTATATGTGTTTTGGATATTGGAATACTGCACATTTCCTTTTCCACCATACTACTTCTGTTTCTATTTGTTAAGTGGAGAATTTCGCATTTGCTTTTATTTAGAGTGAATCCCGAATACCTACCAAAATTTTCCATAAGATCCAGGACCCCTGGCAGATCTCTTGCCACCTCAGCCATGTAAAGTATGATATTGTCTGCGAAATACGAGGCCTTAAGCTTCATGCCCCCTATTGGTATCCCTTCATAAACTTCATGTTGTTCTAGGTATCGCGCAAGGGGTTCTAATGCCAGATCAAACATTAGCGGGGAAAAAGGACATCCCTGACGTGTCCCCTTTTCAAGAGGGAAATTTGCCGATAAATGACCTGGGGTTTGAATTCTTGCTGCGGGGTTAGCATATAGGGCTTTTATAAAATTTCTGAAGTTTCCCACAAGCCCAATTTTGTCCAAAACTTGACCTACCCAGCTCCACTTCACCTTATCAAAGGCCTTCTCTGCGTCTAGTGTAACCAGAGCCGGCTTACCTCGACTGTTTTCTTCTTTATTTATTGCATCTATGGCTAACAATGTGCGTCTTACATTTGTAACTGCACTCCTACCTTTCACAAAGCCCACCTGTGCGGGTGTTACTAATGTTGGGAGTATCTCTGCTAATCTGTTTGCCATGAGTTTGGATATTATTTTAACATCTTGATTTATCGAGGATATAGGTCTATAAGATGCTGGGTCCTCCACATTTTTCCCTTCTTTTGGTATTAAGCTAATATGAGCCACATTAGTGCCCACCAACAGATCCCCCCCCTGTAACAATTCGTTATACCATGCAGTCAAAGTAGGGGTTATTTGTTGGGACATGACCTTATAAAAATCGCCCGTGAACCCATCCGGCCCAGGTGCTTTTCCAGCTGGCAATCCCCCAATGGTACTCTTCACTTCCTCCTCTGTAATGGGAGCTTTTAGCATATTTAACTGTGGCTCTGAGACACAAGGTATGTTAATTTTTTTTAGAAAGTCCTCACCCCTACTTGTGCCCTTGGCCTCTTCTAAATATAAGGTAGCATAATACTCCCGCAGGGTTGAGTTTATTTCCCTAGGGTTATCCACCATTAAACCCTCTCTAGTCTTAAGCTTTAAGATATTACTCTTTCCCTTCTTGCCCTTTGCCAAGTTTGCTAATAGCTTTCCTGCTTTATCTCCGTATCTCCTCAACTCTATTTCCATTTCCGTCTTTCTAAATAATTCTTTTTTTCCCGCCCATATGTCAAAATCCCTTGGCCTCCCTCCATTCATCCCTATTTTTAGCTGTTTTTTGTTGTTGAAAGTGCAAGCATTTCTCCCTTCATTTCCTACTAAATTCCTCATATTTAGTGTTTGTTTTTTTAATGTATGCACATACGCTATTCGTTTCCCTCTCAGGACCGTCTTTCCTGCTTCCCAGTATGTTTGTGGTTTCAGACCATCCACCGAATTGTGGTAAGAATACTCCTCCCACCATTGCTGTAATATCACTTTAAATCGCTCGTCTCCAAGAAGAAACGATGAGAATCTCCATATGTAGTCCGTTCCCCTTGGATATTGCTCAATTAAATTTAGAGAGATTGGCGCATGATCCGAAATCACCATTTCCTCAATTTTTGACTTTTTGCATCTGTCTAGTAGCCCTCTACTCACCAATATATAGTCAATTCTAGACCAAGTTTGATGTGGGTGGGAAAAGTGTGTAAATTCTCGTTCATTGGGTGATTCCAACCTCCAATTATCCGACAAATCTGTGTCTTCTATTAACTCTGCCAATAGAGTTGATTTCCCACTAGCTTTTTCCCCTCTTGTCCTCACGTGACTCAATCGATCTTCCTCTATAGAGTGTGTGTTGTTGTAATCTCCTCCTACTATCATGTTCTTTGTTGTGTTTTGTAATATCTTAAAACGTAGTTGTTCAAAAAAAGGTTTTTGGTCTGTGTTGGGCGCATATATATTGATTACACCAATTTCTTCCTCATTTCTTTCTAGCTTTAGCATTATGTACCTTCCATCTGTATCCCGTTCTACCTGCGTTACTTTGTACGGTAGATTTTTGTGCAGCAATATTAGAACACCCGCCTTTCTTTCCACCCCCTCTGAACCATACACCTCTCCCACCCACAATTTTTTCATCCTAAACAAATCTTCATTTCTCAAATGCGTTTCCTGCAGTAATGCAATATCTGCTTCTAGTTTCTTTAAATGTCGCAGAACCATCATTCTTTTAGTCGGGGCTCTAAGCCCCTTTACATTCCATGATACAATGTGCATACTATGATATTTTCATTTTTGATTATATGTTGGGTGCTCACACCAAATAATCACAATTTTGTTCTGACTTACATTGTGTTCCTGCATGTCTCCCCTTTGAACAAAAAACAAGTTAACAACCAACAACAAACAATCACTCAATAGCATTTTTCTGTGACTTCCTTTTTCTGGCTTATTCCCCCACAAGCTCCTCCCCGGCAATATTTCTTTTGTTAAACCACCTCTAAGTTCTTTAAGTGGTCACCCCCTCAAGTGACTACAAATAGGAGAGTCCTTGGGTCGCCAGTCTTATTAAAGTGTCCTTCTCCCTGCTTTATCCCCTCCAATGTGTATTACTTATCTGCTTCAATGTCCACTTCCTGGATTATCTTGTGATGTCTGGGTGTTCTTTGCCTTTGGGTCTGTGGGCTCAACCTCCAATTTTCGGATTCCTCTTCTCTCTCTGTACTTTGTTCTGCTTTTCTCCCCTGCTTCGGCGATGTTCCGACCTCTGTTTCATCTTGTCCGTTTTTCCTCAGCAGCTTCGATATGTACTCTTCTGCATCCTTCTGATTTTGAAAGCTTTTTGTTGAGCCATCTGTGTGCCTTACTTTCAATATGGCCGGGTACAGTAATTGGAACTGTATATGATTTTTAAATAGTCTAGAACAACAGTCACTGAACATTCTGCGCCGTTTATTAAGCTCCACAGAATAGTCATTGAAAATGATAATTTTGTGTCCTTGAAAAGTTAACGGCTCTCTTCGACGTCTAAACGCTCGCAGAATGTTTTCCTTATCGTTAAAGTCCAAGTACTTGGCTATTGCTTGCCTTGGTCTCTGGTTTGTCTCTGGCGTATTGTTCGGTCTTTGAGGGCCTATTCGGTGTGCCCTTTCTACCCTCCTGTGAGAGGTTATTCCCAGAGCCTCTGGTAAATCATCTTCAAATATTCTCTGAAGTTGTCTGGGCTTGATAGTCTCCGGGAGTCCAACGACCCTTAAATTATTCCTACGTGATCTGTTTTCAAGATCTTCAATGCGATCTACCAAAATATGAACTTGCTTCTGCAGTAAACTGATGTCTTTATCAGCCTGTTCATTTATATCCTCCAGGCGCCCAATTCTGCCTTCTGCCTCCTCTATTCTCACTTCATGTTGTGAGATGTCTTCTTTAAGACCCATCAGTGTCTGTTTCATTGCATTCTCAAGGGAAACTCTTATCTGTGGGGTGAGGTGTTCGATTACTGATTCAGTAAGTTCTTTGTAGTTTATACTGCTGAAGTCTGCCTGCATCTCTCCCATTAGCTGGCCAGACTCTCTCTGTCCTCTCCCATCTTCTCTCACCCCCATCTCCTGCTGGGAGTCTGTACACAGTTCCTCCCTTCTTGGCTTCTGTGCTGTGTCTGTGATAAAGGCAAGGCACACTGAGAATCTTCATTGGTGGCCATTTTGGATATCTCCTGAATCTCCCCTGTCATACCACTCAGCGGGGTTTTACTGCTGCGGAGGAGATAACGTTCCATGGTTAATCTGCTTCTCACTGTTCTGTGCTTTTGATCCTAAGTTTTCTTAACAGTTTTTACTGCTTTGAGGGGGTGAAATCTGCCGGGGCTGCGGAGCTATTTCTTCTTACCGCCTCTCAGCCAGGGCCTGACCCGGAAGTCACATTGACTGATTTTAAAGAAAGACTGCACAGTCTATTTAAAGTTTATCCCCTGACAGAGGAACAGAAAGTGAGCATTCTGACGGGGCAGCTCACCGGTGCAGCACAGCGGGAGGTGAAATCATGGTCACATGAGGAGAAAAGGACAGTAAAGGACATTCTGACCCGGCTGTGGAGTACCTTTGATACCCGTACCTCAGCAGAAATTAAAATGTGGTTCTATGGCTGTAAGCAGCGAGCCCAGGATAGTATCAGAGACTATGCCTTGAACCTGCAAGAAGCCCTGAGAGCTATCAAACAAGCTGACCCTGGTAGTGTGCAGGATAATGATAAGCTCTTAACTGACCAGTTCATAAAAGGTCTGCTGTCCAGCGCCCACAGGACCTAGCTGCGCCTCATGGCCCTACAGAACCCCAATTTGACTTTTGCGCAGTTCAAGGATAGGGCCACCCGGGTGCTCCGAGAACCCCCACCAAGTGGCACTGTAGCTTCCCGGCGCCCTGCCATTACTTACCACCAGGGGGAGGCGCCCTACCCTGCAGACCTTGTGGGGGCTGATGCGCAGGTCTCAAGCCCATCCCCGCCTGCAGACCTGCACCATCAGGTCCAGGTACTAACCAGAAGTGTTGCTGCATTGACCAGGACCGTACAGTCGCTACAGGTGGACCCGTCAGGACCCATCAAGCTGGCTTCCAGTCCGGAGGATGTCCCGTGGCGTCGACAGAGGAGGATCCCACCATTCAGAGGGAGGCCCGCCAACCGCTACACTGAGGATGGACAGCCGATTTGCCGCCGTTGCAGTCAGCCAGGACACCTAGCAAGGTACTGTACTTTAAATGGGCCCAACCTGGGGCAGAGGGCCAACCCCCAGGCATAAGGTCACCAGGCCCGTCTAATTGGCGTGATAAGTATGTGGGGGGACCCCCGGTCTTACCCGTAGTGCTGGACGGTATCCCCATGAGTGCAGTGCTGGACACCGGGTCTCAAGTGACTACCATCCCCTACGTACTTTTCAAGCGGTACTGGAATGACGCGGATATAACCCGTTATCCAGACGATGACTTAAGCATCATCACCAGCAATGGCCAACTTGTGCCGCAAGTGGGGTTCAGAGAGATGACCATCAAGATTGGTAAAGTTGAACTGCCGGCACAGGGAGTGATCATTGTGGACATTGATCGCCGTGAGAGTCACCCTAAAATAACTGTGGGTACTAACGTGATTGAAAACTGTCTTTCAGAAGTAATTATGATTTTGCAGCAGGTGGCGATGAATGCAAGCTCCAGCCAACAGAGGGTCCTCCAGAAAGAGATAAGAGCCCTGATGAGACGGCAACAGGTAGAACTGTCTGGTGGTGAGATCGGTAGCGTGAGGATGAGCGACCCGTTCCCCATTGCCATGCCTCCCAAAAGTGAAATGATGATCTGGTGTCGGACTGCAATCGGGTTAAGAGGGAGAGACTACCAAGCCATGGTAGAACCCGTGTACTCAGACAGCAGGCCCACCATTTTGACAGCCAGGGGGGTGGTTGATGTCCACCATGGAAGGGTGCCCGTCCGGATCTTAAACATCGGGGAAAGGGAAGTATACTTGCCCCGGTACGCTACACTAGCCAAATTGTTTGCCGTCCAACACAATGCTATCAGGGTCATGGAACCCTTGCCTCCATCTTCCCCAGTGGAGAGTAATGGCTCACAGACACACAAGGAGGACTGGTGCCAGGAACTCCATGTGGGTGCTGACTCCACTCCCCTGCACCAAAAACAAGGAGTCTACCGGGTGGTACAGGAGTACGAGAGAATCTTTAGTAAGCACCCGCTAGACTTCGGCAGAGTAAGAGGGATAGAACACCACATCCCCACGGGGAGCCACCCACCAATAAAAGAGAGACACAGGCCTGTACCCCCTGCACATTATCAGAACGCAAAGGGCATGCTGAGAGAAATGAAAGAAGCTGCGGTCATTAGAGATAGCTGTAGCCCCTGGGCAGCCCCCTTGGTTCTGGTAAAAGAGAAAGACGGTACCATGAGAATGTGCGTGGACTATAGAAAGGTCAATCGCATCACTCATAAAGACGCTTATCCGCTACCTAGGATAGAGGAGTCTTTAGCAGCCCTAAAATCAGCTAACTTGTTCTCTACTTTGGATCTTACTAGCGGGTACTGGCAGGTTCCTGTGGCAGAGGCTGACAAGGAGAAGACCGTCTTCACCACCCCGATGGGACTGAGCGAGTTCAACTGTATGCCCTTTGGGCTCTGCAACGCACCAGGGACCTTCCAGAGGCTGATGGAATGCTGTCTAGGGCACCGAAACTTCGAGACGGTCCTCCTTTACCTGGACGACGTGATCGTCTATTCGAAGACTTACGAGGACCATCTAAAGCACCTGGCCGAGGTGTTCGAAGCCCTGGCAGGCTATGGCCTGAAGGTGAAACCCTCAAAGTGTCACCTGTTGAAACCGAAGGTCCAGTACCTGGGACACGTGGTGAGTGCTGAGGGAGTAGCCCCCGACCCCGACAAAGTGACAGCCATTAAGAGCTGGCCAAGCCCCTCTAACATCAAAGAAGTGAGGCAATTCCTCGGGTTGGTAGGCTACTACCGAAGGTTCATCCCCGGGTTCACTAAGATGGCAGCCCCTATGCAGGACCTCCTGATAGGACAGTCTAAGTCCAGAAGCCAAAAGCCACCCTTCAAGTGGGACAAGCCGGAAGAGGAGTCCTTCCGCCAGTTGAAGATGGCCCTCACAGGGGATGAGATCCTGGCCTACCCCGATTATGGCCAGCCTTTTATCCTCCACACAGACGCCAGTAATGTGGGGATGGGAGCCGTACTGTCACAGAACCAACAGGGCAGAGAAAGGGTGATCGCTTACGCCAGCCGGAAGCTGAGGCCCACGGAGAGAAACCCGGAGAATTACAGCTCCTTCAAGCTAGAATTCTTGGCAGTGGTGTGGGCCGTAACGGAACGTTTCAAGCATTACCTGGATTCTGTGAAGTTCACTGTGTACACGGACAACAATCCGTTAACGCATCTGGACAATGAGACTTGGTGCCCTAGAGCAGCGGTGGATGGCCCGGCTAGCAAATTATAACTTCACCATCAAGTACCGGGCAGGCCGAGCCAATGCTAGGGCATCTGCATTCTCGAGAATGCCCCACTTACCCGATGAGGGAGAAGATCCGGACGAGTTGGAGGAAGTAGAGCTCCCTGCATTCCACCGGTATGGGGCCACTCAATACTCCCACCACGTGAAGGAGGAAGACTTAACAACCATCATGATCAATCCCCTACCTCACCACTGCTGGGCCGAGACCCAAGATAGTGACCCTGTAGTCCGCATGGTGAAAGACCTGCTGACCCGAGAAGACGCCCGTCTAGATCCGGATGCCCCAGAGGAAGCCAAGCAGCTATGGAAAGAGAAGAGCAGGCTGTTCTTCTATGAAGGTAAGCTGTGCAGAAGACTCGTCAACCACCGGACGCACGAGCTGACCTGGCAAGTCGTGGTCCCAAGGCGAGATGCAGCTATGGTCCTGGAGGCTTACCATGACAGAGCGGGGCACTTCGGCTGGAAGAAACTGGAGTTCCTGCTAAGAGGACGGTTCTTCTGGATCGGCATGAGAGGGGCTGTAGAGAAGTGGTGCAGAGACTGTGGCCCTTGCAATCTAAGGAGGAAGGACCGCACCAGCCAGAAGACAGTCTTGAGGCCCATCATCACCAAGCAGCCTCTTGAGCTGGTAGCTCTGGACCACGTCAAATTGGCTCCAAGCCGGTTAGGATACGTTTATGCCCTGACAATCGTGGACCACTATTCCCGTTTTCTAGTGGTGGTCCCGGTAAAAAACTTGACAGCTCAAACGGCGGCCAGAGCCTTCCAGCAAAACTTCTGCCACCCACACGGATATCCGGAACAGGTCCTGACAGACCAAGGTCCAGCATTCGAGGCCGAAATCTTCCAAGAGTTCTGCAACCTCTATGGCTGTAAGAAGATTCGGACAACGCCTTACCACCCACAAACCAACGGGATGTGTGAGAAAATGAACAATATAGTCATTGATCTCCTGAAGACGTTGCCCCTGGAGGAACGCAGCCTGTGGCCAGAAAAACTGCCGGACCTGATAGACTTATACAACCATATCCCGGTGAATGCTACAAACTGCACCCAGGTGTACCTGATGCGAGCCAGACCAGGTAAGCAGCCCATAGACCTGGAGATGGGAGTCCTAACACCCGAGGACACCTCCCCAGATGCGGACTGGGATACGGAAAGGCGACAGCAGTGCAAGAAGGTACAGGAGAGTGTGGAGAAGAGCCTGGCTCAGGCGAGAGAAATGCAAGAGAGACTCTTCAACCAACATGCCCCTGCTGGTCCCCTGGAACCTGTTGAGCAGGTCCTGAAGCGAAAGAGAAGGCTACACAAGCTGGACGACCAGTGGGAAAGGGAACCCTACACAGTACTGCAGTCTGATCACGACAACCCGAAGGTGTGCGTGGTCACTAAGGATGGAGGAGAAACCACTAGTACCGTCTCCAGAGACCACCTAAAAAGGTGCCCCGAGCAACTACGGAATGCAGAAGAGGATCAAAGTGACCTTGAACCCGCAAAGAACAAGGAAGAAATGATCAGCACCGTTCTCGGAGAATTCCCTCAGTCCTGGACTCGAACAAACGGTGCCATAGTGGTACCCGTCCTGCATTTCCTGCAACCGGCTCAGCAACAACCTACACCAGAGCAGGAAGATGGAGAAGAACAAGTAGTTCCAGAGGCAGAAGAGCCTGTGCCAGCAGCCCGGTAGAGTCAACCCTCTGCTGACAGTGAGCCTGCCATGCCTGCGGTAAGCCAGAGGACCCGCAGACAGCTGCCTGCCCTGTCTGTAAGTTTAGCCAGTGACTGCACCCCGAGCGCTAGTGAGAAAAACCAGGTTAGACCACCACCAGACAGTGGGTTACGTAGGTCAACCCGAAGCACTAAGGGGCAAATGCCAGCTCGCTGGAAGATCTAAGTGGATAATGTATGTATTTAATGTGTTATGTTGTACCCTGGTTATTAATTATGTTTTTCTAGTTTTTCTAGCTCATGGACTGACAGGTTATGGACGGTGAATAACCAAAACGATCATGTAGATAGTTGCACTTGGTGCCTCTTGCGATGACGGCCACTGAACAAAAACCTGTCTGGCGTGGCCCCGTGTGGTCCAAAGTAGGTAGTTTTGCCTTGCAGCCACTCCCAGGGCCAACGTTTGGGGTTTGCTTTGGACAGGTCCCCACATCGCTCAAAGACTTCGCTTTGTTGGGTGAAATGGACACCCGGTCGTGGAAGCGCCGTGGCCTTAAGGACAAAATGCACTTGTACATATGTTATGTTGTTGTTTATAACCTGTATTTGTGTTTCCTGTTAGTCCCGGAGTACTAAGTTTTACTAGGGGGGAATGTGTCACCTGGCCTGGATGCCACAAATGTATAATAAAGCTGTGTCTGAGAGCAAAGGGGAGGTTCTCTGGTCAGGGACCATTAGCATGCAGCACCTCCTGTCCCAGGCCAGTAGGGGGAGCAGGCTGCCCCTATAAAAGCTGGAACTGGGGGCAGGGTTAGAGAGTTCTGGACGACCTGTCTCTGGAGTGAGAGGTGTCCCAGAGAAGGGAGAGCCAGTTCAGCTGAAGCTGAGGAGGTCTTGTGGCAGTAGAGGAGCCACGAGCCAGTGACGGAAGGCGAGAATAGCCTGTCCTGGCTGAGAGAGAAACTGATCTACTGGACTTGGTGTCCGAGGCTGTTAGGAATCCAAGTCCTACAGCAAATAACCAGCCCGCAGAGGACTGTATGTTCCTTGGCCTAAGAAGCCCGGAGGTTCCGCCACAGCAGAAGGGACCAGCAAAGCTTCACCAGGCCAAGAGTAGAAAGGGACCCAAGTTGCAAGCCATACGGGCGAGAAGACACGGTGAGCTCAGGAACGTGGGCTGTTACACCACAAGGAGGGAAATAGCCAGAAAGAGCGCAGAGAGCACGGTAGGCCTTCACCCTCACCCTGACCAGGGCCAGCTTCCCACTTGTTCTCAGACAATCAGGCCCCCTCCTAGCCGGGACTGTTTTTGGGTCGTCTCACCTGTTCTAATAAAGACCCTGAACTGTTTAAGAGGCCTCCGTTTCCTGGCTATTGCGGTCAGAATCATCCCCTCCATCATCCATCTATATACTGCCCTGGGGCCACACTCCTCCCGTGGGGAGTTATACTACTTAGTGCTGCACACCAACATCTGCCCCAGCGGTCTGCACTGCAGCGGCGGTTAACCCTGACCGCAATCCACGGGTGGCGTAGTCGGACATTTAAAACCCTACAAATAGACTGCCACAACATTTGGTATGACCACCCTGAGCCATGGACCGGGTTGCCACTACTACCCCCATTATTGCACTGTTGCCCGGTTCCGGGTACCCCACAGCCCAGGGGGCGAGTCATATCCATAAGATAGGGCATCAATGTATGATCGGCCGGGGTCCTGCACGCAGCACCCCTGCCGATCAAAAGTTATCGGTGCTGGCGGCGGCCGCCGCCGCCGGCCGGAGGTACTTGCCTGCGGTGTTTGGCCGTCCATCTGTAGTGGCCGCCGCGGGGTACTGCACATCCGCCTCCCATTCAATTGAATGGGAGGCAGATGTGCACTAACAAGTGCCGACCATTACAACATGACGAACAGTCACCGGAAGGTAAGCACTTCCGGCCGGCGGCCACCGCCAGCACCGAAAACAGCTGATGGCGGGGGTGCTGTGTGCGGGACCCCGGGCAAACATAAATTGATGCCCTATCCTATGGATATGGCATCAATGTGAAAGTAGTGGACAACCCCTTTACAGCACAGTGGCCATGAGGTTTCTATAAAATCCCATCCACTTTGCTTGAACTGCAAAACACTCTGTTTTTGCCACAGCAAATAAATATTGTCAAAAACAAACCGAAAGCTCATTGTGGGAACATAACCCACAAGAGTACTATGGGGCCTGTGACTTCCTCCTCTATCATTCTTCCTCAGCGTCTGACGTCTCAGCACAGCGGGCCTGATGACATCATTACATGGCACCCACTGCCCTGAGATGTGCAGGCGCTTCAGAATGCTTGCTACATAGACCGGAGCAGCGGGAAACAAGGAGGAGAGGTGAGTATTTTTTATTTTAAATCAATGAGCACATTTTGGTAGTCATAGTAATGTATAGAGGACCATGGGGAATTCATTATACTGTATGGAGGACGATGGAGGTGCATTATACTATATGAAGGACTATGGGGAGTGTATTATACTATATGGAGGACTATGGGTAGTGCATTATACTGTATGGAGGGCTATGGGTAGTGCATTATACTATATGGAGAACTATGGAAGTGCATTATACTACATTGAGGACTATGGGGAGTGCATTATGCTACGTGGAGGACTATGGGAGTGCATTATACTATGTGGAGGACTATGGGGAGTGCATTATACTATATGGCGGAATATGGGGTGCATTATACTATATAGAGGTCTATGTGGAGTGCATTATACAGTATGAAGGACTATGTGGATTGCATTATACTATATGCAGGACTATGTATGTGCGTTTTTACCTGCAGATTTTCGGCATCTAATGGAAATCTATGGGGAAAATCCACACATAAAACTCAGCATACTCACAAGAGAAATTGACATGATGTGGATTTGATACACACACAGCAGCTCAGTTTACGCTGAATAAAATTAAAGCATAGTGGCCATGAGGTTTCTATAAATCCCATCCACTTTGCTTGAATTGTAAAACACTCAGTTTTTGCCACAGAAAATAATTAGTGTCAAAAACAAACCAAAAGCTCATTGTTGGAACATAGGCCACGCGAGTACTATGGGGCCTGTGACTTCCTACTTCGTCATTCTTCCTCAGCATCTGACGTCTCAGTACAGCGGGCCCTATGACATCATTATATGACATCCACCGCCCTGAGATGTGCAGGCACTTCAGAATGCTTGCTGCATAGACCAGAGCAGCGGAGAACAAGGAGGAGAGGTGAGTATTTTTTTTTTAAATCAATGAACACATTGTGGTGGTCATAGTACTGTATAGAGGACTATGAGGAGTGCATTATACTGTATAGACTATATAGGACCATGGGGAGTGCATTATACTATATGGAGGACTATGGGGAGTGTGTTATACTATATGGAGGACTATGGGAGTGCATTATACTATATGGAGGATTATGGGGAGTGCATTATACTACATGGAGGACTATCGGCAGTGCCATATACTGTATGGAGGACTATGGGGAGTGTATTATACTATATGGAGGACTATGAGGAGTGCATCTTACTGTATGGAGCACTATGAGGAGTGCATTTTACTATATGGAGGAGTGCATTATGCTATATGGAGGACTATGGAGAGTGCATTATGCTATATAGAGAACTATGGGGAGTGCATTATACTGTATTAAGAACTATGGGCAGTGCATTATACTATATGGAGGAGTGCATTACACTATATGGAGGACTATGGGGAGTGCATTATACTATATGGAGGACTATGGGGAGTGCATTATACTGTATGGAGCACTATGAGGAATGCATTTTACTATGGGGAGTGCATTATACTGTATGTAGAACAATGGGGAGTGCATTATACTATATGGAGGACTATGGGGAGTGCATTATAGTAGATGGAGGAATATGGGAAGTGCATTATACTGTATGGAGGACTATGTGGATTGCATTATACTATATGCAGGACTATGGGGAGTGCATTATACTATATGGAAGACTATGGGGAGTGCATGATACTATATGGAGGACTATAGGGTTCAGCACACTATATAAAAGATTATGATTTTGCATTATACAATATGGAGGAATATGGGGCCCATTATAGTATATAGAGGGCTATGTGGGGGCTATTATAATATTTCGAGGGCTATGTGCGAGCCTTTATACTTTGTGGAGGGCTATGTGAGGGCCAATATACTGTATGCAAGCAATTATACAGTGTGAAGGTTTGAGTGGGGACCATCATACCATGTGGAGGGCAGTGTGGGGGTCATTGCACTGTTTGGTTGTACTGTTTGGGGAGCTAGTGGGGGCCATTATACAGCATGGTGAGGTGTGGGGCCATTATACTGTATGATGACCTATTATACTTTATAGAGGGCCGTGTGGGGGCCAAAGCTGGGGGATCACACTGTGTCAGGGTCACCATACTTTGCCGGGGGAGTTGAAGTCGAGTACAGTAGGGTTATCATAATGTGCATGTGGAGGGTACTGTGAAAGAATTCACATACTGTGTTTGTTGGGCACTTTTGTTGGTATCATACTTTAACCCCTTCGCAACCTTGGGTTTTGTCGTTTTTGCTTTTTCGTTTTTTGCTCCCCTTGTTCCCAGAGCCATAGCGTCTTTATTTTTTTGACAATATGGCCGTCTGAGGGCTTATTTTTTGCGGGACAAGTTGTACTTTTCAACGCCACTACTAGTTTTACCATATCGTGTACGGTAAAACGGTAAAAAAATTCCAAGTGCGGTAAAATTGCAAAAAAAGTGCAATACCACAGTTGTTTTTTATTTATTTTTTTTACCACGTTCACTGAATGCTAAAACTGACCTGCCATTCTTATTCTCTAGGTCATTATGAGTTCGTAGACACCAAACATGTATAGGTTATTTTATATTTAAGTGGTGAAAAAAAATTCCAAAATTTGGTAAAAAAAAATAAAAAAAAATAGCGCCATTTTCCGAGACCTGTAGCGTCTCCATTTTTCGGGATCTGGGGCTGGGTGAGGGCTTATTTTTTGCGCACCGGGCTGACATTTTTATTGATAACATTTTGGGGTAGATCCGATGTTTTGATCGCCCGTTATTGCATTTTATTGCAATTTTGCGGCGACCAAAAAACGCAATTCTGGCGTTTAGAATTTTTTTCTCGTTACACTGTTTACCGATCGGATTAATTCTTTTTTTATATTGATAGATCGGGCGATTCTGAACTCGGCGATACCAAATATGTGTATGTGGGTTTTTTTTTTTTTATATTTTATTTTGAATGGGGTGAAAGGGGGTGATTTAAACTTTTATATTTTTTTTATATTTTTAAAAACATTTTTTTTCACTTACTGCATGCTTCAATAGTCTCCATAGGAGACTAGAAGCAGCAGTTGTCTGATCGTCTCTGCTACATACAGGGGACCAGCAGATCCCCTGCATATAGCAGAAATGGTCCTGTGCTATGAGCGCCGACCACTAGGTGGCGCTTATAGCGACGAGATCATGACAACCACAGGCGTCTGCTGCAGACCCTGGGTTGTCATGCACGCCCATCGGTGACCCGCGATCACGTGACGGGGTCGCCGGTGGGCGGGGCTTATGACGCGCAACCCGGAAGCGCGCGTTAAATGTCGCTGTCGGAGATTGACAGCGGCATTTAACATGCGATCCACCCGCGGCTGTTGCGGGCACATGTCAGCTGTAAGAATCAGCTGACATGTGCTCGGTTCAGTGCGGGCTCAGCGCAGGAGCCCTCACTGAACCGGGTGTACGCAAATGTGCGTACTAATACGGCAAGGGTTGGAAAGGGGTTAAACATGCAATGAAAGGGGAATCTGGGGCTTCAGTAGGAGGAAAATTACTTTCTAAAGGCTGGAAAGTTGTGAGATCTGCTCTTCTGTGACCCCGTCGAATGTTATTTTTTTTGTTGGGTGGGGGGCAACTAGCACTTCTGCTATGGGATCCCATGATTTCTATGTACACCCATGTCTATGGGCCTGTTTACATGCCAGTGTATTTTCACAGTCTTGGGGCTCATTCACATGTTAGTTTCTGTGCTATCACGTATAGTGCTATTTTTTATTTTTTTCACAGGTAGCATGTGTACCTATGACAGTCTATGGGGATGCTCACATGTCCATGATTTTTCATTGAGATATGTTTTATATTGATTCAAGTGTCAGATCAAATTCATCAATGAAAGTGTCCGGGTCTGTTAAAAGATGGGCCAGAACTCGGATGAAGTTTGTCCGTTTTTGACTGACCGATGGGAAAAGTACTGATGTAATTCTGACCAACCTAAGGTAAAAATCACTGATTAAACTCGCTCCATTTTTCTCGTACATGAAAAAACCTGATGTCTGAATGAGGCCTAAGTGGTCCACACAAAATTATATACAGTATCACCAATGCAAGTCTATTAGGCCGCAAAAAATGTGGACAGCATTTGGATGTCATCTGTGTGCCAGTCATGAAATGGACTGTTGGTTATGAGAAGGGGGAGAAACATTCATCAGTTTTATTTTCAGCTGAGAAAAGCTAATGAACCCTGACCAAACTGTGATGAAACTGATCAAAAACACTCATCACACTTACACCATTTTTGTGAGTAGAAGACATATCACTGTTGTATAATTCAGCACTTTACACACTACAGGGTTAACCCAACAGATTAGCTATGTAGCATCCAGAAGGCGGGAGGAGAAGAGTTAATATAAAGCTCAGTCCCAGGTTTGCCTTTAGAGTAATTAGCTTGGAGGAGCAGAGCAGCATGGAGCAGGGTGATGGCTCCACATTCCCTCTTATCCCTCAAGGAGGAGGATAGGAATTTGTCCTGATCCTCCTCCGCTGCAGCCGGCTGTGCAGGATGGGAAAGCATGAAGATGATGGGAATGTGCACTACACGGAAGGAAGATGTGTAAGGTAACTGGAACAATGAGGCCCACAGGGGAGTTATTGCCCTGTATGGAGGGGAACATACTATAGGTAAAACTGCCACCAATGGATAATGACCGATCAGTAAAGATGAGCAAGACTTTTGAAACTTACATTTGCAGAGTTTTCCCAGGAAATTCCATTCTCTGCAAATGTCTTCCAAAGCCTCTACTTGCCCTGAAAAACATGTATGACGCCATTCCCTTTTTTCCTTAACACACTAATCCCCTTCACTGCATTGATGTCGCCCTCTCTCTCTGTCTGTTTTCTATCATGTTTCATGGCTTTCTCTCCCTATTTCTATGGCTAGGCTGTGAGCTGTGATGTATTTTTCCCTATCCAGGTTCACCACAAAATGGCTGCTTCCTTTCCTGCTTCTGCTTTTATACTTGCTATAATAGTCCTTCTTAATTGTCTGAGCTATACTATGTTAGGCCTCATTCACATGTGCAGGGTTTAAACCTGTACGTGAAAAAATGGTACCGGTGTCCTCAGTTTTCGATCAGTGTTTTTCACCGATGGATAAAGAAATTACAAAGCTTCTCCTATACAATGTTAAACTTGTACAGGACACTGATGGCACACTGACAGACCCATAGACCACTATTGGACCTCCGTGTCATCCGTGCTGCCGGAAAAAAAATGGACATGGCTCTGTGTGTTCTGTATGGACACAAGGGGTGTGTAAAAACACTGGCGTGTGAATAGCACCATACATTGAGTACACGTTCTATCCATTAAAACTGCTACAACTCGTACGTGCATTGCAGATGAGACCTAATATGATGGCAGCAAGGCATTCTGGGAAAGCCCGTCTTCTCTGACTGATGCAATCTTCTGCAATGTCTCAAAAGGTGACATTCATTTTAGGCACAAAACTTCAACATGAATTTGATTCCCGTTGAATGGATTCGCTCAGATCTAGTCATCAGAAAATGTTTAAATTAGTTTGTTTTCCGTGTGTTTTTTTTAATGTTTTCATACTTTCTTCTCACAATCTTGCAGTTTTCACACTGGCCACCAGGGCTATTTTAGACATTTACTTCTGTCCTTTCTGGAAGAATTTTCAGCAAAGCTTTTTATCAGAGGCCGGATTACAATGACCGGTAACATACAGCTGATAACGCAGGTTCCACCAATCACAGTTGATGTCACACCTGACCTTACTCCCCTTCACCCAATGATCTTTGTACAAGCTCATTGGATGCTTCAATGCAAAACAGAGGCCCTGACTTCAGACCGGTGGTGTTCATGCTAATCTTGATGAGGTCGGTGTGCTAGAGTCATGCAGAGGTCAATGAATCAGGACTATCAGAGAACTAGCGAGCGCCTTGTGTGCCTTGCCAATAATCTTACTCCAGTCAGTGACTGGAGTAAGATATGTCGCACAGAGAATGCCACAGCTTATAAAATTTTGCTGGTGCCCACTTTATCAGGGCTGGGTGAAAATGGTGTGTGAACGCTAAAAAGTCACAATTTCAGCCCAGCTTCGAGTTGCGCTAAAACTTTGTGACTTTTCAAAGCTTTTTGCACTAGTATTCTGGCTTTGAATGAGGCCCATAGTGTCTAAGTGAGTTTATTGCTGTTAATGTAGATTTCCTGAAAGAACAGGACATATGAACATAGAATAGCCTCAGTGGTCAGTGTAAAAAAATTCTAAGATTTCTAATTTTAAATATAAATTTTGATATGGGAAAATATTGCCAATTTTTTTGAATGCATTTAAAGTAAACTTTTTTTATGATGCCTCCCCTTTAATTTTGCTTATGAAAATTTGGAGCTCTGAATCTGAAAAACTGAGCACCAACTACTATGAGGATTTACTGTTAGAAATGAATGAAAGGCAGATAAATTCAGAATAACATTTAATGTCTTATATGAATTTGACCCCTTTGCATATATGGGCGTAACTGTACATCCGCGCTGAGGTGAACGCATGTGGAGGCGGCTCAGGAGCTGAACTCCTTCCACACGTGTCTGATGCAGACTGTAATAAAGGGGTTGTCCATTACTCAGACAACCCCTTCTTAATTACGGTTTCAATCATGTGAAATAGCAGCTATGCTCTCTTCTGGTGCGGGCGCCATTCCAGTGATGTCGGCGTCTGGTCTCCTGGAGCATGCATAACGTATCACGGGAACCCTGCAGCCGACGCCATTCCAGTGATGTCTGTGTCTGGTCTCCTGGGGCATGTGTAGCACCCCGAGGGTTCGGTTGCTACAGGGGTATTGCACCTCAACCAGAGGTGTGATATTCCACTCCCAGGTAAGGATGGAGTGTGGATCAGGGCTCAGTTAGCTGCACACACACACACACACACACACACACACACACACACACACACACACACTCCCAATTTCTGGGGGACAGCTCGATGGTGCTCCCATTTTTGCAGGCACAACTGACCATGTCCCTGGCTGGAGGGGGGAGAGAACCCAGTGGTGTAGGAGCAGAAGGGGATGGTTTCTGGAGCATAGGAAGGAGCTCATTGGGTGCAGGTCACCTGAGCTCAGCAGAGAGGAGCAGATATAAGGTGGGAGCCATCTTAAGTCTAGGAGAATAGTAGGAGTAGTAAGAGAGAGAGCTGACAGGGAGCAGCAGCTCAGCCTGAGCTCAGCTCCACGAGGCAGGCCTAGAGAGAAGGCTGGGGCCAGAGAGAAGAAGAGGAGAAGAGGAAGGAAGGAGAAGAGACAGAGGAGTGGAAGGGCTCCAGAAACAAGAAGGCAGGAGGGATCCTAAGAGTGCAGAACGGCCAGCAACTGTTGCAAACCCCATTATACCGGGTGAAAGGGTCAGGCCGTGGAAAGGTACCGGATCCCTAAGTTGGTGGAGGCGAATCTACCCTCAGCCAAGAGCCGGAGGTTGTGACCATTTATTGGTGCAACCCCCTGCTAGGAGGGCACCATATAGGATAGCGGGAAGTGAAGGCCAACATTTACCCGACACGGTCCGCGGTAGCCGGACAGAAGTCAGGACACTGGTGGGGCACGAGAGGCCAGAGAAAGGACAGAAGGGGGTCCTGTGCCATATTCCTGAATTGCCTGGGGGTTGACTGAGCTCCTTACCTGGTGGACGCAACACGGCTCGGGCAGTCCTTGCTGACAGAAGTGACTTGGATATCAACTGTGAGTAAAAGACCCTGGACTGCATCATTGGACTCTGTGTCATTTATGCTGCGCCTGCACCATCACCCCCAGCATTCACTTTCACTGCCCTGAGGCTACACTCTTCCCATGGTGAGTTATCCTATCCCTGTGCTGCACACTAACACCAGCCTCAGCGGTCTGCCTCGCAGCGGCGGTTATCTCTGACCGCAATCCACGGGTGGCGTAGTCGGACATTCACAAAACTGTAAATAGACTGCCACAGCATTTGGTCTGACCACCCTGAGCCACGGGATCGGGTTGCCACTACTACCACCATCAGCACCGTACACTAGAAGGCCCAGTTCCGGGTACCCCACGGCTCAGGGGGCGAGTCACATGCATGACTAATCATAGGATCCCTGCAGCCAATCAGTGACTGTGACTCGCCCCCTGGGCCGTGGGGTACTTGGAACCGGGCTACAGTGTGATGATGGGGGTAGTAGTGGCAACCTGATCCCGTGGCTCAGGGTGGTCAGACCAAATGTTGTGACAATCTATTTGTAGGGTTTTGAATGTCCGACTACGCCACCCGTGGATTGCGGTCAGGGAGGACCGCCGCTGCAAGGCAGACCGCTGAGGCTGATGTAGATATGCAGCACAGGGATAGGATAACTCCCCACGGGAAGAGTGTAGCCTCAGAGCAGGTAATAGGATGCTGGGGGTGATGGTGCAGGCCACAATAATAAAGGTCCAGAGTCTACTTCAAACAGTCCAGGGTCTTTATTGTAGGTGGTACTTATGACCCAACAGGAGTACAGGGTAGGAATGGGCCTGGGTGTCTGAGAACATTCAGGCGAGCCCCACTGGTCAGGGTGAGTGGGTAGGCCTACCGTTCTCTCTCTGCCCTTGCTGACTATCTCCCCCTTTACTGGTGTGATAGCCCATGTCCCTGAGCTGGCCGTGTACTACGCCTGTATGGCTTGCGACTCGGGCCTTAGGTACCTGTTGCTTCTCTGTGCTGTACCGGGCCCTCTGTGTGGCAGAGCCTCCAGGCTTCTCAGGCCAAGGGACCTAAAATCCCTCGCAGGTAGGTTATCTGCTGCCGGGCTTGCAACCCTGACAGCCTTGGATCCCAGTGTCTGGTTATGTCTCTCTGTGTGTCTGGTTATGTCTCTCTGTGTGTCTGGTTATGTCTCTCTGTGTGTCTGGTTATGTCTCTCTGTGTGTCTGGTTATGTCTCTGTGTGTCTGGTTATGTCTCTGTGTGTCTGGTTATGTCTCTGTGTGTCTGGTTATGTCTCTGTGTGTCTGGTTATGTCTCTGTGTGTCTGGTTATGTCTCTGTGTGTCTGGTTATGTCTCTGTGTGTCTGGTTATGTCTCTGTGTGTCTGGTTATGTCTCTGTGTGTCTGGTTATGTCTCTGTGCGTCTGGTTATGTCTCTCTGTGCGTCTGGTTATGTCTCTCTGTGCGTCTGGTTATGTCTCTCTGTGCGTCTGGTTATGTCTCTCTGTGCGTCTGGTTATGTCTCTCTGTGCGTCTGGTTATGTCTCTCTGTGCGTCTGGTTATGTCTCTCTGTGCGTCTGGTTATGTCTCTCTGTGCGTCTGGTTATGTCTCTCTGTGCGTCTGGTTATGTCTCTCTGTGCGTCTGGTTATGTCTCTCTGTGCGTCTGGTTATGTCTCTCTGTGCGTCTGGTTATGTCTCTCTGTGCGTCTGGTTATGTCTCTCTGTGCGTCTGGTTATGTCTCTCTGTGCGTCTGGTTATGTCTCTCTGTGCGTCTGGTTATGTCTCTCTGTGCGTCTGGTTATGTCTCTCTGTGCGTCTGGTTATGTCTCTCTGTGCGTCTGGTTATGTCTCTCTGTGCGTCTGGTTATGTCTCTCTGTGCGTCTGGTTATGTCTCTCTGTGCGTCTGGTTATGTCTCTCTGTGCGTCTGGTTATGTCTCTCTGTCCGTCTGGTTATGTCTCTCTGTCCTTCTTGTTTCTGGAGCCTTTCTACTCCTCTTTCTCTCCACCTTTCTTCCATCCTTCTCCTTCTCCTCTTCTCCTTCCTGGCCCCGGCCTCTTCTCTAGGCCTGCCTCGTGGAGCTGAGCCTCAGCTCCCTGTCGGAGCTTCACGATAACCCAATTAATAGTAGTCACTGCCACCACCGATCAGTTCTAAATACAGGCCTGATCGGACTCCTGCTTTCTGGTAGCGTATGGCTTCGGGGGAGGAACGATTACAGAACAGAAGAAACAGGACTAATACAGGTTATATTTAATCCAAAGGGAGGCAGGGTTTATGTAAAAATATACAAAGGATTTTACAAAGAGGGACAGTACAATACATATACAGTTACACAAAATAAAAGGTATTAATGGAAGAACTTACTAGACAGATCAGAGACTATTCAATTTACCTGGAGGAGAGGTGCTCCAATGGACTATTATGGAGCAGGACCTGTGCTTACAAATTTGTATCTCACGGCATGAGTATAGACCCATATTCAGCTGGATCTTTTATGTTGAAGGGGTGGCCCTGCCCACACACTCCCCTGTGATGACCTCACGTGGGCTCATCTCTGTCCTTCATGGTTTTATGAAATCTATAATTTCTGCAATAACTTCTCACTGGTTGATCACAGAAGTTAGCAAGTGATGCCATCTTTTTTAATGTGATTTTGCCTTGAGAAGAATATTGAAAATTTAACCGCATGTCCATCATTGTGCCCTGTTTGGCGGGATTATAGAGGTCTACAGCATACAGTTGTAACTGGACACTTCTGCAGCTAAGAAGGGAGGGGGCAGAGAGGCAGCGAGTGACAAATGTCTCACAGCAGCTCTCAGCCAAGAAGCTGCCACAACAAGACCACCTTTGGACCCCAGCCATGCAGCATGCCCTTTGTGGCAGATACAGTATTTCCATAACTCTGTATTGAATTATAGCATGTCCTAGTTATTCATAATCTAGATTTTCGAGATCCCAAGAGAATGGGAAATGTCACTGTCATAGAAATATTGAGAATCTTTCTCCCCCTCCGAAATCCCACTCACTCTTCCCTCCTTCCCTATCTACCATTTGTCAAAGGAGCAAGAGCTTACACTCTACCCAATTGCCCATATGCAAATAGCGGGATCCACCAAGTGTTCAGGCTAATCACCATATAAAATGGAGACAGGAGTGATGAATTGACACCTGGGTGAAGAGGATACAGCTCCTAGAATTCCTTTGAAGCTTAGCTCATCTCCATTTGCACATGTATTCAAGCTGCAGTCTGGTAGGCACTGAAATGAAATATGGAATATCAGAGTTTCTATAACACAGATTGTGATAGGACACATATTTTTAGTGGCAGGGTTAGCTAAGGAACAATATGCATATTTTTCCTTATCTGAGAACAGTACGGGTGCGCTATGACGCAAGAAGGCAGGAATGACCAACCGAAGATATGTCATGTCTAGTCTCTAAAGAAAGGTAAATTTGTAATAAGAAATGTGATATTACTTGCAAACTTCTGCGGTCAACCAGCAAGGAGTTATTGTGGAAGTTAGAGAACTTAATAAAACCATGAAGTGGTGCCCTGCCCACAGTGAGGTCATGACAGGGGAATGTGTGGGCAGGGCCCCTTTCAGCATAAAAGTTCCAGCTGTAGTTGAGAATATAGTCATGCCGGGAATTATATATTTTATAAGCAGAGGTCCCATTGTCTGTGTAGAACTGTACCAATCTGACCTTACACGTCCTCGAGGGGGTGCGGAATGTTTCGATGGTGCAAATGACAGATCCGTACCACTTGCTCCGTCTGACGTAATTGTGACGTCAGGCAGGTGGTGGGGTGTGGATTCATCAGTTCCGACAGCGGTAGGATTCTGTGAGGTCCCTCCTGCTGCCAATTTCTCTGCATTGGTGGCAAGCGGTGGGATCAAGATAATAGTGTAACGCATACTCAGACACTAAAGACTGCCCGTAGTAGTAGCTTTTGCTGCTGGGGTCTTAAGATCAGCTCAGCACTAGACAGTCCGAGTGCAAATACTGTAAGGTGTGTGTGAGTGCATCAGGTGGCATTTCGGTGTCACTGACCATAGAGTGCAAGGATGGCCAGTGGCACCAGGGCCAGAACCAAGGAGATGGCCAATGCTCCGTATGGTGTTGAGGAGGTGGAAGACCACGTCACTCTAAGAGAAGGGGAGTCCAACCTAGGCCCCCCCAGAGAGATTCACCAGCGGTCGGTCCCGCAGTGGGCTATCCACCACCTGACCCCCTCATACAAGTTTCCCTAGCGAGTCTCCAAGTTGGGGACAGGGCCACCTATGAGACCCTCATGGCAGAACGTCAGCGGGAGCACGAGCACCAGAAAGATGTGTTCCAGCTCCAACTGCAGGCCCCAGCCAGTCGCAAGTCCCCTGAGATCCGAGTCCCGAAGCTATGGACGAATGACTTCTCCCTGCTGGACAAAGGAGGGGGCTTGGACACTTTCTTGCTGGCATTTGAAAAAAACTGCCATCAGTACCATCTGCCTGAGGAACAGTGGGTCCAATTCCTAACCCCTCAGCTTAGGGGTAAGGCCCTGGAAATCTTTGGGTACTTGCACAGTGAGACCACCCTGAGCTATGAGGACATCAAGCAGGCTCTGGTCTGGCAGTACAACTTGACTCCTGAGTCATACCGGAAGAAGCTCCAGAGTATGCAGTGGTGTCCTGCAGACTGCTGGGTCGATCACATGTGGGCCCTAATGAGAGCAGTTGATCCTCGTCCCAGATTCTGTCCACTGTTTTGTGTGTGAGTGGGGGTGGTGGGAGGTCCCTTGACAACTTTCAGACTGTTACCATAGGCCACGCCAGAGCAATGGGACTGTGAGACACCGGTGCTGAGATGACCCTTGTGCGGCCCGAACTGGTGTCACCCCAGGATTTGATGCCTGGTAAAACTTTCGCCGGCTCCGGGACTGGAGGCATCAAGCCGGCGCTGTCCATCGCCAAGGTGTATGTGATCAATGCTGCATGCTGTATGAAGTTGAATTCAAACGTTCAAGTAAAGTTCTTTTTTATAAAACTGAGTGGAAGTTCCCTAATGTGTGTGTGCGGTGGTTCCTGAGGTGGAAGAACCGAAGACAGCAGAGATCTGCGACCAAAACGTGAGTGTTACACACCACATACAGAGCACAGGAGAATTGGGACATGTGTCTTTATCAGGGAGCCAGAGTGTGGGAACACAGCAGCCCCTCACCACAACTACCACCCTGAGCCCCTCACACCTCTCTCCCCATGGGGGACGAGATCAATCAAGTCAGCTGTGATGAGGCCTCAGAATGTGGCCATACGGCAGGCTGGAGAAATTTGTCCTGTGAGGTTGTCGCAGAGGGGGCAGACAAGGGGCAAACAGCTGCAGAGGGGGAGCATGCCATGGAGGGCGGGGCAGTTCCAGGAGAGATGGGGCTACCAGGTAAGGCCGCATGGTAGGGTTCCTCCACAACCAGGATGTTAGAGGGCCAGGGTAGTCCGTTCAGACCAGAGGCTTGGTCAGAAGAGGAGGAGAAACTGGCGCTACCCGCAGTGGCGGCACCCGGGCCCTAGTGGCCCCTCAGGAGTCCGACGGCTTCTCCCCTTCCGACCAAGTGGCTGCCGGGTCAGACGGAGGCCAGGAGACGTGGCAGGTTTGTCTATTCTGGCCACGTCCAGTCAGGGGTTTCAGGTGGCGTTAGAGACTGACAGCCTGAAGGCTCGTGAGGAGCAGGTGGCACAGCCTCCCTCGAACTCTGTCCTCCAGTGGGTGGTCTGGGACCAAGGATGGCTATACCGGGTAACAGTCCAGCGAGGCTCACCGGAGGCGTGGCCCAGGGATCGACAGTTAGTGGTACCCTATCCGTTCAGGGTGGAGTTTGCTGCAGATGGCACACGAAATTCCGATGGCTGGACATCTAGGGATCCATAAGACCAAGGCCAGGCTAGCCCAGCATTTCTAATGGCCAAGGTTGGGGGCTGAGGTAACTGTTACACTTGTCAGAGGGTGGGGAAGGTGGGGCAATGCCCCAAAGCCCCACTGGTAACTCTGCCCATCATCGAAGAGCCTTTCAGGAGGGTGGCTGTGGATTTGGCTGGCCCGATGGCCACTCCCAGCAGCTCCAGGAAACGCTTCATACTGATGGTAGTAGACTATGCCACCCGGTACCCGGAAGCGGTAGCCTTGTCATCCATTCGGGCAGGCAAGGTGGCCTGCCCGATGTTCTCCCGAGTGTTTTCCCCAGGAAATGCTCACCGACCGGGGAACCCAGTTCATGTCGCAGTTGATGGAGACCCTCTGTAAGCAAATACAGATGCAAAATCTGGTGACCAGCCCATACCACCCACAGACCAATGGCCTGTGCGAACTGATCAATGGCACTCTGAAGCAGATGCTTAAGATGTTGGTTGACTCCTAGGGGCACGACTGGGTGCGGTACCTCCCACACCTGCTCTTTGCCTACCGGGAGGTTCTCCCTTTTGAGCTCCTGTACGACCGGCGTGCGGGGGCACCTGACTCTGGTGAAGGAGGTCTGGAAAGGGGACTTGGCCTCCCCTGGAGTGTCAGTCATTGAATGTCTTACGCTTCCATGACAAAATACAGGCCTTGGCACACCTGGTGCACAACAATATGACGAGAGCCCAGGCCGACCAGAAGCGATAGTACAACCAGAATGCTTGTCAAAGGACCTACCAGCCCTCCATGTGCTCGCCAGAGGTAGCCTGACTGCCATTAGGTACCGAGATGAGATCCTCAGACCCCTTGTGAGACCTTATGCTGGTGCGGTTGGCCCTGGGTTAATCCTAATGCAGGACAATGCCAGACCTCATGTGGCTGGAGTGTGTCAGCAGTTCCTGCAAGATGAAGGCATTGAAGCTATGGACTGGCAGCCCATTCCCCAGACCTGAATCCGATTTGAGCACATCTGGGACATCATGTCTCGCTCCATCCACCAACGTCAAGTTGCACCACAGACTGTCCAGGAGTTGGCGGATGCTTTAATCCAGGTCTGGGAGGAGATCCCACAGGAGACCATCTGCAACCTCATCAGGAGCATGTCCAGGCGTTGTAGGGAGGTCATAGAGGCACGTGGAGGCCACACACAATACTGAGCCTCATTTTGACTTGTTTTAAGGACATTACATCAAAGTTGGATCAGCCTGTAGTGTGTTTTTTCCACTTTAATTTTGGGGGTGACTCTGAATCCAGGCCTCCATTGGTTAATAAATTTGATTTCCATTGATGATTTTTGTGTGATTTTGCTCCAAGATAATTCTGCAGTATTTTACAGTCAAATATAATGGGAGTAAAATATAAAAAATAACCTTTATTAAATATTTTAAAGATTTTTTTTTAAGTGTCCAAAATCCGTGACAAATTTCCTAAAATTATCCTAAACATAGGACTATTGTGTATGGTTTTAATTTATCTCACCGGCTAACCATTTATATATATTGTCTTGTTGGGAGGCCAGGGATTAGTCACAATTCCTAGGGGTATCTCTTTATTTATATTTATAACACCCTTTTCAATTTAGCCTCTGGCTATTAGAAATCATGCCATCTCATTTCACCTCATTGTGAGTCTGCAGTCTGATAATGGCATTAATAATATTCATTTTACCATGTCCTGTGCTATTCTCTTCAGAACGGCTTTATAGTGCTGCCGTCATATACCGGTGCGGTGCTTGTTTCTCCTGATCTAGGAGCTTTATATTGAGGTAGCCTGGCTAATCATCTCTTGTAGGACTTTCTATAGAAATGCTCAGCCCTACGCGTTTCATCATTCTTATATGAGACTCTCATGGTCATCAGGGGCTCACAGTCTATGATCTTTTTTGGTTTGATAGTACGATGGTTTTGTAATAAACTTATCGGCAGGGTTGCCGGCAGCGTCTGGCGGCTAAACCAGCGTGACTTTATAGGAAAGTTGGTGCCACCTCTTGTGCGCCCCCCCTTCTGTCATCCAATCGAGTGACTCGGGTGCGTTGCAGGCGTATCATGTTGCGATCATATAATCATGCAGGGACTCGTCTCATTCTTCCAGGAGGATCTTTTTCTCACAGATGTCTTGGCTGCACTGCGATCTCACAGTATTAATATGTCTTTTATATCTAGGGAAGGAGACTGGTATATTGCATTGCATCTTATAATGTCGTCTCTACGAGTTTGTTGCGATATGAGTTGTTAATAGTGTTTGTTCGTAGTTTGTCATTTGTTTGGTTTACAGACAGATCTGCCTGTTTCATGTGCTACCTCGTCCCACCTACACTTACATCGATGCAGAACTTCCTTTCATCGTGACAAATGCCATCTGGCTATGTCACTGCTTCCGCACCAGCAAACGCTTGCGGACGTCTATTTCCTCAAAGTTCATTTCATTTGATCGTATCAATATGTCCATAATAATAGACATTGGGATGACTTTTATTCTGATTGTATCGATGTATCTGTATTATTAAGTCTTCAGATGAGTATTTTGTTTTTAGATTATAAAGGAAGAAATTCTGATGAAATTTGTCCAATTGTTATCAAAGTTCAATTTGTTCAAGAGGTCATTTTGTGATTTTAAAGTATAATAACTTTAATAGTTTTGGTCCTATATGGCGCTGATTTGATAGTTATGTGGACCAATATCCATTATGAAGAACATGGACTGGATTCTACATATTATATTTTAGAGAGTTTTTAGGTCTAGCGAGGTTCAAGAGGTTTCATAGGGGGTGAAAATGTTATTATGTGTCAATGAAACATGAGAAGGACAATGTTTCATTTGTGTAGTGTGGGTTATAGGATTTCATTCTATGGATCCATCTACTTTCTTTCTGAAGCAGTAGTTGGTTCCAATTACCTCCTCTCGGGGGGCGTACTACTTCGATGGCTTGAAAGTATAAAGAAAACGGGTCCAAGGTGTGTTTCTCAAGCATGTGTCTCGACAGAGTTGTGTCCTCCCTACGTCTGACATAACCGATATGGTCCAATATCCGTCTCCGGAACTCTTTTGGTTTTGCCGATGTAGTTCATCGGACATTGGCGAGTTGCCATATAGATTACTCCTTGCGTCTTGCAGTTTGTGAATTCGTGATTTTGGTCTTCTAGTTTGGTTGTGGCACTGATACATTTCTTGCTTTTCCAGATGTATTTGCAGGCTTTGCAGTCACCACATCTATAAGTCCCTGTGGTGTCACTGCTCAGCCACGTTGTTTTGCCCGTGTTGTCCTCCACAAAGTGGCTGCGCACAAGGTGATCTCTAAGGTTCCTGCCTCTCCTGTATGTGACCCTGGGGCTCTCAGGGACCACATCTTGCAGATCTTTATCTGATCTCAAAATTGCCCAAAGATCATAGAGTATGTTAATCACCCCCTGATTTCGGTCGTCGTAGGTTCCTATTAGATGGATCTCATTATCTTGTTGTTCTTGTGCTTTAGGGGTCAATAGAGAATTTCTGTCTCTTGTAAGGGCGCTGGCCTAGCACTTTTTTAGGATATCCCTTTTGTAGGAAGCGTTTTTGTAATTCCCTCGATTTTATCATGTACTCATTCACCGTTGAGCAATTTCTCCTTAGGCGTATATATTGGCTTTTCGGTATTCCTCTACGTAGGGGAGCCGGATGGTAGCTCTGCCAGGATAGTAACCCACTTGTGGTGTCAGTTTTCAGTGTTGTGGTAACCGGCCTTGGTTGGTATTTATTATTGTAATGTCAAGGAAGTTTAAATTGTGTTTTTGAATCTCACTGGTAAAATACAAGCCTAACTGGTTCTGCTCTCACTGTTCTACTTCAATACATCTACATTTGGCTGTGGAGATCTATGAATGATTACTTGAGTCAGGTAACCTAATGACTAGTAGATTCACAGCCATCTGGATAAAAAATCCTGTTATGTGACGTTGTGCTGCCACCTAGTGGCTTCCCATTCTTTTACATAACCGTCTACACCAGAGGTCTCAAACACTTGGCCAGAGGGCTGCATGAGGCCCCTGAGGCTCCTTTATTCGGCCCGCAGGCAGAGACCTCTTGACGTCACTACCATGCGCAGATGTCAGCTGCTGGCCTCTGATTGGCTGGCGGCTGGCATTGGAAATGCTGTGCAGAGAGCTGGTATCTGCACGTCGATGCAACGCTGCTGTCAGCTGCTCCTCCTGGACCAGGTCGGATCGTCAAAGGGTCTGTGCCCGCGGGCCACATGTGCACAAAGGACGCAGAGGGAATGGAGGACAGGTGAGAGGAATCTTTTTTTTATTTTTTTCTTAATCGCAGAGGACAATTCTACCAGAAGGGGACCTGGATGGGACCCATTGCTGCAAGATGGGGACCACCAGGATGGGGCATATTACTACAAGAAGGGGACCACCAAAATTGGAGCATATTAATACAAGGTGGGGACCACCAGGATGGGGCACATTACTGCAAGGTGGGGACCACCAGGATGGGGCACATTACTGCAAGGTGGGGACCACCAGGATGGGGCACATTACTGCAAGGTGGGGACCACCAGGATGGGGCACATTACTGCAAGGTGGGGACCACCAGGATGGGGCACATTACTGCAAGGTGGGGACCACCAGGATGGGGCACATTACTGCAAGGTGGGGACCACCAGGATGGGGCACATTACTGCAAGGTGGGGACCACCAGGATGGGGCACATTACTGGATGTTTGACAGAATTACTATATATGGTGCTAATTCTGAAACTATATTACTCTATGTGGCCAAAAGAGGGAAACAAAATTGTAAAAATAAAGCATGAAAAAATATTTTGCCACTAAAAATGCTGTTTTATATATAAACTAAAGTAAACACAAAAAGTGCACATTTATTATCGCCACATCCGTAACGACCCAAGCTATAAAAAAAATAAAATAAACACAGCAAAAATGTTCAGATGGTGTATACAAAAAAATGGTATCACTAAAAATGTCACTTTGACCTGCAAAGAATGCGGCCCCCCAAAATCTATTTTTTTCTATATGCGGCCCATATACCCAGCCGAGTGAGACCCCTGCTCTACACTGTCCGTGTGGAATGTCCATTGGACGCACACATTTTTGGATGTCGTTATATTTACAATGTGATTGGACATTTTTGCTAATATTTATAAGCTGTATGTAGAAACAGGAGGTCAGTTTTCCTTGTATGAGTCATAAGTCACTGCAAAAGTCCCTGGCAGGGGGATGAGAGCGGCTGGGTCAGGAGGGGACCCAACTAATTCTACAGAGAGCAGAGAAAAGAGAATAATTAGCCCAGTAGAAAGGTATAATGAGCAGCTGTAAGTGCAGTGCTGTATAATCTGATTACAATATAGTAAGAGGATAAGCTCTGATGGGAGAGGGTCTTTAAGCCGGTCATGTATTGGGTAATGAGTTGGGGTGTCAGTCTCCATCAGTGCTGGCTGAACACTGACTATCCTGCTCAGATTACTACACATGGCGCTGCGCCTCCTCCCTGTAGTATGGGCTCCGCAGGACGCTGCCGAGGCTCCAGATTCTACCTGCACAGCAACAAGGTCCCAACACTTCTACCTCTATAACTTGCCTAATGCAGACGCAAACCTGCAGCCTTTCCACTGAGATCTTGTCGGCCTTCTACACTGCCATGGCTTTGTCTGCACAATGTAGCTTAAAGGGAATGTCCACTTCTTAAGCATCCTAGAAGTCTACAATATAAGGTCGGTATTCCTCTAACCCTCTGCCTTATTTGGCTGCCATTGAAGGCAGTCAGCGAAATGGGTTCAATTTTCTATAGAAGTGGCAGAATTTAACCCCTTCTTGACCATGTTATTTCCCGTCTCTGCATTTTTCTTATTCTTCTAAGAGCAGTAGCTTTATTTTTCTGTCCATACAGCCATATGAGGGCTTTTGTTTTTATGCCGTTCACTGATCAGGTTAATTATTTTTATATTTTGATTGGACTTTTACAGAAGTAACGCCCATATGTTTTATTTTAAAATGGGTCATAGAGGGGCAGGAGTGATTTGAATGTTCAGATTAAACTTTTTCCTTTTTGTCCCCTTAGGCTGTGTGCCCACGATTAGTTGTTTAACCACTTCGCGCCAGAGCCTGTTTTTGCCTTCGTGACCGGGCCAATTTTTTCAATTATGACCACTGTCAGTTTATGAAGTAATTACTCTGGAACGCTTCAACGGATCCCCCTGATTCTGAGATTGTTTTTTCGTGACCTATTGTACTTCATGATAGTGGTAAAATTTCTTCGATATCACTTGCGTTTATTTGTGAAAAAATCGGAAATTTGGCGAAAATTTTGCAATTTTCAAACTTTGAATTTTTATGCCCTTAAATCAGAGAGATATATCACACAAAATAGTTAATAAATAACATTTCCCACATGTCTACTTTACATCAGCACCATTTTGGAACCAAAATTTTTTATTGTTAGGGAGCTATAAGGGTTAAAAGTTGACCAGCGATTTCTCATTTTTCCAACAAAATTAACAAAAACATTTTTTTAGGGACCACATCATATTTGAAGTCACTTTCAGGGGTCTTTATGACAGAAAATACCCAAAAGTGACACCATTCTAAACACTGCACCCCTCTAGGTGCTCAAAACCACATTCAAGAACTTTATTAAACCTTCAGGTGCTTCGCAGGAATTTTTGGAATGTGGAAGAAAAAAATGAACATTTAACTTTTTTCACAAAAATGTTACTTTAGACCCATTTTTTTTTTATTTTTACAGGGGTGACAGGAAAAAATGGACCCCAAAATTTTTTGTGCAATTTCTCTTGAGCGCGCTGATACCCCATTTGTGGAGGCAAACCACTGTTTGGGCGCACGGCAGGGTTCGAAAGGGAAGAAGCGCCATTTGAATTTTTGAATGTAAAATTTGTTTGAATAATTAATGGACGCCATGTTGCATTTGGGGGGCCCCTAATGTGCCTAAACAGTTGAAACCCCCCACAAGTGACACCATTTTGGAAACTAGACCCCTTAGGGAACTTATCTAGATGTGTGGTGAGCACCTTGCACCCCCAAGTGCTTCACAGAAGTTTATAATATTGAGCCATAAAAATAAAATTTTCACATTTTCCCACAAAAAATGTTTTTCATTCCCTAATTTTGCATTATCATAAGGGTAACAGGATAAATTGCACCATGAAATTTGTTGTGCAATTTCTCCTGAGTACGCTGATACCCCATATGTGGGGGAAAACCACTGCTTTGGTGTACGGCAGGGTTCAGAAGAGAAAGAAGCGCTATGTTGGCTGGGATAGGCAGCAGACACCATGTCACATTTGAAGAGTCGCTGACATGCCGAAACAGCAGAAACCCCCACAAGTGACCCCATTTTGTAAACTACACCTCTCAAGGAATTCATCTAGGGAAGTAGTGAGTATTTTTCAATTTTTAAATTTATACCATTGGGCAGTGAAAAAAGCATAATTATATTTTTACCACAAAAAAATGTTTTACCCTCAGATTTTACATTTTCACACAGGGCAATGGGTAAAAATGGTGCCGAAATGTGTCACACAATTCTTCTAAAAGTGTCAATACCCCATATGTGGCTGTATCGTACCGCTCGGCCATACGGCGAGATCTGGGGGTGACGGAGTGCTATTTGACAATTGGAGAACAAATTATTGTAGAATAGGCATTTGGATTTGGGAGCACAACATTTTCTGAATTTCTTTTGGGGGGCAAGGGCCATTTCGCTTTTCCAGAGCCTTTCTGCTACCAGTAACTTGGAAGTCCCTTATATTTTTAACAGATGACGGACCTGAGTGGGGACTAGCTTTTTTTGAGGACTGAGTTGAAGCTTTTATTGGGAACATTTTACGTAACATTTATCCGGCGCTCTAGGCTGAGCACTTACATCGGGGTTTCCATCTAAATTTCCAAGTGATGTAATTCAGATGAACCCCCTGCAGGATCCATTCACTATAATGAGGCAGCAGAGTTACTCTGGACTCCGTCTGGCCTCTGTTTAGCGGTGTCCTTTTTTTCATTAGTACACAAAACTGTGGCCAACCGCACTTTTATGCACGCCTAAAACAAATGACACTGTGGAATCCCAGGCCAGACGGCATCCACAGTGGCCTATATCTGCCTCATTACAGGGAATCTTCCGTCATGGGTTCCGTCTGAATCACGTATTTCAGAGATTTACACGGAAACTCTAAGTGCTCAGCGCAGAACGCAGGATAAATGTGGGCAGAGCCTTACTGCGATCTTTGGGAGACATAATAAACAAATCAGTAGCAGGTGAAGAATTGGTTTTATTTATTTTTTTACGCCGTTCCTCGTGCGGTATAAGTGATGAGATTACTTTATTCTTCAGGTCGGTGCGATTACAGAGATACCAGATTCATATCGGGTTTTTATGATTGACAGCTGTCACACACGAAGATGCTTTTTTTTTTTGCAAAATCTAGTTTTTGCATCACCATATTTTGAGAGCTATAATTTTTCCATATTTCGGCCGACAGTCATGTGACGGCTTGTTTTTTGCGGGCCGAGTTGACATTTTTATTGGTACCATTTTTGGGTACGTGACCTTTTTTGATCGCTTTCTATTCCGTTTTTTGGGAGGTAAAATTAACAAAAACCAACAATTCAGGAATTGTTTTTTGAGGTTTTTTTTTATGCCGTTCTGCGTGTGGTGAAAGTGATCAGGAAGCGTTATTCTTCGGGTCAGTACGTTTACAGCGATACTACACTTACTGTATATTTTTTTTATGTTTTGGCGCTTTTATAGAATAAAACAGTTTTATAGAAAAAATATTTTTTTTGCATTGCTTTATTCTGAGCGCTATAACTTTTTTATTTTTCGGCTGATGGAGCTGTATGGCAGCTTTTTTTTTGCGGAACAAGATGACTTTTTCAGCGGTGCCATTTTTATTTCCATTTTGCTTTTTGATCGCATTTTTTTCCACTTTTTGTTTGGCGATATGAGGAAAAAGCATAGTTTTTTGCTCCGTTTTTTATTTATTTTTATTACGGTGTGCACAGAAGTTGTTAGTGTGACAGTTTTATAGCTCAGGTTGTTTCGGACGCGGCGATACCAAATATGTGTACTTTTTTTATTTTTGCATAAATATACGGATTTATCGGTTTAATATTTTATTTATTTTAATTTATTTTGTATTTTTTTTTTAACAGTTTCAAAACATTTTTTTTAACTTTTTTTTACATTTTTACTTAGTCCCTGTATGGGACAATAATTTTTATTTTTCTGATGCTGATCTCATGTAATGTAATAGACATGTATTACATTACATGAGATCTTCACAGTCAGTGTGTCCTGCCAGGCTTCAGCTGCAGGCTGACCCTGGCAGGACACCATATATGGCAGAGCTGGAGGCGGTCATGTGACCTCCAGCTGCCATAGCAACCCAAGGTCCTGGAAGGTATCAGGGGTCTTCGGAGAGGTAAGTATATCACCCCCTCTCCTCCTGCTGTCTTCTATATGCCACGATCACTATAGATCGCGGCATATAGAAGACAGCAAAGGGTTAACATCACTGGGACCTGATCCAATCAGGTCCCGATGATGTTCCCTGTCACAGATATCGCTCTGCACCGCTCTTGAAGGACCCTGGGGGTCCAGAGCGCTGCGAGACCACCCACCGTTTTTAAACGTCCGTGCTGCGCAGAGCCCAGGCAGCGTGGACGTTTATGTACAGTGGGCGGTCGGGAAGTGGTTAAGCGTTTCCGCAGCGGCAAAAACGCTGCAGAAACGCTTAAAAACGCATGGTAGAAGGCCTGCCATCTTCCCCAATGATAATCCGCTTGTGCTGTGCACATGCTGTGGAAATTTCCGCTGCGGATTATCATTGCGGGAAAAAAAAACAGCACTAACAATTATTTTGCGGAAGTGCTGCGTTTTCGCTGCCATTGACTTGCATTAGAACGCATGGACTACGCATCACTGTATATGTAGATGCGCAATCCACGTGTTCCAATGTGCGGATGGTACCCAGGTGTAGAGGAGAGGAGACTCTCCTCCGGACCCAGGTACCATAGAAACTGTGAAAAAAAAGAATAAAATAAAAAATAAATATGATGCTTACCTTCTGGCGGCCCCCGTTGCGCTCCTCCTCATGCCGGCAAATCGCGATGGACTGAAGGACCTGCGCTGACGTCATATTCTTGTGACGGGTCACACAATGCTGACGTCGGCAGGTCCTTCAGCGCAGTGTACCGCGATCTGCCGGCAGTCAGCACTGAGTGAAGCAAGACTCCGGGGGCCATCGGATGGTAAGTATAGATTTATTTTTTGACATTCTCTCGGGTCACACTATATAAATCCATGCCGGTGACGAAGTTGACAAGCACTTTCTAAGTGATGCTAAAATCGCTTGGAAAGCGCTTGAAAACCCACATGTGGAAATGCATGTGAAGAACTCTTCACATCCGCATGTCCCTGGCAGGAAAAACGCATGTACAATCCGCATGCGTTTTGTCTTCCAGGGGAGATGCAGAAACGCTCAGGAAAAATCCGGAGCATTTCTGCATCGTGGGCACATAGCCTTAGGGGATGTGAACATGCTATCATCTGATTTCTTGTGTTATGTACAGCAATACTGCAGTATATAGCCAGCATTCACAGATCTGTCATGACAGGCATGGGTCTTTTCAGCAGACTCCTTCCTGGCAGTGATGGCTTCCCACGATCGTGTTACAGGGGCACAGATGGGCACATGGCATGACTCCCTTCTCAGTTCGCTGTTAATGCTGCTGTCCATCTCTAACAGGTGGAGCTCTGCTCTACATGTGGCTATTAAAGGCAGATGATGGCTAAATATCACAGGCATCATCTTCCAGGCAAGAAGTCAGTGCTGGCATATGATGTAACTGCAAATCATGTTGGTAAGGGGTTAAAGTGCCACTTCAATGGGGTTTTGACACGTGAAATACTTTTAGTGCAGAAATGACGTAGTCCTTTTGGGCATGAGGGTTGGGTGCTGGGATTACTAGTACACCTGACATCCAGGTGGGCATAATTCTGTTCCTTGTGTATTGGAAGACTTTTGCCTCTGCAGCTTTGGTGTTGGCAATCTTTCACTTTCATGCCCATTGATGCTCCACATGGTTGGCTCAGGAACCATCCTCACATGATCTATATTTCCCTAAAGGAAAGTCACTTGTCAAAAGCCACCAGGACAAAGTGCGCAGTTCTGTATCGTGGGAAAACATCAAGAAAAGCTCTAGGAAATGTCAACAAGCAAGTAATGACCCAGAAGAACGGGCAGCCTCTGAAAGGAGACCGGAAAGTGCCAAAGCCTGCGCCAATTGTTATACAGGTATAATGTATTACCGCAGCTCGGATCATACACCGCTCTTGTGTTCTGCCCTGTACTGATGTACAGACTTTACATAGTTACATAGTTTATAAGGCCGAAAAAAGACAAGCGTCCATCCAGTTCAGCCTATTTCTTGTGCACTGCAGCTATTCCGCTATTCCTATACCATGCGGTATAGGCCAATTTACATCATTGACGAAAAATTCACTTCCCGACATCAATCTGGCAGTTAGATTAAATCCCTGGATTAATTAACTATCACTAAGCATAAGATGTAATTTTATTGTTCTCAAGAAAGGCGTCCAGGCCTCTCTTGAACTCATTAAGTGAGTTGGACATCACCACTTCCTCTCCCAGAGAGTTCCAGAGTCTCACGGCTCTGACCGTAAAGAATCCCCTTCTATGCTGGTGCAGGAACCTCCTTTCCTCCAGACGCATAGTGTGCCCCCTCGTCTTTGTCACCATCCTTGGTATAAACAGGTTATGGGAGAGATCTTTGTACTGCCCCCTGATGTATTTATACATGTTTATGAGGTCTCCCCTAAGCCTTCTCTTTTCCAATGTAAATAGGCCTAATTTTGACAACCTCTCTGGGTATTCTAGTCCCTCCATTCCCTTTATTACCTTAGTCGCCCTCCTTTGTACCCTCTCTAGCTCCAATATGTCTTTCCTGAGCACCGGAGCCCAGAACTGTGCACAATATTCTAAGTGCGGCCTTGTAGCTACATAATCCTAAAATACTATAGGAAACATCGGCAAGAAGATCACATGGCATTTTCTACTATTATGATGCGCCCCCTGGGCCGTGGGGTACTCGGCAGCCGGACCTATGGATGCCGGTATAGGGGATATCACTGTGGCTGGCCCGGTCTGTGACCCAGGGCAGTCAGTAAAAAGGGGAAGATATTGGGGGATCTGGGGAAAGTGTTTGTGACGCCACCTGTGAAATGCGGCCAAAGGGAGCCGCCGCTGTGGGGCAGTCCTCTGGAGCTGGTGTTAAGGCAGCAGGGATGGTGTGGCTCTCCACAGGTAGAGCTTGCTCCACGGCAGTATAAGCTGGTGAAAGTTGCGCTGGGCGTTGTAGTGCAGGGAGGGAAAGATGGCGCAGATAAAGAATGGACGGAGGCAGTGCGGTGCAGTCATCAGAGTCTTTACTCACAGTTCTTATGACAGTTCCATTGGTGCACTGTACAGTTGTCGGCCTCCCACGTCGCACTGCGTTCACCAGGCAGAGGTTCAGCACTTCCTCAGGTAGATTAGGAGCACCTGACAACCCCTCTTTCTTGTGTTCCTAGACCCAGCGTGAAGACTGTCTAGCTTTCTCACTCCTGCCCTGCTCTTTCCCACTCTCAATCCCGTTCGGGTGCTCTGAAGCCCCTCCTGTACGTTGGAGTTCCTGGACCTGCTTGACCCTCACGAGGATTAGAATGATGCTTCGGCAACTTACTATACAAGCCAGAAGCTCCGGTTTTCCCAGCCAAGACCTGGAGTTACACGGCTGGACCAGGGGCCGGTCCCCTTCCTGCGGCCTACGATCCCTCTGTCTTCTGACAGATGCAGGGCGTACGGGTGCTGTCCTGCACTCGCCCGTACCCCCTAGGACCCCTTCCTTAGATCGGAGCCTACTCCTCTGCTCCCCTCCTGAGCCTCTAGCACCGGGCCCTGCTTGAGGAGCAGAGCACCTAAAGAGACTCTGCTCCCTGACTGTTCTCCACTGACTCCTCTACCGAACTCTCCTGCCACCCTAAAATGGCTCCCCTTTATATACCTACTACTATAGTGCTCCCTTAAACTATTTCCTCCACCCACACCCACTACTGGTTCCCCCTACCTCTGGGTTCCTCCTACTCCAGCCAGGGACAGGGCTCAGCAGTTGTGCTCATGCATGTTGTTCCTCCAGCCGGCCTGGAGCAGTGTGGTGTTGAATGCGGGTGTTGGGGTTCTCTGCAGCACTCCCTCCTTACCTGAGAGAAGGGGACACCACACCTCTGGGTGAGGTGCAGTACCTCTGTGGCGACTGAACCCTCAGGGGCGCCACAATTACAAGTCCCATTGTTTTCTGTTGGATTAAAGTGGGCTAATATCTGGCTAATCTAGCTGTGTAATGTGTATGGGGGTCTCCTCACCTAACAAATGTTCATTTCAAATACCCGCTCCTTGTTCTCTAGGCACAAATTGCTTAGAGGCAGCAGATTACCCTCCTCCCCACAGAACACATGAGAGCTCATCTGTATGTTGGGAGAGATGGCTGCTAGCCAAACAGTGTATGGCCAGGCCACAGCTATGCCACAAGAACTTGGCTGACTCCATTTTAGATCCTATATGGAGAACCTAATGGTAAACCCTGGATAAATGAAGCTTGTGACCTGGTTCCTGTTCCCCACTAGGTTTCTGGCACTTCTGATAAGACAGATGAGCTGCAGTACCCCGACATTGAGAAGTTTGTTCCCTACAATCCTGCAGGTAACTTTTCCACACTTTGCTGTACCTATTGCCTGCCATTAGCCACTGGCCTTTACATTTAATTTTGAGCATCAGAATCAATTCTAATACTTGCACCTGAAGCTGGATGGGGTTAGTGAATTTGTCACCAGGATTTTGCTGCCCCATCTGAGAGCAGGGTGATTAAGGGGCAGAGACCCTGATTCCAGTGATGGATCGCTTGGTGCAGTTCAGAGTAAATGTGTCTGCTGCAGATCTACAAATTCTCTGAATGCTGGGCTCTGTATAACCCCACCCACACCACTGATAGGCAGAAAGCTACCAATGCACACTGTACAGAGCTATTCATCAGTTGTGGGGACAGGGTTGGACTACATGGCAGCAGCTTTACTAGTCCTCTTGTGGCAGTCTCCTGCTGGTGGAGGATCACTTATCAAAACTACAGCAGTCAGCCCAGAAAGCAACATGTCGCTGGAATTGTGGATCTTTGTCCCCACGTTGTGCTGTGCTCAGATCAGGTGGCAATAAACCTGGTGACATTCCCTTTGTCAGGCAAAATGTATTTCTCCTTCACCCATGACGGCACCACGAAGAGAGAGGGGATCCGCCCTTCAAGGACAGGAAACCTACAGATAAAAGGGCGGTTCCTCTCTCCCGCATCAGTTGGTTTCCTGTCCTTGACGGGACCCTACAGTCCGGAGGAGGCATACCTGCGGGGTGCCAGAAGATGGACGTCGTGGGATGCCAGGCCCGGCCAGTCCAATCCAGGCAGCGGGGGTCCCCCTGCCTCGGCTGGTGCGGTGTCCTGAAGCGCCACTGCTGAGGTCAGTGGGCCTTTAGGGTCTGCGGAGGGGGGGTCTGGATGAAGAGGAGGCCGCCAGGACTGTGCTAGACCCCCCTGGTTGCAGAGGTGAGAACGCACGCTGCTCGGCAACATGCATTTAAGCTTCCGGGTTCACTGCGCAATTTCCCCCGGATGACGCGGCGCTGCAATGCATGACTGGGTAACCAGTCTGTGCAGGTGAGGGCTTTCCCCCACGGGTGCGGGGGAGCAAGGGGGGACCAGGTCACTACAGGCACTTAAAACACAGCAGAGGACGCCAGTATTTGCTCTTCTGGGCTCTGGCACGCTGTGTGAAAAAAAAACAAAAAAAAAACTGAGTGACCAGGACCTACCTGAGGAGCAGCAGCTACATCCTCAGTCACCACCACCACTGCCAACCCAATGGAAAAAGGGACCGGAAGGACAGGACCGGAGTGGAAGCGGGCGCTCTGGCAGATCATCGCAGCGTAGCAAGGACTCCACCTCGGCATCTTCCAGGAGGACTTCGGCTACAAAGATGGCTCCACATCCTGAACCGGTACCTGCTCTTCCGTCTGGTTGGTAAGTGAACTTCGTGAAAGTCCACTTTGTAACTAGGGGCCCTTGCTCTCTCTTTTGTCTCCCGTAGGGAAAAAGAGTACAGGGAAAACAAAAAATAGGACTTGTGCATTATGCACTGAGGCCTTGCCCACTACTTGGGAAAAGAGACTCTGCAGCTCCTGCATTGAGCAGACCATATACGAGGGAACCCCGAGATTTGCCTCTGATCTTAGAGACCTAATTAAGTCGCAAGTTGAAAACACTATTAAATCTTTTCAGGGCAAAAGATTAAAGAAAACTAAAAACATATCCCCCCCCCCCCCCCCCCCCCGAGTCCACATCTAGTAGTTCTGAGGATGACGGGGATTCGGACACTTCCACCTCTTCCTCCTCCTCTTCCTCGTCTACAGTTAGAGGAGGTCGGAGCTGTTTTCCCGTTGAGGAAACAGCCTTATCAAGGCAGTCAGGTCTACCATGGGTCTAACAGATCCCTGTCCCAAAAAATCCATACAAGACATGTTTAGTGGCCTAGAACAGCAAAAAAGGAGATCTTTTCCACTCAATGAACATGTTCATTCGCTGATTATGAAAGAGTGGAAAAGACCTGAGAGAAAGGGCTTCCTTTCCCCTAAACGAAGGTACCCGTTTGAGGACCCCGTATGCTCCTTTTGGGAGAAAGCACCGAAACTGGATGTCGCTATAGCCAAAGCCTCAAAAAAATACTTCCTTCCATTTGAAGACATGGGTGTCTTGAAAGACCCCATGGATAAAAAGGCAGACACCTTCTTAAAGGGTTCCTGGGAAGCCTCTGGGGGTGGTTAAAACCGGCGATGGCTGCCACGTGTACGGCCAGATCCCTAATGGTCTGGTTGGACCAGCTAGAATCACAACCGAGGCAGGAGACATCCAGAGACACAATCCTTGAAGCCATCCTGATAATGAAAAGGGCAGCGGCCTTCCTGGCAGACGCCTTGGTGGACTCCATCAGGTTAAGTGCTAGAGCGGCGGGGCTTGCCAACGTGGCTAGACGAGCCCTCTGGCTCAAATGTTGGCCCGGGGACCTACAAACTAAATCCAGATTGTGCTCCACCCACTGTGAGGGCGAGTTTCTATTTGGGCCTGCCCTTTATGACATCCTGGATAAAGCAGGGGATAATAAAAAACGGTTTCCTGTCCCGTCTAATGCTGCTTACAGGAAGCCTTTTCGGAGTAGAAGATTTATGCGTAGGAAACCCCCTAAAGAGCAGGATAGGTGGGAAGACAGGAGAAGGAAGACCAAGGGATTCCTATTTAACAAGCCCTCCAGTGATGATAGAAAGGCCCCCCCCTCCCGGCCTGGGAGCTAATGTCCAACAGCTCATGGATTCTGACCCTAATTCAATCGGGCCTGAAACTCCAGTTCTTTAAAGTCCCTCAGAGAAACTTTATTATAACCCCTGAAAGATCTTCAAACGAGGAGCAACTAGCCTTGGAGCAGAAAATCCGGGGACTAGTAGGGAAAGCAGTCCTCCAGGAGGTCCTGGGTGGGGAGGAAGGCTTGGGCTTCTATTCTCCACTATCCTGAGAAAAAAACAGATGGGACATACAGTACAGGACGATTGTGATTCTGAAAAAGCTGAACAAGCTGTTGAAGGTGGAGCCCTTCAAAATGGAAACAATAAAATTTTCAATAAAAATGCTGTTTCCTGGTGGTTTCATGGCTGCCCTGGACTTAAAAGACGCTTATTATCACGTCCCGATACACAAGGACTACCAGAAGTTCCTCAGGGTAGCTGTTCTTATGGGTGGAGTGGTCAAGCACTACCAATATAGAGCCCTCCCATTTGGCATCGCCATAGCCCCAAGGGTCTTAACCAAAGTGGTTGCAGAGGTGATGGCTCATCTAAAGGGAGCAGAACACCCAGGTCGTCCCATACCTAGACGACTTCCTGATAATAGGCAGCTCCTTCCTAGACTGCAAATCCCATCTGGAAAAGGTCATGGATTCTTTGACTTGCTTAGGGTGGCTTTTGAATCTGGAAAAGTCCAAAACAGAACCATGCCAGATACAGGAGTACCTAGGCGTCATACTGGATTCAAAAATTCAGGAGTGTCGTCTCCCCTCAGGGAAAATTCAAAAAATCTTAAACCTGATATCACAGGCGAAATCCCACCTGTCTATGTCCCTTCGGAAGGCCATGTCCCTGCTAGGTTCCCTGATGGCGTGCTTTCTGGCCGTTCAATGGGCTCAAATACATACCAGGACCCTTCAGTGGGAAATCCTAGAAGCAGAAAAGGCACTAAAAGGGCGTTTAGAAGGGCGGTTAACGCTATCTGTAAAAACCACACTTTCCCTAGAGTGGTGGGGGAACATACACAATCTGGCCTGGGGGATTCCTTGGACAATCCCGACACCGCAAATCCTGACCACAGATGCAAGCCCTGGGGGCTGGGGGACCCACCTAAACAACCTGGTAGCTCAGGGGGTCTGGACAGAACGCCTGAAACGGTCCTCAAACATGAAGGAGCTCCTAGCAGTAGAGCAGGCACTCCGGGAGTTCATGCACACACTACAAGGACATCACGTGAGGGTCTTCTCAGACAACCGAGTAGTAGTGGCATACCTGAACCACCAGGGGGGTACACGGTCCCATTCCCTAATGCAGACGACAGAGGTCATCTTTCACTTAGCCGAGGAGAACTTGCAATCCCTATCTGCTCTACAGATAAAAGGGGTAGAAAACCGCACCGCAGTCGGACTCAGTTGAAGCAGGGGGAGTGGGAATTAAGTCAGGCGGTTTTTCGGCAGATTGTACAAAGGTGGGGCCGTCCCTCCATAGATCTGTTTGCCAACAATCAGAACAAAAAAACACTCTCTTTTTGCTCCCTAGATCCCAAAGGGAACCCGGTAGCCGTGGATGCCTTTATGATCCCTTGGAATTACCCTCTAGCTTGCGCTTTTCCTCCGATCGCTCTGATTCCAGCTGTTCTGAGGAAAATCAGAGAAGAGGAAGCGAGGGTAATCCTAATAGCCCCCTTTTGGCCAAAGAGAGCATGGTTTTCATGGCTGAGGAGGTTGTCAATCTCCGATCCATTGGTTCTCCCGGACCTTCTTTCTCAGGATCTGGTCCTCCATCCTCAGGTGTCAAGCTTACACTTGACTGCCTGGAATTTGAGAGGGCTCTTCTGAAAGACGAAGGTTTCTCCCCAAATTTGATCACCACACTACTTCAAAGTAGAAAACCAGTCGCCACCAAACTATACGGGAAAACCTGGAAGAAATTCCTTTCAGTCTCAGGTCCTAGGTTGGGTGGGGAGGTTCCGTTGACGGCTATCCTGTAATTTTTACAGAGGGGTTTGGAGCAGGGCCTGGCCACAAGTACCTTTTTAAAAGTTCAAGTTGTGGCCCTGGGAGCACTCTATAATTTTGACCTAGCCAGGGATAGATGGGTATCTAGGTTTAATAAGGCATCAGCTAGATCCCACCCTATCCCATCCCGAAATACTACACCCTGGGATTTGAACTTGGTCCTTTCAGCCCTAACTGAGGCACCTTTTGAACCCCTGTCAGAAGCGTCCCTAAAAACAGCACTCTTGGTAGCTCTCACATCCGCACGTAGGGTTGGTGATATTCAGGCCCTATTGGCAGGCCCCCCCTTCACACAAATCTTGGAGGATAGGCAGGATCAGTTTTCAGAATAACCCTATCTACCAAAAGTGGCGTCAAGATTTCACAGGTCCTAGGAAATCACCCTCCCTTCTTTCTGCCCTAACCCTAGGAACACAAAAGAGAGGATCCTGCATACACTAGACGTCAGAAGGTGCCTAATCCAGTATCTAGAGGCAACACAAGAGTGTAGGCAGGATAGTTCTCGGTCTGCTTTCAGGGTCCTCGTAAGGGGAAGAAAGCTTCTAAGGGCACGCTGGCCAGATGGATAAGGGAGGCCATTACATTATCTTACTCCTCACGTGGAGAAGCTGCCCCGGAGAAACTGAAGGCCCACTCAACAAGAGCGGTGGCAGCCTCCTGGGCAGAGAAGGCCTGTGCTACGATAGAGCAGGTATGTAGAGCGGCAACCTGGTCTTCCCCCTCTACCTTCTTTAATCACTACCGGATAGACTTAACCTCTTCTTCAGACCTGACTTTCGGGAGAAGGGTTCTGGAAGCTGTGGTCCTACCCCTAATGAGTCACTTCTCTGCAATTCTCTCCGTGGTGCCGTCATAGGGGAAGGAGAAAGACGTAGTTACTTACCGGTAATAGGATTTCTCAGAGCCAATGACGGCACCCGTACATTCCCTCCCTTCACGTGTGGGTGCGCACACTTATTGGTTAATTATTGTAGCCACGTAGTGTGTCTAGTGAGGTCTTAAATTGTAAAATTTTGTGTTACTAACCTGGTGGTCCTCTCATGCTCTGTAAACAACGGATGCGGGAGAGAGGTACCACCCTTTTATCTGTAGGTTTCCTGTCCTTGTTGGGCGGATCCTCTCTCTCTCCGTGGTGCCGTCATGGGCTCTGAGAAATCCCGTTACCGGTAAGTAACTAACTACATCTTTTTGTTCTAGTTTTAAAAATGTTGAAAGGACAGCCAGAGAGGTCTTATATCTCCGCCCCCTGTTCACTTGGAAGGGACCTCCATAGAACTCTACTCTTGCTTCCCCCAAACAAGGAATTTTTATAACCGCCGTAAACCTCAGCCCAGGGCACGCATACTGGTCTACACTGGATTTCCTCCTAAGCTCTATTGTGTAACTGTACAAACTTTTAATGTCGAGTTTAATAATGCACATGACTGTCACAAACACATGGACCACATTTTTGGGATGCTCACCTTTTTCCAGTTATGATGGTGTATCTTTCATAACTGGGAAACCACCAGAAACCTAGGAAATGGTTTCTGGGCTTCTGAACGTCATATAAATATCATATTTGATATCAATCTCCGTGAATATTGGTGACGGCAAACATGATGTATCCATCTTGGATGTGGGCCCCCCCCCCCCAATACCAAGATATGGAAGATGAAGGATTTTTATGTCTTGTGCAGCTGGGTGGGTTCACAAAACAGAGCCCCCGTGTGAGGTAAACATGGGTGTGTCCTAGTGTTTTGCCTACTAACTAAAAACCAGAACGTCCATGTTGGCTCATTCCAACCCAGGGACATCAGATGCAAGCACTCCTCGCTGCGTGGAGGAATCACACCTAATTTCCGGGGAGCCGTCCCCCCCCCCCCCCCCCACAGAATCTGAGACCATCACCTTGTGGTGCAGGTTTTGCTATTATTTACCCCTTTTATTTTAATAACTGTTTTATGCATATATGTAAATTGTCTTTTATAATATCTTGTTTATGTTTTGTAAACACTGCCAACTTTCGGAAGTAAATTATTATTATTTACCAGCTTCGTTCTTCTTGTCCTATGTCGAGCAAACGCGTTCCTCACCTGCTAATTCATGTTACCTAACGGGTACCCGATCCACCTGTTAAGAGATCGGTGGTGGCAGCATACGGTGTATTTATGTGATATGGTGGTTGAGGGTGGTGGGATTGAGGTATATATATGTTCCTAGACTGAACTGGTGGTATATATATGTCCTGTCACATCACGTGCCACAATAGTCTACATAAATGAGAGCAGCTGTTCCCTGTTGCTTATCCTCGGTCAATACAGTGTTTGACCAGCAGGATAAGGGAGCGCCAGAGGGCTGCAAAGTCTGACTAAGTTTTCCTGACACCCTTTAAATGCACTTTATGGCCATCTCTGTTGCACTCTTACTCTCTATTAGCTGCAGTGTCCCATCTGCCTAATGCTGCCACAGATCTCATGGCTGCAGTATCCAGATCTTCAGCAACTCGCTGACATTGTGTCAGTTAATCCAATGAGTGTTTGCAGTGACAGCAATGTCTGTTAGCTGGGTTTCTGATGCTGCTCAGTTGTGGAGGAGAGCAGACAGATGTCAGTGTGGTGTTCGGAGGCTCCTGAGGCCCCTGCACGTGACATCAGGAGTGCCAGAGATCCAGAGTATGATCTTGTGGTCTTGGGCCCCAGTATACAGGTGGGACTTTGCAGCTATTGGGGGGGGGGGGGGCGGCGAGGGAGAAGAGCACAACACTGACGTGTGCAGTGAAGGTGGTTAAAGTTCATTGACGCTAGATGACTCATTTTGGTGCATTGACCCCATAGGCAAACTAGGAATGTCAAAGAACCAATCAAGAACAACCAAACAAAATTGTCAAATTATGCATAAATAGGAAATTAAAAAACCTATAATAAATACACGGTTAAGTAAGAGTGACACTGTAGAGACAGGCACTCACACCAATGTACATACAATAGTTAAAATAGAAAAATATAGAATAGATGTAAACTACCAGGAGTAGTTATAGAACCACCCACAAGGGGTAGTTTTAGAACCGCCCACCGGCACCAGGGGTAGTTCTAGAACCGCCCCCCAGGGGTAGTACTGGAACCGCCCACCATGGGTAGCTCTAGAGCTGCCCACTGGCACCAGGAGTAGTTCTAGAACTGCACACTAGGAGTAGCTCTAGAAGCACCCAAAATGGGTAGTACTAGAAGCATCCACCGGCAACAGGGGTAGTTCTAGAACTGCAACCGAACACAAGGAGTAGTTCTAGAAGCGCCCACCAGGAGCGTTATTAGAACTGCACACTAGAAGAAGTTCTAGAACCGCTCACGGCACCAGGGGTTGTTCTAGAACTGAACACTAGGAGTACTTGTAGAAGCGCCCACCAGGGGTAGTTCTAGAAGCGCCCACCAGGGGTAGCTCTAGAACCGCTCACATGCACCAGGGGTAGTTCTATAACCACCCACAGACCAGGTGTAGTTCTAGAAATGCCCACCAGGAGTAGTTCTAGTATCGCTCACGGCACTGGGGTAGTTCTAGAACTGCACACTAAGAGTAGTTCTAGAAGCGACCGCCAGATGTAGTTCTAGAAGCGCCCACCAGGGGTAGCTCTAGAACCGCTCACATGCACCAGGGGTAGTTCTATAACCGCCCACCAGGTGTAGCTCTATAACCACCCACAGACCAGGTGTAGTTCTAGAAATGCCCACCAGGAGTAGTTCTAGTATCGCTCACGGCACTGGGGTAGTTCTAGAACTGCACACTAAGAGTAGTTCTAGAAGCGCCCACCAGGGGTAGTTCTAGAAGCGCCCACCAGGGGTAGCTCTAGAACCGCTCACATGCACCAGGGGTAGTTCTATAACCGCCCACCAGGTGTAGCTCTATAACCACCCACAGACCAGGTGTAGTTCTAGAAATGCCCACCAGGAGTAGTTCTAGTATCGCTCACGGCACTGGGGTAGTTCTAGAAGCGCCCGCCAGATGTAGTTCTAGAAGCGCCCGCCAGATGTAGTTCTAGAAGCGCCCGCCAGATGTAGTTCTAGAAGCGCCCGCCAGATATAGTTATAGAAGCACACAATGACAACCAGGGGTGGTTCTAGAAGCGCCCACCAGGTGTAGTTCTAGAAGCGCCCGCCAGATGTAGTTCTAGAAGCGCCCGCCAGATATAGTTATAGAAGCACACAATGACAACCAGGGGTGGTTCTAGAAGCGCCCACCAGGTGTAGTTCTAGAAGCGCCCGCCAGATGTAGTTCTAGAAGCGCCCGCCAGATATAGTTATAGAAGCACACAATGACAACCAGGGGTGGTTCTAGAAGCGCCCACCAGGTGTAGTTCTAGAAGCGCCCGCCAGATGTAGTTCTAGAAGCGCCCGCCAGATGTAGTTCTAGAAGCGCCCGCCAGATATAGTTATAGAAGCACACAATGACAACCAGGGGTGGTTCTAGAAGCGCCCGCCAGATGTAGTTCTAGAAGCGCCCGCCAGATGTAGTTCTAGAAGCGCCCGCCAGATATAGTTATAGAAGCACACAATGACAACCAGGGGTGGTTCTAGAAGCGCCCACCAGGTGTAGTTCTAGAACCGGCCACCGTTCCCAGGGGTAATTCTAGAACCGCCCATCGGAGTAGTATTAGAACTGCACACCAAGGGTTGTTCTACAAGCGCACACCAGTGGTAGTTCTAGAAGTGCCCACCAGCACAATGGGTAGTACTAGGACTGCCCACCAGGGGTAGTTCTAGAAGCGCCCACCAGGAGCAGTATTAGAACCGCAAACTAGTAGTTCTAGAACCGATTATGGCACCAGGGGTAGTTCTAGAACCGCCCACCAGGGGTAGTTCTAGTACTGCACACTAGTAGTACTTCTAGAACCGCCCACCAAGGGTAGGTCTTAAAGCGCCCACCAGGAGCAGTATTAGAACCGCACACTAGAAGTTCTAGAACCACTCACGGCACTGGGGGTAGTTCTAGAACTGGACACTAGGAGTACTTCTAGTAGCGCCCACCAGGGGTAGTTCTAATACTGCTCATGGTGGGCGGTTCTTGAACTACCCCTGGTGTCTGTGGGCGGTTCTAGAGCTACACCTGGTGCCGTGAGCAGTTCTAGAACTTCTTTTAGTGTGGGGTTCTAACACTGCTCTTGGTGGGTGCTTTTAGAACTTCCCCTGGTGCCGGTGGGCGCTTCTAGAACTACCCCTGGTGGGTGGTTCTGAAACTACCCCTGGTGCCGTGAGTGGTTCTAGAACTTCTACTAGTGTGCAGTTCTAATACTGCTCATGGTGGGCGGTTCTAGAACTGCACACTAAGAGTACTTCTAGAAGTGCCCACCGGGGGTAGTTTCAGAACTGCCCACCGGCACTAGGTGCAGTTCTAGAAGCACCCCCAGGGGGTAGCTCTAGAGCTGCACACTAGGAGTGGTTCTAGAAGAGCCCACTGGCACCAGGGGTAGTTCTAGAACTGCTCACTAGAGCACTTCTAGAACCACCTACCAGGAGCATTATTAGAACTGCACACTAGTATAAGTTCTAGAACCACTCACGGCACCAGGGGTAGTTTCAGAACCACCCACCAGGGGTAGTTCTAGAAGTGCCCACCGACACCAGGGGAAGTTCTAAAAGCACCCACCAGGAGCAGTGTTAGAACCGCACACTAAAAGAAGTTCTAGAACTGCTCACGGCACCAGGTGTAGCTCTAGAACCGCCCACAGACACCAGGTGTAGTTCTAGAACTGCCCACCAGGAGTAGTTCTAGTACCGCTCACGGCACCGGGGTAGTTATAGAACTGCACACTAAGAGTACTTCTAGAAGCGCTCACAATGGTTAGTTCTAGAACCCCCAGGGGTAGTTCTAGAACTGCATATTAGAAACCAAGCAATGTGAACTGAGGTCTAAGATGGTACACATTCAAGAAATAGGAGCATGTTCACACTAGCAAAAAGAAGCAAAACCTACAAAAGACAAAAAATATATCTCATACCCTACCATCATTATATATAAATGTAAAGCAAAGTTGCATATGACATATAGGGTACTTGGTGAACTATTTTTGATCAAAAAAAGTATACAAGCCGTCCCACCAGCGACAAGGTGACCCTAAATTAGGACGGTCCTACACTGTCTATATTAAAAACCTTACTGTATATCAAAGTTGAAGTAATGCATATAAAAGGGTAGACAAATAGAACCGGGTCCCAATATCAGACCACCTAGGCCCATGGTAAGCGACATATATACTAACGAGCTCAACAAGGGGGATGCCACACCCTTAATTTGCACAGAATGCAAACAAGACAAAAAACCAAGCAATGTGAACTGAGGTCTAAGATGGTACACATGCAAGAAATAGGAGCATGTTCCCACTAGCAAAAAGAAGCAAAACCTACAAAAGACAAATATATCTCATACCCTACCATCATTATATATAAATGTAAAGCAAAGTTGTATATGACATATAGGGTACTAAGTACCCTATATGTCATATGCAACTTTGCTTTACATTTATATATAATGATGGTAGGGTATGAGATATATTTTTTGCCTTTTGTCGGTTTTGCATATTAGAAGTAGTTTTAGAACGGCACATTAGAGGTAGTTCTAGAAGCGCCCACAAGATGTAGTTCTAGAAGCGCCCATCAGGGGGTAGTTCTAGAACCGCCCACCAGGAGCAGTATTAGAACTGCACACTAGTAGAAGTTCTAGAAACATTCACGGCACCAGGGGTAGTTCTAGAACCGTCCACCGGCACCAGGTGTAGATCTAGAACCGCCTACAAGGGGTAGTTCTAGAAGCGCCCACCGGCACCAGGGATAGTTCTAGAACTGCATACTAAAAGTACTTCTAGAGCCGCCCACCAGGGGAAGTTCTAAAAGCGCCCACCAGGAGCAGTATTAGAACCGCACACTAGAAGTTCTAGAACTGCTCACGGCACTGGGGGTAGTTCTAGAAGCGCTCACGGCACCGCGGGTAGTTCTAGAAGCCCACGGGGGGGGGGGGGGGGTGTGTACTTCTAGAAGCGCCCACCAGGGGTAGTTCTAGAAGCCCCACGGGCACAAGGGGTAGATCTAGAAATGCATACCAGCAGTAGTTCTAGAACCGTACACTTGGAGTATTTCTATAAGCGCCCACCGGGCGTAGTTCTATAAGCTCCCACCGGCACCGGGCGTAGTTCTATAAGCGCCCACCACGGGTATTTCTAAAAGTGCCGACCAGAAGCAGTATTAGAACTGCACACTAGAAGTTCTAGAACCGCTCACGGCACTGGGGGTAGTTCTAGAAGCGCACGGGTGGGGGGGGGGGTCTGGAAGCGCCCACCGGGGGGGTAGTTCTAGAAGCGCCTATGGGGGAGGAGGGGGGGGGGGGAGTTCTAGAAGCACCCACCAAGGGAAGTTCTGGAAGCGCCCACCGGGGGGGGGGAGTTCTAGAAGCGCCCACCGGGGGGGGGGGGGGGGGGTTCTAGAAGCAGCCACCAGCACCAGGAGTAGTTGTAAAACCGCACACTAAGAGTAGTTTCAGAAGCTGCCACCGTGTTGATGGGCCCCGATCACCTGGTCCCCTCCCGGTTGGTCGGGCATGAGGCGGGCCCCGATCACCTGGTCCCCTCCCGGTTGGTCGGGCATGAGGCGGGCCCCGATCACCTGGTCCCCTCCCGGTTGGTCGGGCATGAGGCGGGCCCCGATCACCTGGTCCCCTCCCGGTTGGTCGGGCATGAGGCGGGCCCCGATCACCTGGTCCCCTCCCGGTTGGTCGGGCATGAGGCGGGCCCCGATCACCTGGTCCCCTCCCGGTTGGTCGGGCATGAGGCGGGCCCCGATCACCTGGTCCCCTCCCGGTTGGTCGGGCATGAGGCGGGCCCCGATCACCTGGTCCCCTCCCGGTTGGTCGGGCATGAGGCGGGCCCCGATCACCTGGTCCCCTCCCGGTTGGTCGGGCATGAGGCGGGCCCCGATCACCTGGTCCCCTCCCGGTTGGTCGGGCATGAGGCGGGCCCCGATCACCTGGTCCCCTCCCGGTTGGTCGGGCATGAGGCGGGCCCCGATCACCTGGTCCCCTCCCGGTTGGTCGGGCATGAGGCGGGCCCCGATCACCTGGTCCCCTCCCGGTTGGTCGGGCATGAGGCGGGCCCCGATCACCTGGTCCCCTCCCGGTTGGTCGGGCATGAGGCGGGCCCCGATCACCTGGTCCCCTCCCGGTTGGTCGGGCATGAGGCGGGCCCCGATCACCTGGTCCCCTCCCGGTTGGTCGGGCATGAGGCGGGCCCCGATCACCTGGTCCCCTCCCGGTTGGTCGGGCATGAGGCGGGCCCCGATCACCTGGTCCCCTCCCGGTTGGTCGGGCATGAGGCGGGCCCCGATCACCTGGTCCCCTCCCGGTTGGTCGGGCATGAGGCGGGCCCCGATCACCTGGTCCCCTCCCGGTTGGTCGGGCATGAGGCGGGCCCCGATCACCTGGTCCCCTCCCGGTTGGTCGGGCATGAGGCGGGCCCCGATCACCTGGTCCCCTCCCGGTTGGTCGGGCATGAGGCGGGCCCCGATCACCTGGTCCCCTCCCGGTTGGTCGGGCATGAGGCGGGCCCCGATCACCTGGTCCCCTCCCGGTTGGTCGGGCATGAGGCGGGCCCCGATCACCTGGTCCCCTCCCGGTTGGTCGGGCATGAGGCGGGCCCCGATCACCTGGTCCCCTCCCGGTTGGTCGGGCATGAGGCGGGCCCCGATCACCTGGTCCCCTCCCGGTTGGTCGGGCATGAGGCGGGCCCCGATCACCTGGTCCCCTCCCGGTTGGTCGGGCATGAGGCGGGCCCCGATCACCTGGTCCCCTCCCGGTTGGTCGGGCATGAGGCGGGCCCCGATCACCTGGTCCCCTCCCGGTTGGTCGGGCATGAGGCGGGCCCCGATCACCTGGTCCCCTCCCGGTTGGTCGGGCATGAGGCGGGCCCCGATCACCTGGTCCCCTCCCGGTTGGTCGGGCATGAGGCGGGCCCCGATCACCTGGTCCCCTCCCGGTTGGTCGGGCATGAGGCGGGCCCCGATCACCTGGTCCCCTCCCGGTTGGTCGGGCATGAGGCGGGCCCCGATCACCTGGTCCCCTCCCGGTTGGTCGGGCATGAGGCGGGCCCCGATCACCTGGTCCCCTCCCGGTTGGTCGGGCATGAGGCGGGCCCCGATCACCTGGTCCCCTCCCGGTTGGTCGGGCATGAGGCGGGCCCCGATCACCTGGTCCCCTCCCGGTTGGTCGGGCATGAGGCGGGCCCCGATCACCTGGTCCCCTCCCGGTTGGTCGGGCATGAGGCGGGCCCCGATCACCTGGTCCCCTCCCGGTTGGTCGGGCATGAGGCGGGCCCCGATCACCTGGTCCCCTCCCGGTTGGTCGGGCATGAGGCGGGCCCCGATCACCTGGTCCCCTCCCGGTTGGTCGGGCATGAGGCGGGCCCCGATCACCTGGTCCCCTCCCGGTTGGTCGGGCATGAGGCGGGCCCCGATCACCTGGTCCCCTCCCGGTTGGTCGGGCATGAGGCGGGCCCCGATCACCTGGTCCCCTCCCGGTTGGTCGGGCATGAGGCGGGCCCCGATCACCTGGTCCCCTCCCGGTTGGTCGGGCATGAGGCGGGCCCCGATCACCTGGTCCCCTCCCGGTTGGTCGGGCATGAGGCGGGCCCCGATCACCTGGTCCCCTCCCGGTTGGTCGGGCATGAGGCGGGCCCCGATCACCTGGTCCCCTCCCGGTTGGTCGGGCATGAGGCGGGCCCCGATCACCTGGTCCCCTCCCGGTTGGTCGGGCATGAGGCGGGCCCCGATCACCTGGTCCCCTCCCGGTTGGTCGGGCATGAGGCGGGCCCCGATCACCTGGTCCCCTCCCGGTTGGTCGGGCATGAGGCGGGCCCCGATCACCTGGTCCCCTCCCGGTTGGTCGGGCATGAGGCGGGCCCCGATCACCTGGTCCCCTCCCGGTTGGTCGGGCATGAGGCGGGCCCCGATCACCTGGTCCCCTCCCGGTTGGTCGGGCATGAGGCGGGCCCCGATCACCTGGTCCCCTCCCGGTTGGTCGGGCATGAGGCGGGCCCCGATCACCTGGTCCCCTCCCGGTTGGTCGGGCATGAGGCGGGCCCCGATCACCTGGTCCCCTCCCGGTTGGTCGGGCATGAGGCGGGCCCCGATCACCTGGTCCCCTCCCGGTTGGTCGGGCATGAGGCGGGCCCCGATCACCTGGTCCCCTCCCGGTTGGTCGGGCATGAGGCGGGCCCCGATCACCTGGTCCCCTCCCGGTTGGTCGGGCATGAGGCGGGCCCCGATCACCTGGTCCCCTCCCGGTTGGTCGGGCATGAGGCGGGCCCCGATCACCTGGTCCCCTCCCGGTTGGTCGGGCATGAGGCGGGCCCCGATCACCTGGTCCCCTCCCGGTTGGTCGGGCATGAGGCGGGCCCCGATCACCTGGTCCCCTCCCGGTTGGTCGGGCATGAGGCGGGCCCCGATCACCTGGTCCCCTCCCGGTTGGTCGGGCATGAGGCGGGCCCCGATCACCTGGTCCCCTCCCGGTTGGTCGGGCATGAGGCGGGCCCCGATCACCTGGTCCCCTCCCGGTTGGTCGGGCATGAGGCGGGCCCCGATCACCTGGTCCCCTCCCGGTTGGTCGGGCATGAGGCGGGCCCCGATCACCTGGTCCCCTCCCGGTTGGTCGGGCATGAGGCGGGCCCCGATCACCTGGTCCCCTCCCGGTTGGTCGGGCATGAGGCGGGCCCCGATCACCTGGTCCCCTCCCGGTTGGTCGGGCATGAGGCGGGCCCCGATCACCTGGTCCCCTCCCGGTTGGTCGGGCATGAGGCGGGCCCCGATCACCTGGTCCCCTCCCGGTTGGTCGGGCATGAGGCGGGCCCCGATCACCTGGTCCCCTCCCGGTTGGTCGGGCATGAGGCGGGCCCCGATCACCTGGTCCCCTCCCGGTTGGTCGGGCATGAGGCGGGCCCCGATCACCTGGTCCCCTCCCGGTTGGTCGGGCATGAGGCGGGCCCCGATCACCTGGTCCCCTCCCGGTTGGTCGGGCATGAGGCGGGCCCCGATCACCTGGTCCCCTCCCGGTTGGTCGGGCATGAGGCGGGCCCCGATCACCTGGTCCCCTCCCGGTTGGTCGGGCATGAGGCGGGCCCCGATCACCTGGTCCCCTCCCGGTTGGTCGGGCATGAGGCGGGCCCCGATCACCTGGTCCCCTCCCGGTTGGTCGGGCATGAGGCGGGCCCCGATCACCTGGTCCCCTCCCGGTTGGTCGGGCATGAGGCGGGCCCCGATCACCTGGTCCCCTCCCGGTTGGTCGGGCATGAGGCGGGCCCCGATCACCTGGTCCCCTCCCGGTTGGTCGGGCATGAGGCGGGCCCCGATCACCTGGTCCCCTCCCGGTTGGTCGGGCATGAGGCGGGCCCCGATCACCTGGTCCCCTCCCGGTTGGTCGGGCATGAGGCGGGCCCCGATCACCTGGTCCCCTCCCGGTTGGTCGGGCATGAGGCGGGCCCCGATCACCTGGTCCCCTCCCGGTTGGTCGGGCATGAGGCGGGCCCCGATCACCTGGTCCCCTCCCGGTTGGTCGGGCATGAGGCGGGCCCCGATCACCTGGTCCCCTCCCGGTTGGTCGGGCATGAGGCGGGCCCCGATCACCTGGTCCCCTCCCGGTTGGTCGGGCATGAGGCGGGCCCCGATCACCTGGTCCCCTCCCGGTTGGTCGGGCATGAGGCGGGCCCCGATCACCTGGTCCCCTCCCGGTTGGTCGGGCATGAGGCGGGCCCCGATCACCTGGTCCCCTCCCGGTTGGTCGGGCATGAGGCGGGCCCCGATCACCTGGTCCCCTCCCGGTTGGTCGGGCATGAGGCGGGCCCCGATCACCTGGTCCCCTCCCGGTTGGTCGGGCATGAGGCGGGCCCCGATCACCTGGTCCCCTCCCGGTTGGTCGGGCATGAGGCGGGCCCCGATCACCTGGTCCCCTCCCGGTTGGTCGGGCATGAGGCGGGCCCCGATCACCTGGTCCCCTCCCGGTTGGTCGGGCATGAGGCGGGCCCCGATCACCTGGTCCCCTCCCGGTTGGTCGGGCATGAGGCGGGCCCCGATCACCTGGTCCCCTCCCGGTTGGTCGGGCATGAGGCGGGCCCCGATCACCTGGTCCCCTCCCGGTTGGTCGGGCATGAGGCGGGCCCCGATCACCTGGTCCCCTCCCGGTTGGTCGGGCATGAGGCGGGCCCCGATCACCTGGTCCCCTCCCGGTTGGTCGGGCATGAGGCGGGCCCCGATCACCTGGTCCCCTCCCGGTTGGTCGGGCATGAGGCGGGCCCCGATCACCTGGTCCCCTCCCGGTTGGTCGGGCATGAGGCGGGCCCCGATCACCTGGTCCCCTCCCGGTTGGTCGGGCATGAGGCGGGCCCCGATCACCTGGTCCCCTCCCGGTTGGTCGGGCATGAGGCGGGCCCCGATCACCTGGTCCCCTCCCGGTTGGTCGGGCATGAGGCGGGCCCCGATCACCTGGTCCCCTCCCGGTTGGTCGGGCATGAGGCGGGCCCCGATCACCTGGTCCCCTCCCGGTTGGTCGGGCATGAGGCGGGCCCCGATCACCTGGTCCCCTCCCGGTTGGTCGGGCATGAGGCGGGCCCCGATCACCTGGTCCCCTCCCGGTTGGTCGGGCATGAGGCGGGCCCCGATCACCTGGTCCCCTCCCGGTTGGTCGGGCATGAGGCGGGCCCCGATCACCTGGTCCCCTCCCGGTTGGTCGGGCATGAGGCGGGCCCCGATCACCTGGTCCCCTCCCGGTTGGTCGGGCATGAGGCGGGCCCCGATCACCTGGTCCCCTCCCGGTTGGTCGGGCATGAGGCGGGCCCCGATCACCTGGTCCCCTCCCGGTTGGTCGGGCATGAGGCGGGCCCCGATCACCTGGTCCCCTCCCGGTTGGTCGGGCATGAGGCGGGCCCCGATCACCTGGTCCCCTCCCGGTTGGTCGGGCATGAGGCGGGCCCCGATCACCTGGTCCCCTCCCGGTTGGTCGGGCATGAGGCGGGCCCCGATCACCTGGTCCCCTCCCGGTTGGTCGGGCATGAGGCGGGCCCCGATCACCTGGTCCCCTCCCGGTTGGTCGGGCATGAGGCGGGCCCCGATCACCTGGTCCCCTCCCGGTTGGTCGGGCATGAGGCGGGCCCCGATCACCTGGTCCCCTCCCGGTTGGTCGGGCATGAGGCGGGCCCCGATCACCTGGTCCCCTCCCGGTTGGTCGGGCATGAGGCGGGCCCCGATCACCTGGTCCCCTCCCGGTTGGTCGGGCATGAGGCGGGCCCCGATCACCTGGTCCCCTCCCGGTTGGTCGGGCATGAGGCGGGCCCCGATCACCTGGTCCCCTCCCGGTTGGTCGGGCATGAGGCGGGCCCCGATCACCTGGTCCCCTCCCGGTTGGTCGGGCATGAGGCGGGCCCCGATCACCTGGTCCCCTCCCGGTTGGTCGGGCATGAGGCGGGCCCCGATCACCTGGTCCCCTCCCGGTTGGTCGGGCATGAGGCGGGCCCCGATCACCTGGTCCCCTCCCGGTTGGTCGGGCATGAGGCGGGCCCCGATCACCTGGTCCCCTCCCGGTTGGTCGGGCATGAGGCGGGCCCCGATCACCTGGTCCCCTCCCGGTTGGTCGGGCATGAGGCGGGCCCCGATCACCTGGTCCCCTCCCGGTTGGTCGGGCATGAGGCGGGCCCCGATCACCTGGTCCCCTCCCGGTTGGTCGGGCATGAGGCGGGCCCCGATCACCTGGTCCCCTCCCGGTTGGTCGGGCATGAGGCGGGCCCCGATCACCTGGTCCCCTCCCGGTTGGTCGGGCATGAGGCGGGCCCCGATCACCTGGTCCCCTCCCGGTTGGTCGGGCATGAGGCGGGCCCCGATCACCTGGTCCCCTCCCGGTTGGTCGGGCATGAGGCGGGCCCCGATCACCTGGTCCCCTCCCGGTTGGTCGGGCATGAGGCGGGCCCCGATCACCTGGTCCCCTCCCGGTTGGTCGGGCATGAGGCGGGCCCCGATCACCTGGTCCCCTCCCGGTTGGTCGGGCATGAGGCGGGCCCCGATCACCTGGTCCCCTCCCGGTTGGTCGGGCATGAGGCGGGCCCCGATCACCTGGTCCCCTCCCGGTTGGTCGGGCATGAGGCGGGCCCCGATCACCTGGTCCCCTCCCGGTTGGTCGGGCATGAGGCGGGCCCCGATCACCTGGTCCCCTCCCGGTTGGTCGGGCATGAGGCGGGCCCCGATCACCTGGTCCCCTCCCGGTTGGTCGGGCATGAGGCGGGCCCCGATCACCTGGTCCCCTCCCGGTTGGTCGGGCATGAGGCGGGCCCCGATCACCTGGTCCCCTCCCGGTTGGTCGGGCATGAGGCGGGCCCCGATCACCTGGTCCCCTCCCGGTTGGTCGGGCATGAGGCGGGCCCCGATCACCTGGTCCCCTCCCGGTTGGTCGGGCATGAGGCGGGCCCCGATCACCTGGTCCCCTCCCGGTTGGTCGGGCATGAGGCGGGCCCCGATCACCTGGTCCCCTCCCGGTTGGTCGGGCATGAGGCGGGCCCCGATCACCTGGTCCCCTCCCGGTTGGTCGGGCATGAGGCGGGCCCCGATCACCTGGTCCCCTCCCGGTTGGTCGGGCATGAGGCGGGCCCCGATCACCTGGTCCCCTCCCGGTTGGTCGGGCATGAGGCGGGCCCCGATCACCTGGTCCCCTCCCGGTTGGTCGGGCATGAGGCGGGCCCCGATCACCTGGTCCCCTCCCGGTTGGTCGGGCATGAGGCGGGCCCCGATCACCTGGTCCCCTCCCGGTTGGTCGGGCATGAGGCGGGCCCCGATCACCTGGTCCCCTCCCGGTTGGTCGGGCATGAGGCGGGCCCCGATCACCTGGTCCCCTCCCGGTTGGTCGGGCATGAGGCGGGCCCCGATCACCTGGTCCCCTCCCGGTTGGTCGGGCATGAGGCGGGCCCCGATCACCTGGTCCCCTCCCGGTTGGTCGGGCATGAGGCGGGCCCCGATCACCTGGTCCCCTCCCGGTTGGTCGGGCATGAGGCGGGCCCCGATCACCTGGTCCCCTCCCGGTTGGTCGGGCATGAGGCGGGCCCCGATCACCTGGTCCCCTCCCGGTTGGTCGGGCATGAGGCGGGCCCCGATCACCTGGTCCCCTCCCGGTTGGTCGGGCATGAGGCGGGCCCCGATCACCTGGTCCCCTCCCGGTTGGTCGGGCATGAGGCGGGCCCCGATCACCTGGTCCCCTCCCGGTTGGTCGGGCATGAGGCGGGCCCCGATCACCTGGTCCCCTCCCGGTTGGTCGGGCATGAGGCGGGCCCCGATCACCTGGTCCCCTCCCGGTTGGTCGGGCATGAGGCGGGCCCCGATCACCTGGTCCCCTCCCGGTTGGTCGGGCATGAGGCGGGCCCCGATCACCTGGTCCCCTCCCGGTTGGTCGGGCATGAGGCGGGCCCCGATCACCTGGTCCCCTCCCGGTTGGTCGGGCATGAGGCGGGCCCCGATCACCTGGTCCCCTCCCGGTTGGTCGGGCATGAGGCGGGCCCCGATCACCTGGTCCCCTCCCGGTTGGTCGGGCATGAGGCGGGCCCCGATCACCTGGTCCCCTCCCGGTTGGTCGGGCATGAGGCGGGCCCCGATCACCTGGTCCCCTCCCGGTTGGTCGGGCATGAGGCGGGCCCCGATCACCTGGTCCCCTCCCGGTTGGTCGGGCATGAGGCGGGCCCCGATCACCTGGTCCCCTCCCGGTTGGTCGGGCATGAGGCGGGCCCCGATCACCTGGTCCCCTCCCGGTTGGTCGGGCATGAGGCGGGCCCCGATCACCTGGTCCCCTCCCGGTTGGTCGGGCATGAGGCGGGCCCCGATCACCTGGTCCCCTCCCGGTTGGTCGGGCATGAGGCGGGCCCCGATCACCTGGTCCCCTCCCGGTTGGTCGGGCATGAGGCGGGCCCCGATCACCTGGTCCCCTCCCGGTTGGTCGGGCATGAGGCGGGCCCCGATCACCTGGTCCCCTCCCGGTTGGTCGGGCATGAGGCGGGCCCCGATCACCTGGTCCCCTCCCGGTTGGTCGGGCATGAGGCGGGCCCCGATCACCTGGTCCCCTCCCGGTTGGTCGGGCATGAGGCGGGCCCCGATCACCTGGTCCCCTCCCGGTTGGTCGGGCATGAGGCGGGCCCCGATCACCTGGTCCCCTCCCGGTTGGTCGGGCATGAGGCGGGCCCCGATCACCTGGTCCCCTCCCGGTTGGTCGGGCATGAGGCGGGCCCCGATCACCTGGTCCCCTCCCGGTTGGTCGGGCATGAGGCGGGCCCCGATCACCTGGTCCCCTCCCGGTTGGTCGGGCATGAGGCGGGCCCCGATCACCTGGTCCCCTCCCGGTTGGTCGGGCATGAGGCGGGCCCCGATCACCTGGTCCCCTCCCGGTTGGTCGGGCATGAGGCGGGCCCCGATCACCTGGTCCCCTCCCGGTTGGTCGGGCATGAGGCGGGCCCCGATCACCTGGTCCCCTCCCGGTTGGTCGGGCATGAGGCGGGCCCCGATCACCTGGTCCCCTCCCGGTTGGTCGGGCATGAGGCGGGCCCCGATCACCTGGTCCCCTCCCGGTTGGTCGGGCATGAGGCGGGCCCCGATCACCTGGTCCCCTCCCGGTTGGTCGGGCATGAGGCGGGCCCCGATCACCTGGTCCCCTCCCGGTTGGTCGGGCATGAGGCGGGCCCCGATCACCTGGTCCCCTCCCGGTTGGTCGGGCATGAGGCGGGCCCCGATCACCTGGTCCCCTCCCGGTTGGTCGGGCATGAGGCGGGCCCCGATCACCTGGTCCCCTCCCGGTTGGTCGGGCATGAGGCGGGCCCCGATCACCTGGTCCCCTCCCGGTTGGTCGGGCATGAGGCGGGCCCCGATCACCTGGTCCCCTCCCGGTTGGTCGGGCATGAGGCGGGCCCCGATCACCTGGTCCCCTCCCGGTTGGTCGGGCATGAGGCGGGCCCCGATCACCTGGTCCCCTCCCGGTTGGTCGGGCATGAGGCGGGCCCCGATCACCTGGTCCCCTCCCGGTTGGTCGGGCATGAGGCGGGCCCCGATCACCTGGTCCCCTCCCGGTTGGTCGGGCATGAGGCGGGCCCCGATCACCTGGTCCCCTCCCGGTTGGTCGGGCATGAGGCGGGCCCCGATCACCTGGTCCCCTCCCGGTTGGTCGGGCATGAGGCGGGCCCCGATCACCTGGTCCCCTCCCGGTTGGTCGGGCAGGAGGCGGGCCCCGATCACCTGGTCCCCTCCCGGTTGGTCGGGCATGAGGCGGGCCCCGATCACCTGGTCCCCTCCCGGTTGGTCGGGCATGAGGCGGGCCCCGATCACCTGGTCCCCTCCCGGTTGGTCGGGCATGAGGCGGGCCCCGATCACCTGGTCCCCTCCCGGTTGGTCGGGCATGAGGCGGGCCCCGATCACCTGGTCCCCTCCCGGTTGGTCGGGCATGAGGCGGGCCCCGATCACCTGGTCCCCTCCCGGTTGGTCGGGCATGAGGCGGGCCCCGATCACCTGGTCCCCTCCCGGTTGGTCGGGCATGAGGCGGGCCCCGATCACCTGGTCCCCTCCCGGTTGGTCGGGCATGAGGCGGGCCCCGATCACCTGGTCCCCTCCCGGTTGGTCGGGCATGAG